>NC_138777.1:95051919-95074419 GCF_965119305.1 Pelophylax lessonae | reverse complement strand
ATATATATAGATATATATATATGTCTTTTTTCTTGGGAGATTCACCCTCCCAGGAAAAAAGAGTGAAAGAAAATCCCAAATTTTGGGTTTCACCAGAAAAGGAATAGAGGGGAAATCCAATTGGGGACACCTGTTTTGGGGACAATCAGGGATTCCTTCACTGTTAGGGGGATTTCCCTTCACTTTCCGTTTTGGATATAAGATAGTAAGAGAAGGAAAATCTTCCCAATAGGACATAGATTGAAAAAGAAAACCTTCCCTTACTATCCAAAATAAAACATTGCCTTTTATTCTACATTAAAGCAGAACTCCAATATTTTTATTCAATGCAATGAAAATATAAGCAGGGTGTTTAGAGAAGTATGTCACTTTAAGTATGTTTGTGATGACTGTATTATTGACACTTTTATTTGGCGGATGTACAGCGAGAGTCGCATAAACAGCTGAAGACGGCCATACACGGAAGTCGCAGTGTATTCTGTAAATGGCAGGAGAAGAGAGGATAAGCACTGTGTCTTCTGTGTGTGAGAGCCCTCATCTGTCTGAGCCGCTGTACTTCCACTGACTACAAGTGTAAATATCACGGCGATCACTCATACTTAAAGTGACATACACCTCTTACATAGGTGCATGGTAAATAAGGTTGAGAAAAGGCACAGGTCCATCAAGTTCAACCTATATAAGTTGATCAACCCCTGCATATGCCACCTTGTGCTGTAAGAGGGTGTAAAGAAAACGAAACGCCCTCCTGTATGCACACTGGTATGAATTAGGTGATCCCAGTGCATCCCACTGTTTACTTTTTCACAGAACTTTATTGAAATGGCACAAGTGACATTTCAATTCAGTTCTAGTCTCTGCAGTGACATTGCAATGCGGTGGTTGGCATCCAACTGCACTGATTAAAAAGTGCTTACACTGCAGAGAATAAAACAAGCTTTTCTTGTAGTTCTGTTTTAGCTGGCCATGGAGGACTGAAATGTCAGCCACTGCCTACTGAACCTGGCTCTACAAAAGTCAGCCTAAAAATCAACTAACGCTAGCCATAGATTACGTTTTTTTATCAGCCAGGGGGCCAAATTAAAAAGAAATAACGGACTCCTCCATCCACACCAGCAAGGTGGATGGGGGAATCCTCCCCACTGGGACATTGTATTCTGAGAGCAGGGACTTTCCACTGTCGGAACAAGAGTTTCCACTACTACAGTCATGTGTCTGTCTGCCATCATCCCGGATCTATAGCAAAAAATGTGTATCTCCTATAACAGAGAGGGACTATATCGGCAAGCAGTACCCCATACATATCATAAAATATACATCAGTTTATTTCAACATTTTAAAATAGTTTTTACATTATTTCCAAAAAATTAAAACAAACCAGTGTAAATATATATATATATATATATATATATATATATATATATATATATACAGTATAGTAAAAAAAGGCTTAGTATACAGACATCCCAATGATAGTTAACAAACGTTTACGTTTGCTGTCTCCATCCATTCCACCCGACGCGTTTCAGGGGTTTATATTAGGAAGGAGATGCTTATATTCAACAATATTCTATCAATGAAAGAAGAATGACATTGTAATGGACATAAATATATAACATTGATACAATCATTTATTGATACAATTGATATAACATTGATAGATTATTGCTGAATATAAGCATCTCCTTCCTAATATAAACCCCTGAGGGTCAAAGACCTGAAACGTGTCGGGTGGAATGGAGACAGCAAACCTTAAGAGCCCATTCATGAAGTCACGTGCACCGCGACTTCGGCGCGACTTGCAGAGACTTCACATAATGGAAGTCTATGCAAGTCGCTCCGAGGTCGCCCCAAAGTAGTACAGGACCCTTTTTCTAAGTCGGAGCGACTTGTGTCGCTCCTATTAGAACGGGCTGACAAGTCGCGCTAATGTGAATGGGCTCTTAACGTTTGTCAGCTAACATTGGGTTTTCTGTATATACTATGTATATTGTTATGCTGGTTTGTTTTCATTTTTTGGAAATAATTTAAAAACAATTTTAAAATGTTGAAATAAACTGATGTATATTTTATGATACATGTTTGTTACATATATGTACACATATATTATATATATATATATATATATATATATATATATATATATGTTATGATACATGTACTGCTTCCCAATATAGTCCCACTCTGTTATGGGGGATACATATTTTTGCTTCTACTGTCAGAATACACTGATCAGCAGCTGCAGCTGATTGGCTGCAGCTGGTGATCGAGAGTTTTTCCAACATTCCCATTTGACAGACATTGATCTAACGATTAACTTCTGATGAATAGAGATGGCCACACATGGATCAAAATTCGACCAGTCCCTGCTTAATTGGTCAAATTTCGATTGATCTATGGCCAGCATGAGACAGGTGGAATATTTTCAGGGAAACAGTGACTGTATCCAACAGATGCAGTCACTGTTCGGCAGAGCCATTGTATTCAGGCACCCACAGGTGCTGCAGCTGCCAGCATACAATAGTCGGCAGTGACGATTCCTCCAGCCACGCTGTGGGCGTGAACAGGGGAATCAATTGATTTTTCCATTCAGCCTGCAGGCTGAGCGAGGGAAAATCAAGTCATGTATGGCTACTTTTAGCACCATGAAGTGTTATTAAAAAGATGACGTCAGGGCCGATTATGAGTGTCAGCGGTGTTTAATTAGTGTCAATATACAACACTAGTGTACATATAAGACCCCGTTCACACTGGGGCGACGCTACTTGCACCGCGACCTCGGAGCTGCCGGCACGGACTTCATATCATTGAAGTCTATGCAGGTCGCTCTGGGTCGCCCCAAAGAAGCTCCGGACCCTTTTTCTAAGTCGGAGCGACTTGTGTCGCTCCTATTAGAACGGGTCCACAGCTTCTCTATGGCAGGCGACCTACGGCCTGCCAGGTCACCTAACAGGTCGCCCCAGTGTGAACGGGGTCTAAAAGGAGAAAGATTGCAGCACTAAGCGTTATTGATGACAGAAAGCTTAAAGTATAACTAAAGGCAAAACTTTTTTTTTTTTTTTCATTTTAGTTAGAGGGAAGAGGGTTCAAAACACCTGTCAGTTTTATTGCTGTCTGTGCCCCCCCATCAGGGAGGTTCATCATCCTCTCTGTTTTTCCTGTTTACCAATATTATTAAAAGTTAAGGTTAAAATAAAATCCCAAATTTTAGGTTGTCCCCCGAAAAGTAATAATGGGGAAATCTTCCAATGGGGGACACTAGTTCTTGCGACATGGGGATTTCACGTCACTTCCTGTTTTGGCTATGGTACAGGAAGTGAAGGTAAATCTCTCTAATGGGACAAAAAGAGGAAAAAATAAACCTTACAGGGGTTACAACCCTCCCATACTCTATCCAAAATGAAAATAAAATGTTTTGCCTATAGTTCTACTTTAATGGTATGTTGTTGGTAGATCTAAAGACGATCAGATGTGTAGTATATAGCCAGCTTTAAGGTAGCTCTAAAGGCAGAAGGTTTGTTATCTTAATTCATTCTTTGCATTAGGATAAAAATCCTTCAGTGTGCATCAGCCCCCCTAATACTTACTTGAGCCCCATTTCGATCCAGCAATGTTGCACGTGAGCCCTGGCTGTCTGGGACTGTCTCTCCTGATTGGCTGAGACAAAGCAGCGAGCTGCTGTCAAAGTCAATGAGCCAATGAGGAGAGAGAGGGTGGGGCCGAGCCGTGGCTTCATATCTGAATGGACACACAGAGCTGTGACTCGGCTCGGATGCCCCCATAGCAAGCTGCTTCCTGTGGGGGCACTTAGCAGAAGGGAGGGGCTAGGAGCATTGGGGGGGACCCGAGAAGAGGGTGATCCGGGCTGCTCTGTGCAAAACCACTACACAGAGCAGGTTAGTATACAGTAACATGTTTGTTATTTTTAAACGAAAAAAAAAAGACTTTAATATCAGTTTAAGCTCACCACATGTTAGAATCTGTTTGTACAATCACATAGATCTAGAATAAATCAAGCAAAAACTATGCAGTGCAAAGGCCTGCCTGATTGGGTGAAAATTAATTGGACAGGTTAGGTTGCTCATCATACTACATGGTTTTGGTTGAAACAAAAATTGATTGTACAAAGATTGTTTGGTCCAGTTGGAAGATGTACTGTGACCCTAGAGCCCTTTTTTTACACAGGCATCAGTGTTAAAGAGGTTGTAAACCCATTAAAATGTTTTATTTATTTTTTTTCAACCTTAAAGAGAAACACATAATGAGCTAGTATGCATTGCATACTAGCTCATTATGAAATACTTACCTTAGCCGCCCACTTACCTGTATGACGGGCGACATGTTCAGTCTTCCGGGATCGCGGCATCCGGCCATCTGATTGGCCGGAGCCGATGTGACGTCACTCCGCGGGAGCCGACGGTCACGGCACGGGGCTCTGAAGGAACGGCACCAGCGGCCGTTCCTTCAGAGTGCATGCGCCAGTGACGTCACTGGCTGCATGTAACGGTGCAAGTTTAGGAGATATTTACAGTACCTATAGGCAAGCCTTATCATAGGCTTACCTATAGGTAAAAGTTGCAGAGGAGGGTTTACTTCCTCTTTACCTGCCGCTCTGAAAAGTGATCCAACGAGGAACGCTTTTCAAAGGCAGCTGTAAAAAGGTTTGCAGGTGTTCAGATGGCAATACTGTCACTTCTCGAATGCCTCTTTTTTTTTTTTTAAGACGTAAAAAAGACGATTTTGCATGGTAGTAGCACACCACAACGGGGACTTCAATGGAAGAGTTTGACGGGTGGTATCACCCGATATGTCTCTGAAGTGTCCTCTTCATTCTTGTGGTTACAATGAGGAAGTGAATATGCGACTCATATTTCATATTTTCTGACATATCTTTAGAATAATGTAGTCATCCAATGTTTAGATAGAAGAAGAATAACAATCCCGTCTGTTTAGCTAGTGGGACTGTCCCACATCTATCCTGAGATAACCTCTTCACTACTCCTCCATTGCTTGTTTAGTCAATGAAAATAATGTCTTGGTTTCCTCCTATATAGTAAAGTGGAAGTTTAGACAGATATCACAGCCTAAGGCCCCTTTCACACTTATGCGTCGCAATTTCACAGCAATTTTGCGGCACGATTTTGACGCGACTTTGCCGCGATTTTGAAAGCTATGGCTCAAAACGAAATCAAATCGTGGCAAAGTAGTGCAGGAACTACTTTGAAGTCGGTGCGACTTCAAAATGCACTGATATGAATGGGGCTCATTGAAAATAATGGAAAACGACTTGTCATGCGATTTTGCGGTCCAAAATCGTGGGACAAGTCGCACAAGTGTAAAAGGGGCCTAAAGCTGGAAATACACTTTACAATCTGATTGTAAAATTCCCTTGTATTACATTAATAATGGTAGAGCTAAAGGGGGCTGTAGAATCAAGTCCTATTGTATATGGCAAGCCTAACACCAGCCAAAACAGTGAGGAGATCTCTACAGTGGAGACAAACTCAACATGACACGGGTTCTTAACTTTCTCAACTCTACTTTTAAACAAGGTTTTATTACACTGTGCCCCAATGGACGGATGTATACTTACTTCCTGGCTCAGTGGCTACACACAAAATGAAATCTCCCCAAAGGCTACAGAAAAAATAAACCTAACCCTTCCCCACTGTGGTCTCTATAAACAGCTTAGAGACCATGTTTACACCAATATAGAGGGAAGTGTAGGTAGCATTCCTTCAGTGTGTCAGCCATTGGGCAACTACTGGACCATATAGATCACCTACTGGCCCTATAGATCTTCTGGACTTAAAACTTTGTATGGATCCTATAGATTATGTAGCACCCTCCTAGGTAGGAGCTAGTGGGAGAGTATAGTTTTTGGCTCTGTCTGCCTATCAGAGGAGTAGCAGGGAAATCTCTATTGCTTTCTGCCTACCAGAGAGCAGGATCCATGAGTTAGGTCTGCTCAGTGTGTTCAGTGTGTGATTCATTGGGTCTAGATAGTGTTTTCACACTGGTCCAAAAGGGAGGTATGTCGGACAGTGGAAGGAAACCTGACTAATGAGTACACAGGCTTTGATACAGTCCCAGTGATTGGTAGAGACTGGCTGTCTCGGTGCATTAAGGAATACTGTATGAAAGCCAGGAGCACATGTGGTCTTTGGCTGGTGAGCAGAGTCCCAAAGGGAGGGTGGCAGCTGCCTCCTCCTCTGTAGCAGTGGCACGTCACAGGCAGTCGGCCTGGGGACCAGAGGAAAGGAACTGAACCCAGAGGACCAGGAGAACTGACTGGAGGGGTAGAGACACTGGAGAACCTAGAAAAACAGTATCATAAGTACAGGGGATTGTCTAGGGGCCTGACCTGAGGGGGGCCACCCCGGTGTAGGATAGTCATGGTACGGGTGTCAGTCTGTGGAGTGAAAGGGGATACTAGGCTGGTATCTCGAAGATAATCTACCTAACTAAGTCGTCTGAACAGAGACTTGACCTAAATTCATCAAGTGGCAAGGTGAATCTGCAGCCTAGCTGCATCTCCAGATAGGAGTCCTCATCCATTGTGAATAGTTCAATTTGGAGTATCCTGCTCTTCCCTTCTCCCATCCCTATTTAAAATAAAACAACTACATACCTCTGGACTGATCATTGACTGAGCCAAAGAAGTAAAGTGTTAATCTGTGAATGCCAATGTTGCTAAAGGTGACCCAAGGGGACCCAAGATTGTGTTATCTAGCAGTCCTCAAGGGGGCAGTGTTACAATTATCTACTGGACCCATAGATCCTATGAACCCTATAGATCATCTACTTGAGCTATAGACCCTGTGGACGCTATAGACGTATTGGATCTATAGATGTTGTGGACCCTCTAAAATAGGGGTAGGGAACCTATGGCTCGCGAGCCAGACGTGGCTCTTTTGATGGCTGCATCTGGCTCGCAGACAAATCTTTAATAAGGGGGGGGCGTGTCCGGACGTGAGCCGCGTCTACCACTCAGTCTAGTGCCATCCGCGTAGCTGTGCCCGGTGCCAATGAGATTTCTGCACCCATCGACGGTACACTTTGTGGGCTACCCACCGCCACCCTCAGTTCGTCTCTGGGTGACCGGATTGCCGCGCTACGAACCCAGCCGCCGGCTCATGTGCTGTGCATCTGAGGGCCTTGGCAATCACCGCCCGGTAAGGAGACCTGCCATCCGACAGACACAATCTCTTTCCCCTCTGACACCCTGGGGACCCGTGGGAGCTGCCTCTCACACCCACTTCTGAGACCTTCAGCGGCTGTCTGCCATTTTCTCAGGGCCTATACTCGCCTCCATCACAAGCAGGCCTGCAGGCGCTTCACCACTCCGGCCTCATTGTATACTTGCCTGCTCTGCTCTCTTCCCGTCAGGACTCCAGACACTTTCACATGGCTCCATCTACTCACTGTATAGCTGCGGCGCATGAATATGAATATTAAATAAAGGTTAGCGACCCCTGAAATATAGTGTATGGCTCTCACGAAATTGCATTTGAAAATATGTGGTGTTCAGGGCTCTCTCAGCCAAAAAGGTTCCCGACCCCTGCTCTAGATCATCTACTGGATCAAAAGATTTAATGGACCTACAGCTCTACTAGACATTGATTATCTACTGGATCTATAGATCTTGTGGAACCTTTAGTTCTTTTGGACCTATAGCTGTTGATGACCCTATAGTTCCTGGGCCTATAGATCTATCAGACCTATAGATTCCATGGACCATATAGATCTACTGGATCTTATAGATCATCTACTGCAGGGGTCTTCAAACTATGGCCCTCCAGTTGTTCAGGAACTACAATTCCCATCATGCCTAGCCATGTCTGTGAATGTCAGAGTTTTACAATGCCTAATGGGATGTGTAGTTCCGCAACAGCTGGAGGGCTGTAGTTGGAGGATCCCTGATCTACTGGAACTATAGCTCTAGTTAACCTATAGATTATCTTCTGGACCTATTGTTAATATGGAGCTTATAGATCTTGTGGAAACTATAGATATACTGGACCTATTGATCTACTGGACTTGTAGATCTTTTTGCCTCAGTGGATCCACTGGATCTTTTAGATCTATCAAACCTATAGATCTTGTGGACCTATAGATAATCTACAGGAACTATAGCTCATCTACAGGAACTATAGATCTAATGTACCCTATAGAATAGGTATTACCAAAATCTGGTATTTGCCAGAACAGAAGGTGAGTGGAAATTCCCAAAGGGGACACAAACACCAAGGAAAACACAGCATAGGTTTTCACCTTTCTTCGCTCGACCCAAAACTGCTGGGAAAATTTCTAGGTTGGAGCTGCACATTAACCTGGTAACATTAACTGCGACTAACTAAAACTAAGCTATTTTCAGTGGCCTGATCATGTAAATATAAAGCATGTTAAATAAGCATTTCCATACATTTGTTGGGTGAGTCCAGTCTGACACAGTGTATAAACAGTTTATTACCATGAACATCTAATACCATAGATTTTTACCACAGGGCTGCGGATTCATTGCCGGTTACTCATACACTTGGAAACCGTCCAGGTCTCGTGCCAAATTCAGACTCTTTTGATTTCCCAGAAGCGACAAATATTTCCGTTCCCTCTGTCAGAATACAAAAGGAGAATATGTGAACATATAGGGCTTTATTTATCAATGTTTTCACCCAAAATTCACACTACATTCATACAAGATTCACACAGTAATAATCTCCCACCACCCACGTAACCCTATAGCTGAAATGCCACAACGTTTTTGAGCAGCACAGGGATCATGTCCCCTACATGGGAATATTTAAATCCTATTCTGTAATGATCAAGTATTCTGTCTATGGACGATGGAGGTTTCTGTGGTGAGAACATGCTTACTGCACGTTCCCAGCAAAGAGGCTGAGCTGTCAAAGACAGCTCCCGGTCTGTACTAATGATCGATCGGTAACTGGTGGGAGCAGCTCCCAATCATATGGGCACTGTGAAAGCCAACCTTCTGCCCCCTGGGTGTACAAGCCCCAGTTCAAGGGAAAAATGTATGAATGTTGTGTCTCTTGGGTGAGAACATTGAAAAGTAGACCCCTACATATTCTTTTTGGTGCAGTTTAGAAAGCTTAGAATGAATAAAACTATAGTAAAGGCCTAGGCGCAGTGTATAGTTAGTACATCATTTTATAGACAATAAGTCCTTAAGGTAAAACTTTTTTCACTTTGGATATACTGTAATAAGGGAGGATTACAACCCCTGTCAACTTTATTTTTGCCATCTGTGTCCCAGTAGGGAGATTTTTCTTCACTTCCTGTTCCATAGCTAAACTAGGAAGTGAGAGAAAATCTCTCCTAAGTTGGTGAATCCCTGGTTGTCACCAGAACTAGTGTTTCCATTTGAAGATGTCCTCTACTGTGCTGGTGGCAACCCAAAATGTGGTATTTTTCTTTCACTTTCAGTATAATAGTTAACAAGACAAATAGAGAGGATGAATCTCCCTTATGGGGGCACAGATGGCAAAACTAAAATTGACAGGGGTTATAACCCTCCCTTACTCTATTCAAAACTAAAAAAGTTTTTTCTTTTAGCTATGGTTTACACATTTTAGGAATTTTTCATGCTATAGAAGTTGGTAGGATGGTGTACTCACACAATCAGAGTTCAGTGTCTGGAAGATGGTATTGAGATGGCGCAACGTATTTGAGCAGCACAGGGATCATACTTCTGTCAGTACCTGGGACTATTTGAATCTACTTATGCAAAAGCTGTTTCAAGCTTTTTGATCATCATCAATGCAGTGTGTGGAAACCATGGCTTCTGCGGAGTAGGGTTATAGATCCAACAAGGTTGTATAACAATACTGGATATGGTGAGAAAGGATCAAAAAGTCCTCGCCTTAATCAGTGCATTGCACAATAAAACCTTTTTCAAACAGGTTGTCTCACATTTCCTATTCTATCTTGTATCCCAAAAATAAGGTAATTATTCCTCATTTCAGGGCAATGGGATTTTAAGGGATCCGTCCACTGTTCTAAAAGGAGGGAGTAATGTTTTTATTATTTGGACATGTGATGGAAAGAGACATGTTTATTTTAATAAAAACATAAATTCCCATTATCGCTTATTCCCTCTATATAGGTATCCTAATTATCAGTAAAATGTACAAGTAATCATGTGATCATCTTGTAAAAGGGAGAATCTGGGAGTTTCTGAGATCTTTCCTTTAGTATGACTCTGTAATATTGATCAAGTATTCCTCACTACTACTAGCACACATTGATTCCATAGATCTGCTCCCATTCATGTTATCATTTAGTGAGGTGTAATGTGCAGTATAGCGCCACCTAGAGGACATTTATAGGCATTGTTCCAAAAAAAAGGGTGAATTTAGCTACACTTGGGCTAATTTACAAAAGGAGTTGAGAATCTTCACTGCAAAAATGGTGTGAACATTCAATTCAGTTATCCAAATATGTAAAAAGCACCTGCACGTGATGCATGTATTTCACGTATCTGCACTTATTTCCAGTGATCGGGAATTTGCTTTTCAGTACTAATCAAAGATAATATTTACACAAATTTTTTGAGTTAAGGTTCTCAACCCCTTAAAAGAGAAGTATGTGTTTAAAAAACAAGCATACATATCCACCTACATGGCTGCAATATTAATCATATGCTGTATCTGTCCCCCGCCACCTCTAAGACCGAGAAATGAGTGGTCAAAGACTGTTGAATGCTCAGTTCTCAGTCTTCAATGAGCAAAGAGCCGGTAACTGTGGAGGGAGCTGGAGCGGCTGGATCAGTCTACCAGCGGCCTGTTGAGAGGCTGAGCCAGCTGCTGGTCAGGCATCTGGGTGGATCCTGACGTTGTCGGGATCCCTGCAAAACCCAGACCAGCTGTGTGACGTCAGCTGACAGCGGGCTTTAGTTTTGACCTTACTACTTTAAGTAAATCAGTCTCACTAACATATCTAGATTTGATCACATTCACCTTTTGTCTATAATAAAGAATCTTCACTTTCAGTTTGGCAAGTGTGCATATCTTAAACAAGCAAGTGCAAATAATATGCAACTGCAAATCTCACTACAACCTGCATTTCTTATTGAAGAATGCCAGAATCTAAATGTTGATAAGCATTTGATAGAGAAAAAAAGAAGCCTTTATTGAGAAAATATACAGGCGAATGAAAATGGGAATCTTGTTTTTTAAATGTCGGGTGATGTAACAAACATTTGACAGCCAAGATGTAGCAAATAAAAATCGTGAGTGTCCGCACTGCTTTTTGTAAACTACCCACTATAGCTCCTCAAAATCACTTAAACTGTAGTAAAGTGCTCTGTGCAATAAATGAGTGACCAAGTGCAGCTAAATACATATACAAAAAATGTCCACAGATAAATAAGTTCATAAAATGCTGCTGTGAAAATTCAAAAAAAGTGCTATGGTGCTCCAATACAAAGTGCTCAAACCGTGCTTCGCTTGCTCCGTGCTCCCATGATGTGTCCCCACTCACCGGAACAAATTAAATCAAGGCTTGTATCCTGTAAATCTCACTCCAGTGTAGATCTGAGCCGAAATCAAGAAGAAACTGTGCCGAACTGCTATGCCTTTATGTCTCCTGTATACTCCTCCATGGTGACACATATAAGGAAAAGACTCTCCATAGTGAAATAAGTTTTGAACGCTTTATTTAAGAAAAAATATCCACTTACACATAAAATAGCATGTATCCTCTTAGCGGCACGGTGGTTACTGCAGAGTGCGGCCTGCGTTCCACCGGCCGAAAATTACGTAGTAAGCTCGTACCTCGCTAGCGTGTTTCGTCCTCCCACTAGGCGTCATTTGTAGCTGAGCTGAGCAACAGATGACGCCTAGTGGGAGGCGCCTAATGGGAGGGCGAAACACGTCTAGCGAGGTACGAGGGTACTACGTAATTTCTGGCCAGTGGAACGCACGCTGCACTCTGTAGTAACCACCGCGCCGCTAAGAGGATACATGCTATTTTATGTGTAAGTGGATATTTTTTCTTAAATAAAGCATTCAAAACTTCTTTCACTATGGAGAGTCTTTTCCTTATATGTGTCACCATGGAGGAGTATACAGGAGACATAAAGGCATAGCAGTTCGGCACAGTTTCTTCTTGGTTGCGGCTCAGATCTACACTGGAGTGGGATTTACAGGATACAAGCCTTGATTTAAGTTGTTCTGGTGAGTGGGGACACATCAGGGTAGCACGGAGCAAGCAAGCACGATCTGAGCACTTTGTATTGGAGCACCAAAGCACTTTTTTTGGATTTTCACAGCAGCATTTTATAAACTTTTTTATCTGTGGACATTTTTTGTATATGTATTCAGCTGCACTTGGTCACTCATTTATTGCACAGAGCACTTTACTACTGTTTAAGTGATTTTGAGGAGATATAGTGGGTAGTTTACAAAGCAGCACTGACACTCACGATTTTTATTATTTAAAGGCATACACACCTTTTTGTCAGCAGCAGCTTTTTCATTTATTTATATGATATTGCACATATTTATCACATACTTAACACTCTTTTAAGGATCACAAGTAAATTATATATATTTGGTCCATAAGCGCGAGGTTTCCCCCCTTTTTTCCAAGATGTAGCAAATGCTCAGCGTATTCTGCCATAAGCCCCTACGTGTGTTACATATATACTGTTTGTATACTGTTTTTTGCAGTCAAATTATACCGAGCAGCATTGCGTACCCAAATAGGCATCCATTGCATCCCCTCTATGGCTAATATCATTACAGTTTTAAATTAAAATGTTTTTGCTCTGTGCTATGCTTGTAATTATGTATGTTTCTTCTTTTATATCCAGTAGGCTTACACATACATTTGTATTTTTGGGAAAAAGCAACAATGCCAGTAAGGTGAGACATATTGAAGAACTCCAGTAAGAATTCTGCAAGCATTCAAGTATAGTATGACCTCTACCGAATTTCTTAAAGCTGAACTCCAAGCAAATGGCTAAACACACAGATGAAATACATATATGAGGGTGGTTTTACCTGCCACGGGATTAGAATTTCTGCCCATCCACTTCTTAGATTTACACAGCTTTACCACAAAGCACAGCATTGGCTGAAAGGGTATGTGAGGGGTTTTGAGACTTTAAATGAGGCCCATGACATACTATAGTCATAAGCCTCCATCCCTAAATCTGAAGTTTAAGAGGAAAAGGTTATGGACTTTAAATGAAGCGTGTGACATATAGCTAGTAAAGTGGTCAAATGCATGATAGCACATTGATTCTTTCATTTCATATACAGATATCATGATGGCATATTATCATTATAATTCATACATATATACAGATGTCATGAATAACACATTGCAGTATAAAGTAAAATTATTGTGGACTGGCTTGTAATCCATATCATAAAATAAATAATAATATCATTAATGATTGCAGAAAGTTCATAATAATCGAAGCTGTAAATGTTCTTAGCTCGAATAAACGAATGCAGCTGCCACATATATGGACTTGTAGGATATATATATATATAGCTCACCATGGTCGACCTAAGAAGTTGAGTGCTCGTGCTCAGCTTCATATGCAGAGGTTGTCTTTGGGAAATAGACGTATGAGTGTTGCCATCATAGCTGCAGGGATTTAAAGGATGGGCCGTCAACCTGTCAGTGCTCAGACCATACGCCGCACACTACATCAAATTGGTCTGCATGGCTGTAGTCTCAGAAGGAAGCCTCTTCTAAAGATGATGCACAAGAAAGCCTGCAAAACAGTTTGCTAAAGACAAGCAGACTAGGGACATAGATTACTGGAACCATGTCCTGTGGGCTGATGAGACCAACATAAACTTATTTGGTGCAGATGGTGTCAAGCGTGGGTGGCGGCAACCAGGTGAGGAGTACAAAGACAAGTGTGTCTTGCCTACAGTCAAGAATGGTGGTGGGAGTGTCATGGTCTGGGGCTGTATGAGTGCTGCCGACACTGAGGGAGCTACAGTTCATTGAGGGAACCATGAATGCCAACATGTACTGTGACATACTGAAGCAGAGCATGATCCCCTCCCTTCTGAGACTGGGCCGCAGGGCAGTATTCCAACATGATAACGACCTCAAACACACCTCCAAGATGACCACTGCCTTGCTAAAGAAGCTGAGGGTAAGGGTAACGGACTGGCCAAGCATGTCTCCAGACCTAAACAGTATTGAGCATCTGTGGGGCATCCTTAGAAGGAAGGTGGAGGAGCGCAAAGTCTCTAACATCCACCAGCTCCGTTATGTCGTCATGAAGGAGTGGAAGAGGACTCCAGTGGCAACCTGTGCAGCTCTGGTGAACTCCATGCCCAAGAGGGTTAAGGCAGTGCTGGAAAATATGGGTGGCCACACAAAGTTTTTACACTTTGGACCCAATTTGGACATTTCGCTTAGGGGTGTACTCACTTTTGTTGCCAGTGGTTTAGACATTAATGGCTGTGTGTTGAGTTCTTTTGAGGGACAGCAAATTTACATTGTTATACAAGCTGTACACTCACTACTTTACATTGTAGCAAAGTTTAATTTCTTCAGTGTTGTCACATGAAAAGATATAATAAAATATTTACAAAAATGTGAGGGGTGTACTCACTTTTGTGAGATACTGTATATACACAGTATCTCACAAAAGTGAGTACACACCTCACGTTTTTTGTAAATATTTAAATAAATCTTTTCATGTGACAACACTGCAGAAATAACACTTTGTTACAATGTAAAGTAGTGAGTGTACAGCTTGTATAACAGTGTAAATTTGCTCTCCCCTCAAAATAACTCAACACACAGCCATTAGTGTTTAAACCACTGGCAACAAAAGTGAGTACACCCCTAAGTTAAAATGTCCAAATTGGGCCCAAAGTGTCAATATTTTGTGTGCCCACCCATATTTTCCAGCACTGCCTTAACCCTCTTGGGCATGGAGTTCACCAGAGCTTCACAGGTTACCACTGGAGTCCTCTTTCACTTCTGCATGACGACATCACGGAGCTGGTGGATGTTAGAGACCTTGCGCTCCTCCACCTCCTGTTTGAGGATGCCCCACAGATACTCAATAGGGTTTAGGCTTGGAGACATGCTTGGCAAGTCCATCACCTTTACCCTCAGTTTCTTTAGCAAGGCAGTGGTCATCTTGGAGGTGTGTTTGGGGTCGTTATCATATTGGAATATTGCCCTGCGGCCCAGTCTCCGAAGGGAAGGGATCATGCTCTGCTTTCGTATGTCTAAGTACATGTTGGCATTCATGGTTCCCTCAATGAACTGTAGCTCCCCAGTGCCAGCAGCACTCATGCAGCCCCAGACCATGACACTCCCACCACCATGCTTGACTGTAGGCAAGTAACACTTGTCTTTGTACTCCTCCCCTCGTTGCCACCACACACGCTTGACACCATCTGAACCAAATAAGTTTATGTTGGTCTCATCAGACCACAGGACATGGTTCCAGTAATTCATGCCCTTAGTCTGCTTGTCTTCAGCAAACTGTTTGCAGGCTTTCTTGTGCATCTTCTTTAGAAAAGGCTTCCTTCTGGGACGACAGCCATGCAGACCAATTTGATGCAGTGTGTGGCGTATGGTCTGAAAACTGACAGGCTGAATCCCCACCCCTTCAACCTCTGCAGCAATGCTGGCAGCACTCATACGTCTATTTCCCCAAGACAACCTATGGATATGAAGCTGAGCACGTGCACTCAACTCCTTTGGTTGATCATGGCGAGGCCTGTTCTCAGTGGAACCTGTCCTGTTTAAATGCTGTATGGTCCTGGCCACCATGCTGCAGCTCAGTTTCAGGGTCTTGCCAATCTTCTTATAGCCTAGGCCATCTTTATGTAGAGCAACAATTCTTTTTTCCAGATCCTGAGAGAGTTAGGTGCCATGTTGAACTTCCAGTGACCAGTATGAGAGAGTGAGAGCGATAACACTAAATTTAACACACCTGCTCCTCATTCACACCTGGGACCTTGTCACACTAATGAGTCACATGACACCGGGGAAGGAAAATGGCTAATTGGGCCCAATTTAGACATTCTCACTAAGGCCCTTTTCACACGGGCATTCCGATCCAGTCCGCCTGTCAGTTTTTCAGGCAGAACCTGATCGGATGCTCTATGTACCTCTATCTATGTCTGCTGACACCCATTGCTATCTGATCCGATCCTGTCCGTGAAATCCAGACGGATGGAAACCCTATTTTCCATCCGTCTTGAGGATCGGATGAAAACAGACAGGCGGTCTGTTTTCATCCGATCTCCCATAGAGGCGAGCGAAGCTCTGACAGCTCCGTCTCTGCAAAGTGAGCAGGGACGGAGCTGTCATCCGCCTGCTCAGCGGGGATCGAGTCCAACTAGCGCACCGCTCGTGGGAAAGGACCCTTAGGGGTGTACTCACTTTTGTTGCAAGCGTTTTAGACATTAATGGCTGTGTGTTGAGCTATTTTGAGGGGACAGCAAATTTACACTGTTATACAAGCTGTACACTCACTACTTTACATTGTAGCAAAGTCTCATTTCTTCAGTGTTGTCACATGAAAAGATATACCTGTAATAAAATATTTACAAAAATGTGAGGGGTGTACTCACTTTTGTGAAATACTTTATATAGATAGATATACATACACACTATACTGTATAAATAATATAATGATAACCGCTGTATTTTACCATAGGTGCCACAATAAAGAACTCTTTGGTCCCTGGCTACTCCGTCAGATTAACCATAACCAATATGAAGGGGTTTTTTGGTTGAATGAAGACCGCACACTCTTCCGCTTGCCCTGGAAGCACCTAAACATAAGAAAAGTTGATGAAAAGGATTATGCAATATTCAAGGCAGGTAGCAGTATGAGCAGTGATGTATTTAGGTTTTGTGCTGCCCTAGGCCTGACTAAACATGTGCACCCCCTAATTTAAATATGACCCCCCCTTCCTATAAAGGCCACACCCCTTCCTGTTTATGACCCACCCTGTCATCTGTAAACCACAGACCATAACAAGAGTCTATCAGTGTCCATCAGCATAGCTTCATCAGTTCCCATAAGTTCAGCCTTATTAGTGCTGCCTCTTTACTGCCCATCAGTGCAGCATATCAGTGTGGTCTCATTAGTGGTCACCAGTGCAGCCTTATCAGTGCCTATTAGTACAGCCTTATGTCACAGGATTAGTAAGATTACTCTGTTAAGATATTTGGACTTGTGTTTGCTACCACTGATTGTAATTATAGGATTATTTCACTTATGTGTATAATAAATAGGAAGTCCTTAGACATTATACAAATAATGAAATATTTTTTTTGCTGCCCCCCTGCAAAGTGCCGCCCTAGGCCTGGGCCTTGTTGGCCTAGGCCAAGATACAGCACTGAGTATGAGACACTAGTATTTTGGGTTTTGCTCAATATCTATGTAAACACAACTTGCATTTAGCTCTTTGTCCATTTAGGGGAAAAAAAAAAACATTTTTGTATGATCATTAATTTAAGGCCATTGGAAAAAAAAAATTAAGCCCATATTTCCCCCAGCCCACATAAAAAAGATGAAGCATGCATGCTAATGCAATTGTTCTGCTTCTAAAATGGCATCAGTTAGGCCAATATCTTGGAGCCCCTTCAATTGCATATAGAATATTATCGTGTGCAGTATTTTGTGCGCTAATATGCATTGCGATATAGCAATCCAATTATTTAGGCCCAGTTAACACTGTTGTGCCACGTTACTGGCATTAACGTACGTTGCATTAGGGAAGCCCATTCATTTAATGCACCAAAAAAAGTGCATGCAGCAATTCAACAGTGTAGTGCAGAAAATTGTAATGTTGCGTGTTGAACCTGCATGTTTACACCCGCTATTACACATTACTCCAATGTATGGCAACATATAATTCACAATGCAGTGTGTTGTGGTCCCATTCATTTTGATTTAGTGGAGAAGTGCAATTAATTTCTATGCGTTGACAATCCAGTTCCACAATTCCAAGTTTGTGGAAAAATGCGCCCCTCACTTGCCACTGTATATTCTCCTCTGACCCCCTATGTCACTAATGTGTCTGGCAATGACTTGGGGTCAGCGGTAGGAATCACAGTGGCCAGCAGAGGGAACCATTATTCGCTCAGCCTAGGTTGTTGACTTAAGCCTCGTACACACGCAATGATTGTTGGCCGTGAATTTTCGGCCAACGTCCGATCGGCTGATTATCGGCTTGTTAGTATGCTGATTCCGACAACCGACTGCGACTTTTCGGCCGAACAAAATCTGGTGTGCATGCTATAACATTTTTGTTGGCCGTCAACAGAACGGCCGATTTTCCATCAGTCAGTACAGATTTCGGCAGACAAAAATCAGATGAGCAAGACTGGGCATGCTCAGAGAAGAAAAGACACACGGAAAGTAAACCAGAACATGACATCACTTCTGAAGTTGGTTGTTGTTGGCCGAGAAAATTTGTGTGCAGTCTAGAGCACTTTTCAACCAACACAACAACACTGGACAAAAGACGGCCGATCGGTCGGCCAACTATCGTTGCGTGTGTACGAGGCTTTAGGCTACACAAGTTCATTCTTGATTGCCCTCTTTCTAATGTCACTCATTTTTTCCCATTTTGCAGGCATGGGCTATTCAGAGTGGGAAGTATAATCCAGTCTCTGAGGACCTACCTACTTATAAAACCAACTTTCGCTGTGCATTAAAGGCTGTCCACTACAGAGACCAGGGGGAAATGTTCACTAAAGTTATAGATAATTCAAGTGATCCACATGATCCCCACAAGATATTCAGGTTCAATGGTGTCCATGATGATTCTCCCACAGCTGTAGAACCTTCTGCTGTATCTGATTTAGCCACTGAAGGTATGTTTGCTTTACAAAAGCATTCCAGGGGAAGCATCTTATACTGTGTATTATATATATTTTCAGTGTGTCGATGTTATATACAGTATGTATTATATGGCTTCTATATAGTAGAGAAAATAGGAGGAACACAATCATTAATAATAAGCTCAAATGTGAAGTAAGGATTACCTATAGCGCTTGCTTAAAAAGTAATAATTGTAATGTTTAAAAATTATAAATTGTGTATAAACCCCGTGATCTGATGCAAATGGTATATAAAATTATAAATATACTTAAATAAGATTGAAATAATTAATAAATATGATAATAGATACAATAAAATACAAGTTAATATATAGTGCAGAAATTAAGTGTTCTCATAAGGTTTCCTTAAAGTTCATGTGCAAAACAAGCTCATGTGCATAAAAGTTTATAATAATGTGACTTATTGGTGATGAAAGTTCAAAATAAAGTGCACAGTGAATAGTGCTTGGTGCTTCGTAATAGGTTATTCCACTCTCTCCCTGGTGTCCCTCCTTGTGTTCCACCGTGATAAGATAGATGAATTTCACACTCATCGGATTGCGTGGGTCCTATGTGCCTTATAACACTAGGACGATATGAGCTTTAGTGACCCCCCAGGGTCGGGATGCGTTCCCTCCAGACCTCTGAAGACATCTAGCCAATGACGAAATGCGTTAGATTGGACGCACATCGTGACGTCACATGAGCTCGGTGGAACACAAGCCGGAAGTGGCGCTCTCCACATCGTAGCTCACACGTGCGATGGCGTTTTATTGGATTTTTCCTGATTTCACTTGTTTTATTTTATTATTTGGACTTTGTTATGGATTATCTGGATTGTGTGCAATAAAAATATCAGTTTTAAATAACGGTACTGCACTATCTGGACCTTTCCTTCTTTATACATCCCTTGCTGGAGGTGGATGACAGGAGGGGCGTTGCTGCAGGAAAAGGTACCTGTCTGGAGGGAACACATCCCGACCCTGGGGGGTCACTAAAGCTCGTATGGTCCTAGTGTCATAAGGCACATAGGACCCACGCAATCCGGTGAGTGTGAAATTCATCTATCTTATCACGATGGAACACAAGGAGGGACACCAGGGAGAGAGTGGAATAACCTATTACGAAGCACCAAGCACTATTCACTGTGCACTTTATTTTGAACTTTCATCACCAAGAAGTCACATTATTATAAACTTTTATGCACATGAGCCTGTTTTGCACATGAACTTTAAGGAAACCTTATGAGAACACTGCACTATATATTAACTTGTATTTTATTGTATCTATTATCATATTTATTAATTATTGCAATCTTATTTAAGTATATTTATAATTTTATATACCATTTGCATCAGATCACGGGGTTTATGCACAATTTATCATTTTTAAACATTACAATTATTACTTTTTAAGCAAGCGCTATAGGTAATCCTATATAAACTGATTACTTCACATTTGAGCACTCGCACTTTACTATAGCAGCTGCAAATCACATTCATTCATTTGATTAGTTATTTATAATTTTTTTAGGTTTCTTTACTTTGTATATTTTACTCTTCACAGTAATAATAAGCTACTGTATACCCAGAAGTGATCCACACAACATATTCCTCACTGATGAGGCCTAATATTGCCAAGACTTGTCCATATATCAAAGTAATAATCACACTCAAGGGGTGTTTATAAATCAGCAAATCTTACATTTACACAATATTCAATGCAGGTGAATGTCCCTGGTGCATATGTTTAAATGATGTGATTAACTACTGGTAAATGTTTGGTGAAAGTCACATTCACTACTTTATAAGTATTCCCATAGCTAATACAAAAATCTTCTTAGTTATATCCATTTTACCACAGCCCCTTGTACAATTCATGGTGCCTTCAGCCTGTTCTCAAAGCCAAGCTTTTTCAAATGGACCCTGTGTCATTAGTACTCAGAAGGCATCACCATTCTTGAAACTGGAGACAAAAGATAGGCAAGAATGGATGGAAATGTGGCTGGTTCAGCAGGGACTGGACAAATTTCCATTCATGTGTGGCCACTGCAGTTGACCAGAAGTTGATCTACTGATTGACTTCTGTTTAACTGCACTGTTGGAGAAAAGCCACTTGATCAGCTGTTTCAGCCAATGGCTGCAGTACTGATCTGTGTATTCTGACGATTGGACGAGGGGTGATTCTGCCTGCTGTCAGAATACAATAGTGCAGTGGAGAGGACTCCCCCATCCTCCTCAGATGTGTGGATGGGGAAATCCAGCTTACATTTTAAGTAATTATACCTGATATACCTGGTTTTAAAGCATATATAACCCCAATCTTAATTTGTTAATGTTCTTTCAAAAGTCATTTTCAATATTTCTAAATATGAAGGTTTTTTTTTTAAATAAAGCCTGGTGATCCTGCCATGAAGGTACTTGTTTAGGCACTTTCTTTTATACAGTAACAAATATTCCGTCCCTTTCTCCCAATTGTGCCTCTGCGTTGTGAAACTCTGAGGCTCGGTTCACACTTATGCAATGCGGGAAGGCTGCGAATTCGCAGCCTGTTCCCGCATCGCAAACGCACCCTTGGCAGTTCACACTGCCATATGCGATACGCTGGGGGTGTCAATGTAATGTTAACGACACCCCCAGTTTGATCGCATATCGCAGTGCGATCTTACAGTTCGCACAGGATCGGATCGCACAAGTGTGAACCACTGTGCGATCCGATCCTGATGCGGCTCAAAAAAAGGGTCACGTGCGACTTTACTGCGGGTGCAGTGCGAATTTAGCCATACAAAGTGTATAGCTGAATTCGCACTGCACAGCCGATCACATGTAATGAAGGAGCAGTGCGCTCCGATATTATATGCGATCGCCGCAGCCGCACATATGTGAACCGGCACTGATGCAGGTTTCTGATGGAGACTACAAGTTTACAC
Source organism: Pelophylax lessonae (assembly GCF_965119305.1). Classification (NCBI taxonomy): domain Eukaryota; kingdom Metazoa; phylum Chordata; class Amphibia; order Anura; family Ranidae; genus Pelophylax; species Pelophylax lessonae. The sequence continues at coordinate 95,052,635 of NC_138777.1, read as the reverse complement.
ACATTTCTTCAAGCATGGTCCAGTCACCATCAGAAAACCTGCCCTGTTAAATGTCATCATGCAGCCATTGCTGGAGTATATTTATGTAGACAGGTGATGGTTGTAGGAAATCACCAGCACTGAGATGCAACAAAGGATAAAAACTGTGAAAATACATCTGTTAGTAAACTCTCCATGATACCCCACAGCTAACGATCAACTTCTGTATAACCAGCCTGTCGGCTTTTTTCTGATTTATCAGTGCCGCTGGCCATATCTGGCAGCAATGGTCAGTGTATTCTGATGGAGGGGACCTTTCCTCACTGTCAGAATACAAAGGCCACATCAAATGCATGAATGGGGAAATTGGGTCTTTAAGACTGGTAAGCTGCAATCAGTTTTTCGTTCTTTGGTTTAAATAAAGCGCGTTTTATTTTTTAACCAATAATTTTTTATTGAAAAAGAACAAGTCATACAGAGTAGAACTGTAAACATCAACAGCAAATTCAGTCATAAATTGACCATAGTACAAAATGTAACAATAGTACAAATGAAGCAATGATGAAGCACGTTTTAAAACTTTTTTTTTTTTTTTTTTAACAGTTGGAAATTTTCTTAATGAGATGCATGATGAAGACTACAGACTACGTATAAGCCCAGATGTTGAGCGTTCCACCCCATTTATCAACATACAAGGATCGGTGAGTTCTGGCCAGCAATAAATTGGATGCAATAAA
>NC_138777.1:95024419-95046919 GCF_965119305.1 Pelophylax lessonae | reverse complement strand
AGAGGAGACTGGAGGGTCCAATCAGATCTGCGTGAAAAACAGAAACTTTTCAGGCAGACCTGATTGAACAGCCCGTGTGAAAGGGCCCTAAGGCTCTGTCTGGTGTGGACCGTTCTCTGCTCAGCGGGGATTGATCCGCTGATCCCCGCTGAGCAGGCAGATGACAGCTCTGTCTCCGTGCTGTGTGCGGAGAGGGAGGTGTCAGAGCCCCGCTGCTCTCTATGGGGGAATCAGATGAGAACGGACCGCCTGTCCATTCTCATCCGGTCCAATGCCCTGGACGGATGGAAAATAGAGTTTCCATCCGTCTGGATTTTATGGACAGGATCAGATGCGGGTGTCAGCGGGCATGTCACCGCTGACATCCGCTGCCCCATAGGGATGCATGGAGGACCTGATCATGTCCGCCTAAAAAACTGACAGGCAGATCTGATCGGATTGTTCGTGTGCAAGGGGCCTAAATGTATTTTGTAAACGCAGACAGTGGTACCTGAATTTGAGTTGGTGCCAGCCTCTTGCACTCCCTATACAGTGGCATAATGTGCTGCAGTGCAAGGAGCACACTGAAAGGAGGAGAGAGCACAGTGACAGAGATAAGCTTATCAGTATACTGGTTTTCTATGCACTGTGCAGTCACAAGTGTTACTGAATTGCAGCAGAGAATTGTCTGCCCTGCAGGACAGTGCTGTGTGATGTGTCAAAGCTGTGCAAATCTCACAAATGGATCCCAGAATAGTAAATACAGATCTGTATTTCACTAGTATTTCTAATTTCACTAGTATAATCTAATTTAACCCCTAAACTAAGACTTCACCCACCCCACTCCAATAAGATCATGTGCCAAGATCCTAGCACAAACATACTCTACAGTTATTTAACCACTTGCCGACTGCCGCAAGTACATATACTGCGGCGGTCAGCCCCGGCCAGGCAAAGTGACGTACCGGTACGTCACTAGCCTGTCACTGGCTTGTGAGCCAATAGCGGGCGAGCGATCGTTCGCGATCGTTCGCCGGGAAGGGAAAAAGGCAGGCGGCTAAAGTAAACAAGCCGTCTGTCATTCTTCCCTGTGTAAAAATGAAGATCAGGCGGTTCTACTATGTAGGACCGTTGATCTCTGTTTTTACACTAGTAGCCATGTCCCATCACAGTTAGAAACACGCCCCTAGGACATACTTAACCCCTCCCTCTCCAATACAGTTAACCCCTTCCCTGCCAGTGTCATTTTTACAGTAACAGTGCATATGTATAGCACTGATTACTGCAGTAATGTCACTGGTAACCCCAAAGTGTCAAAAATGTCAGTCAAGGGTCCGATCTGTCCGCCGCAATGTCGCAGTCCCGCAAAAAAAAAACACAGATCGCCGCCATTACTCGTTAAAAAAAAAAAAACACCAAAAATGACAAAAATCTTTCCCTTTGTTAGTAAACGCGATAACTTTTGCGCAAACCAATCAAAATAGGCTTTTTGCAATTTTTTTTTACCAAACATATGTAGCATAAAACAAATTGGCCGAAAATGTTAAAAAATTTTGATTTTTACATTTTTTTTGGAGGGGGAATTTCATATGAAAAAATTTGAAAAATATTGTTATTTTTGCAAAATTTACGCTCTTTTTTTGTTTATAGCGCATGATCAAAAAATCGCACAGGTGATCAAATACCACCAAAAGAAAGCTCTGTTTGTGGGAAAAAAAACACGTCAAATTCGTTTAGGTACAGTGTCGCACGACCGCGCAATTGTCCGTTAAAGTCACGCAGTAAAAAATCGCAAAAAAAAACCCTGGTCAGGAAGGGGGTAAAATCTTCCGGGGCTTAAGTGGTTAAGTGTCATTAAAGAGTAACTACTAGGATGCTTGCTTTATTGATCAACAAAAAGAAAGGCACAAATAATAGCAAAATGACAGCTCCATTGACTTCCTAAATGCATCACAAATCTTCCTTTCATTTTAGGTGCACAGCAAGTATTCCAAATCTCTCAGGACGACTATTCACACGATATACCAAGGGTGGATCAGGTTTTCAGAGATCCTGTACACAAGCAATTTTTAGCTTTGGCAGAGCCATATAATAATGGACAGGAACAACCCTTGTCAAGCAACTACAGTCAACTGTCTCATGATCAATGTGAGTAATTATTGTGAACTGTTCAACGCCACAAATATATAGTGTGCCTTGTAGTGATGGTATTTTCTGTTCATGGCAGAACATATAGTTCCACTGTATAAATCTGTTTCCCTATTGGAGCTTAAAGTACCACATTCATTTATACAAAAAAAAATATAAGGGAGTTGTCCCCCAAACTATGACAAACTAATGTACCAGGCACCATTGGGCAAGGTAATATCCTTCTTGATGGTGCCTTTGTAATTTGGGCCATGATGTTGTCTAGACTCCAGAGAAGGGGTCTCCAAACTATGGCCCTTAAGTTGTTTGGGAACTACATTTCCCATCATGCCAAGTCATGTCTGTGAATGTCAGAGTTTTACAATGCCTCATGGGACATGTAGTTTCGCAACAGCTGGAGGGCTGTAGGCTGGAGATTCCTGCTCTAGAGGGACAGATGTGGAACCTGCACACAGGTAAGTGCCCCAAAACACCAATGCTTGGGGGGTAGGGGGACTTTCCTCTGACACAGGGGCCCTATTCCTCCAACTCATAGAGGAGCACCATTCCCCCCACTGATACAGAGACATCATTCCACCCACTGATACAGAGACATCATTCCACCCACGGAAGCACTCGTTGACCACTGGCATTGTTGCATGTTCCACTTTTAAGGTAGCAGGGGTATTTTTTCCTTTACAAATGTAGGGGTATTTTTTATTCCCACTGACTTGGGGGAATTTTTTATTTTCATAAATGTAGAGGCATTTTACTCCTGACTTCTGACATAGGGTCATTTTTTACTTCTATTGACAAAAAGGCATTTTTTTCTGTCTTGACCACCGATCTAAGAGCATTTTTTTTACACCTCATGACCCAAGTCTGGCCCTCAGGCAGTGTAATGGACAGTAAATTATCCCTTTGTTAAAAATGATTGGGGATCGCTGATGTAAGGTAAGAATATTCACTAAGTGTAGGCATAACAGGGGTGCCTGCTCATATCTTCAGAAGTCCACAAAAGCTTGCTTCCTAATCGTGAACAGTTTGTCCATCCTTTATCTGCCTTCTAAGCCTCCTTATTGGTCTATCATTTTAGAGGGTGGTTGAAAGACCAATAGGAAAGTATGGGAAGGGATTGGTCACACTACCAGGATGTGTGCAGGCTAGAGCACCCTTAAAGTGGAGTTCCACCCATTTTTAATAAATTGGATTACATAGATGTATGTAATCCCCTTTAAAACGACTTTTACCAATGGAAAGTTTTTTTATTTTTTTTTGTTGCTAGTAAATACCTGATTTTCTGCTTTATTTATCCTCTTCTCACTTCTGGGTCTGGTCAGCGATTACATCATTTGGCGATTCGCAGTGTATGCTGGGATGGCATGAAATCTCGCATTATTACACAGGAGATGAGCTGCACTGCGTGCTCTGCCCCGCCTCCGCCCTGCCTCCTCTCAGTGAGCTGTATGTATGTAGTGTATTGAGGCCGTGCTCCGCCTCGCCTCCTCTCAGTGAGCTCAGTGAGGATATAATGCTTTCAGTCCTCGCTCACTGAGAGGAGGCGGGGCGGAGCACGGCCTCAATACACTACATACATACAGCTCACTGAGAGGAGGTGGGGCGGAGGCGGGGCAGAACACACAGTACAGCTCATCTCCTGTGTAATAATGCAAGATTTCATGCCCTGAGATACATCCCAGCACACACTGCGAATCGCCGAATGACGTAATTGCCGACCGGACCCAGAAGTGAGAAGAGGATAAATAAAGCAGAAAATCAGGTATTTACTAGCAACAACAAAAAAAAAACTTTCCATTGGTAAAAGTCGTTTTAAAGGGGATTACATACATCTAAAGTGACTAAAATGGGTGGAACTCCACTTTAAGCTGGGTACACACTTAGGTTATTCAACTAGTGGGCTAAATAAGAAAAGCAAAAATTCCTACATCCACACAAGTGCAGGAATCTCCCCCGCTGCACTGTTGTATTCTAACAGCGGGGACCCCCTTCCCTGTCAAAATACACTGATCAGCGCTGCAGCCATTGGCAGCAGGACCATTCAACAGAAGCCAATCTAACGAGAGGTCTACACATAGATCAAAACTCGTCTGGTTCCTGCTAAACCAGATCCATTTTGTTACTTGTGTACCCAAATTTAGTCTTCAGAGTCTTGCTGCATTGTTGTAGACTCCTGAAAGCTAATCTGTGTTTTGCCCATGCAAAGCCAACAAGATTTATTTAAATGCCCACAATCCCCCCTCTCCCCTTAGCAACCCGCATCCCTCTTTTCCTTGATTCCCCACCATTTTGTTCAGGCACTGGGAACAAGGTAAATGCTTGGATAAATCCTGGTATAACAACCAAGGTTCCCTTGTTTCCCCTTGTTTATATTGCCCCCCCCCCCTTCATGCCAAAACACAGCAATACATGAAAAATTTGGTAGGGGAAAAAGGTCAATAAATATACTTATATTACTTCCAGCTTCTGCACTAAAGGATGTGATGTCACACTCCTGATGAGACACCAGGGATTGTTGAGTCTAAATCACCAGGGATTGTTGAGTCTAAATCACCAGGGATTGCTGAGTCTAAATCACCAGGGATTGCTGAGTCTAAATCACCAGGGATTGTTGAGTCTAAATCACCAGGGATTGCTGAGTCTAAATCACCAGGGATTGCTGAGTCTAAATCACCAGGGATTGCTGAGTCTAAATCACCAGGGATTGTTGAGTCTAAATCACCAGGGATTGCTGAGTCTAAATCACCAGGGATTGCTGAGTCTAAATCTCACTAGATGATGTGCTAGCCGAGTGCAGGAGCACCCACCTTCTCATGAAATTGTGGCTACACAGCCAGAAATGTGACGTCACATTCGGCCACATGTCACATGTGGGGTATGAGAAGTAATTTTATTCTATTTTTCTCTGTTTGTTTTTTATTAATGTATTGAAGTGTTTTGGCATTGGGGAGGGGGTAGGGCAATATAAATAAGCAAACCTTGTGTTTTCAGTAGGATTTGCATGTAATCTTTTTTCAATAACAGATATATTTTAAGGGTATTTGATGATTGAAGACCACTCTTAATAATAGCTGGGATAGATCTACAAATTGCACAATCATTAAGGTGTAGCAAAACACTTGTTTAGATGTGGGGTCTTTCTTTAACCCCTACACTATAGTCTTGTTTCCTTGTTGGGTCTAATTATTGTGAAGTTGTAGTACATTCAAATAGATACATAATTGGGTGGTCCATGAGAATGTTCCTAATGTTAAGGTAATAAATTAGGAAAGGTTTCTTCTTTAGAAAATGAACACTATTTATTCTAACTGTAGATCCACAATATCCAGAATATGACCTGTATCAGAGTGGACATTTTGAGAATCTACCAGCATTTGACCCGGTCTTCCAACAAACACCTGCATGTCCCCAACTGCAAACAGCACCACCAGGGAGCAACTTTCAGGAAACTGTATTTGATGAAGTGCAAACATGCCAATATGTTGTCCATCAAAGTGAGTAACATAGCTATGGTGATTACTGTTGACCTTTGCTATATCTGTAGAGTTGAGTAGAGAATTGGACAAAACATTCCATCCATTCATTAACAATTGATTTGCCTAGTTGTTTCTTTTACATGCTAAGAACTAGTTAAGGTTTTGCACCAGAAATTCTCACTCTATGAAACTATTATGGCCTTTATAAAACGAATTTTCCTTTGCCACTGGATGCCACCACCTATGAACCTATTATGGCCTTTATAATGGGAATGTTCCTTTGCCACTGGATGTGACCACCTGACATTTTTTATGGTTTTAAAGGTTAAAAGAGGAAATTAAGTCTAGAAACTGTCTTTTAACCACTTTAGCTTCGGAAGGTTTTACCCCCTAATGGCCAGGCCATTTTTTGCAATACAGTACTGCATTGATTTAACTGACAATTGCACAGTAGTGCGATGCTGTACCCAAATAAATGTATGCCTTTTTTCCCCACAAATAGAGCTTTCTTTTGGTGCTATTTGATCACCTCTGCGTTTTTTTGGGAAAAAAAAAATATATATTTTTTACTTTCTGCTTTAAAACATTCCCAAAAAAAATCCCCCAAAAAATTTAAAAAATCTAATTTTTTCATCAATTTAGTTCAATATGTATTCTGCTACATATTTTTGGTAAAAAAAATCCTAATAAGTGTATTTTGATTGGATTGCACAAAAGTTATAGCGTCTACAAACTATGGGATAGATTTATGGACTTTTTTTTTATTTTTTATTGTTTTTACTAGTAATGGTGGCGATCAACGATTTTTAGTGGGAATGCGACATTGCGGCGGACAAATCTGACACTAAGTGACACTTTTTGGGCACCAGTGACACCAATACAGTGACCAGTGCTAAAAAAAAAATGCACTGTTATTGTATAAATTACACTGGCAGGGAAAGGATTAAGACTAAGGGTGATCAAGGGGTTAAGTGTGCTCCTAGGGAGTGCTTTCTAACTGTGGGGGGGATGGATGTGCTAGAGGACAAGAGATCTGTGTTTCAGCTTAGCCAAAATACAGGATCTCTCTCTGCCCCTGTGACAGAACAGCCGTCTGCCTTGTCTACATAGGCAGATGGCCGTTCTGTCTTTCCCCTGCATAATCGCGGGCAGCCGCCAGACCTGCTGATTGGCTCCCACTGTGTCTTATCACAACGGGAGCGGCGCTCTGGTGGCGCGAGCGCGCCCCCGAGAACCCCTGCACAGCATCACGTACCTAATCGTGATTTTGCGCAGCAGGGCCACTCTGCCGCAGTATATATGTGGTGGGCGGTCCGGAATTGGTAAGGAAAGGTAGGCAGAGTTTAAAGCACTAGTCTATAGTATCGCCTGTGGCCTCCCTGCAGCTCATCTTCCCCCATTACAGACTTGCCATGCCTTTTTTTGCAATGTATCTAGGTGGAGGCTGCCATCATGGCTGAGGCAGGGCTTTGTTTCCTCATATCAGAGCCTTCAGAAAGAGGGACATTGGGCAGCACAGTGGGGACATCACCAAATTTTACTCCAAAACTCTCGAGTCAGCAATGTCTAAGATTTACTCTTCAGATATACAACTGATACTGCAGGCACAGGAGTTCCTAGGCACCTCACATACCAGGTAGTGCACTGCTATTTTTCAGAAGAAATTAGGAGTTACTAAACCCAGGAGCCTGCATTCACTATATCTGTCCTCCTAAAGTACACAGAACAAGGAAATGCAATAGTTTTAGTGAATATAAACTGCTAAATACCTTTTCTCATCAGCAGTATATAGCAGTCTTGTGACTTCTATCGGTGTCCAGCTGAGCATTGGTTAAAGCTTGTAGGAGGAGTTTTCATTCTACTCTGATTGTCCTATGAGGCCTAACCCTCTGTCTGGACAGTGCTGATTGGCCCTGTGCCAATCACATGCACCCTGTGCCAATCACAATACACACCAAGCTGAGCATGTACAGAGTGACTCCATAGGCTCTGTACTATCAGGAGATGGATGGGGGACTGTGGAAGAAGGGGAGGATCGGAGAAGATAAGATGGATCAAACAGCCTTTTTACACAATGCAGAAGATTAACCCCTTAGGTTCTACATGAGTATAGCAGCCATGCTTTCCTGCATATACAGACTGATTTTACTATTGTAGTTTTAGTAACACTTTAGGAGAAAGTAAATGTTTTTTTTTTTATAGTACTGCTTGTGCACAACTGACATGTCTAAATGTTCCCTTTAACGTGGCAAATCTTCACTTTTTTGAATTCAGGTCCACTTTCAATTATGGATAATGCCAGAGGTGGCATTTCACATCACCTTTTTCTATAAGCCATTTTGGATCATCTGCATTCACTAACATCCCTTGACTACCCCTGTTAACGTTTATGCCACTAATATAGACCTTCTGGGTTGTGGAGTCCAAGCATTAAGTAAATGGTTTGGTCACAATGCCCCTACCATAGTGGTCTTTCTTCCTACCCTCTTCTTCCTCACTTGGCTGTATTAGTACCAATATCATCATATGTATGCTTCATACCCTGTGATACAATAGAGTGGACCTTTGAGGATGCATGCAGTCCTATTTGATTGATCCCTCTTGATATTCCGGTGCCAGCCCAGGGAGTATTCTGACGTGTTGGCTGTGCATGGGCATTAATCTATTATTACAACTATCTTCAGGAGTCCTGATAAAGCTTGAATGAGAAATGCGTTGACTCATGGGGAATATTCAAATGTATTCTTAACCATTAGCCAATTTAGCCATGTAATGTATGATATCACAAGTTTTGTGAAACCAGCTGACTGCTACAATGCACATCATATACTTGATTAATTTTAGTTGATAGATTTTGGAAATATGTTTTTTACCTATATGGAATAAAATTTATATTTTTGTTTGTGCTCCATGTCATGATCGTAAACTTGAACAGTTTCTAGTTTTGGTTCTTTTTATCATTTGAAAGTGGCTGTGAGTGATTTTGTGTTACAAGGTTTTCTTAGGGGATATCACATGACTTGCAGCCCAAAGTGTCATTTTTTTTCCATCACACAAAAGGCTTCTTTGCAATTTATTAGTCCAATGGAGAAAAATTATACAACCCAAACAACCAATAGTTATAGTTATAGGCCCAGACAGTCTGTCAGTCCAACAGCACTTATTAGTGGTTTTCCTTTCTATCCTGACTGTAATAATGGATAATAATTACATGGAAAATACAAAGGTTTTCCTAAAAGAAGATGAGCCTTCACCTATCTGGTGACAACCATAAGATTTTACATTTCTCATCCCTTTATCTGCTAAAAATGTTCACTAGGACCTAGGCCCACTTACAGGAGACTAATGGGAGGAAGTCCTGTGCTCAATTACTACCGGCTCTCTTAACGTTGCCCTAAAAGTCTCCCAATTAGCCATTGTACTTAGGGTGCATTACACCCCGCTTAGACTACATAAGATGGGTAGGTGGCCAGATCACCTGTGCGGAAGATGTGGGCAACACCAGAGGGATCTCATCCATCTACTTTGGAGATGCCCAAAGTTCCATCGGTATTGGAGTGCGGAACTTGGGGACACTTACTCAAGTGTGCCGGACGACCGTCCCCTTAGACCCAATTTATCATATCTTAGGAATTCTGGAGGGGGATATCCCAGAGGAGATGGTTAGAATAGCATTCTCTAGAGCACTATTTCAAGCTCATAAACTCATCCTGTTGGGATGGAATTAGATCTCACCACCCACAGTATCCTCATGTATACTACACATGGGGAACACCTTGGTCATGGAAAGATACATCTACCAACACAGGGGAAGCCCAGGTAGATTCTAAAAAGTCTGGTCACCATGGCTGGAAACCCCTGGGCTAAATCCCAGGGAACTGGTGATGTCCAGAATCTTGCAATGACCAACAGGGAGACCCTAACAAGCTGTGGTTGTTTAATACCAGATGTACTGTATAAGCTGATATACTTCAGCATATGGTGGACTTGAAGGTCATGATGATAGGATTAATGTTAAATGGTGCTAAGTTGACCATGGAGTGTATCAATAGCTGTAAGCAAATGCATTGTTTGTACATTGGAATCTGTCTAACTTTGTTCAATAAACAAAAAAAAATGGTCACTAGGACCAATAGAGATGGTGAATCTCCTCAGTGGGGAAACAGAGAGCATAAATTGTCTAACAGAGGTTCTAACCTTTCCCTACTCTTTGGCTAGAGATACAATTCATAAAGGGCTAATACGACTGTTGAGAAATAATGTATGCCAGCAATGTCCAGTGTACATCTTCTGGGCCAAGGTCCATCATGTAGCGTTCCTCTGATACTAGCAGGGTGCAAAATCATCAGAGGTTATCTAAAAAGGGGTTTATTGGCAGCACAGGGTACTGTAAATTAACGATTCTTAGAGTGATTATGTTATTGCAGAGTAACATTACAAGACATTTCAGCAGCTGCAGAAAGAATCCAGGCCAGTAGTCAAAGAAGCTGCTTCCTTGTACCTTCTTCTGTAAGTGCAGGGCGATCTGGGGAAGCATGAAGTATCATGTGGTAGTCACTTGAGCATTAGGCTCATTTTGATGTTTTGAATTGCACTGATATGTGGCACCCCACGACCCTGTAATTATTATGGTGTTCATTGAAAAGGCTTGTACAAATGTGATGCATATTTAAAGTGTGTTTTTACAAATGGCATGCTTTATTTTGACAGGTACACAGCATGTGATGAATAAGGAAGCTACCACCCATTCCCCTAATTATACCTGTAATGGGGAAACGAGCGCAATGCAGTCCCCACAAAATAACGCTCCTACTACATTTAATGAGCAAGAAACAGCCTCTCAAGAAACTGCTGTTACCTTTGTACCAAGTGAGTAGAGAACTACAGAGAAATAATTGATTTTATTATTCTATTCTATGTTGTAAAGCACAAGTAGAAATTCGGCCGGGAAATTTAGTCAGACGACCGATCTGCCGATTTTCGGCTTGTTAGTATGGTGCTTTCCGACAACCGACTCCGACTTTTCGGACGAAAAAATCCTGGTGTGCAGGCTATATGATTTTTGTCGACCGTCAAAACACGTCCGATTTTCGTCTCATTAGTACAGATTTCGATGGGGAAAAATGTAATGAGCAAGACTAGGCATGCTCAGAGATGAAAGAGCACAAATAAAGCAACCCAACACATCCCAACACATGACATCACTTCTGAAGTAGAATTCTGTCATGCGGGTAAATTCGTGTGCACATTCCAACCAACAAAACACCACTCTGGACAAAAGACGGACGACCCGTCGGCGGAAATTCGTTGCGTGTATACAAGGCTTAAAGTTTTCTACACAGTCCACAAAAGCATCTAAGGTGCCATGTCAAGGGTTAGTCTGCTTCTTTATTTCTGGAGTTTGAAGGAATACAGCAATTCTATCCAGTCAAGGCCATGACCATTCTATTAGACTGCACATGGGCTCATTATTAAAGGAAAGAGGGCAGCAATGATTGCGAGTAAAGAGCATCCCTGCTTTTTTTTCAATGGTTTTATTTTTTTTCCAAAGTGTTGGCACAACTCTGGAATGCTCACTTACCATCTGCACATTCTTTAGACTCTCAGAAGTTTCTAAATGTTCAGAAATTATTCTGTTGCAAAGTACTTTGGTACGTTTAGGTGCTAAACCAAAAAAAAAAAAAAAAAATGCATGGACAAAACCTCATGCCATAACAGCATTTTAGGTATATAGAAACTAGGAACAACATGGACTTTATAGTCACTAGTAAAATGATTTCATAATTTTTTTTAATTGGATATACTATAAATTAAAATGCACAATGTATACAAATGTACATTGTAATTTATAGTATATCCAATTAATAAAAATATGAATTCATTTTACTAGTGCCTATAAAGTCCATGTTGTTCCTTGTTTCTATATACCTCAATTTTTGGGATGTGGCACGTATTTATATGTTATATACGCTCGTGGTACCACCCCATGGTAGTGTATACAGTATCTCTATTTGTTTCTCTAATAGCAGCATTTTAGGCCTACAAGTAGTAGGGATGTGAGAACACAGGAAATCTCCTTCTTTCAAACAACCAGGGAATATTCAGTTTGGAAAAGGAAAGTGGACAAGGTGCAAATGTGATTGCAGTTTTTCTTTGAGAACTACTGATACCTCTAAGCTGACTAGGGGGCCTACATCAATGGTTCAGAAGTGCCCCATTGCAATTACCCAGCTGTCAGGTAGTTGTTTTGCATCTGCTTTGGGTAACTCCTTTTCTAAATGTCTCTTGGATAGCAGAATGCTTGTTTACTCTCTCCTAAAGGGTATTAGTTACTTTATTAAAAGTAATGATCACCTGCTAGGCCTGCATATTAAACTCCCTGGCGGTATGATTATGTCAGGAATTTTGTACCAAAAGCGTTACAATTTTTTTGCATGGAAATTCGGTGTTATGTATTGTAGGCCTACAATTCTTAGTAATTACTTACTTAAACCTGACAAGACTCTAGTAGACATCCCAGATGTTATAAAGTTTAAAACACAAAATCATAAATGATAATATAATAAATAACTATAAATAACTTAAAGTATACATGTATGTATGTATGTATATATATATATATATATATATATATATATATATATATATATATATATATATATAAATACAGTAAAACTGCAGGCAAGGGCACTGGGGGGCAAACTAAGGTAAATTTATTTTATTTAGTAATGTAATCCAATAGGATTACAATATATCAGTGTGTTTTACTTTTTGAATTTGCCGCCGGTTCCACCCCCTGCGACGCAACGCTCGCAGGGAACGGAAGTCGGGGCACACAGCATCAGACAGAACATCCAGCCGCCGTACACTGCTGGAATACATTGCGGGATCCTGGGGACAAGGTAAGTGACCTCTTCCAGGATCCAGCAACTTCTCCATGGCGGTACCCTGAGTGTGGCTCAGAGTTACCACTAATGGCACTGAAATTCCACCCCGGGTCACACTCTGAAATACTGCCAGGGAGGTTAAGCTATGTTTCATAGTGTACTACTACCCGACTAAGTATTGATTCTGCTATAATTGCTAGGTGTTTGTTTATACATGGGTCATAGAGAAGTGTGGGATTCTAAAAAAATAATTCATACTTACCTATGTAGTTCTGATGCTGCATCTGTCCCCCGCCACCTCTACACCAAGAACTGAGTGATCAAAGACTGCTGGTCGCTCATTTTTCACTCTTAAGCGAGCACAGAGCCTGTGACTGTCAGTTACTGCTCTGTGCTCCGCCGCTTTAGTGCTCAGTAGAGCGCCGGGCTGTGGAGGGGGCAGAAGCAGCTGGCTCAGGCTCTCAGCAGTGCGTTAAAAGACTTCTCCTTTAAAAGTATTCTAGACAATGGGACATAGAAGTGTCTACCATCTGAACATAGCAAGTGAATAATTGCTGTACATATAATACGTGTTCACAGCTTGAACTGCATATGTGACCATATATTCTATTATAGGTAACATGCCAAAACTTACATCCTGGGAAGTAACTGTGTCCTATCGAGGAAAAGAGGTTCTCAAGAAAAATGTATCAACAAAGTTTTACATAAACTATACAGGATGCGTTCCTCAAAGTGAGGTTGCAGATATTGTCACCTTCCCTTCTACTAGAGATACCCTGGTGGATCAGTTACAGATCGAATATACTGACAAAATTCTAAATTCTGTTGGAAATGGACTTTTACTTGAGGTTAATCCTCAAGATTTCAAGTTGTATGCCACAAGAATGGGCAACTCAAGAGTGTACTGGGGCATGTCGGAGAGCCTGGAAACCAAGAAGAATGTTTCAGAACAGAATAAATTGCATAGAAATCATCAAACGGGAATATTTGATTTCAACCAGTTTTGGAAAGGTAGGATCAAGACTAAGAGTATGTTTTTGGATAGAGAATTGCATAGATTTTTTGTTATAGACTATAGAAATAATGCATTGAATTATTTTGCAATTGATCACTCAAGATAAATTTACAGATACCCAGAGTGTCAGAATGAATGAAATATTTTAAACTCAGCAACTCTTATGGCTCCCTATAGACTATCTATATATTTCTTCAAACAGTCGGCTGTTTTATCAGTTGTTAAGCTCTTGTTATGCCATATCCTTAAATTAAATTTCTTATCCCCACAGATATTCAAACTATCTGCTGTAAGTGGCTTCTGTATTGTATTGCTCTGAATTTAAATACATGGCAAACGATGTGGCATTATATCATCCCAACAATAAAATATAAAATATGATGCATCCCCACTATGTCTTTACATAACTGCATGTGCAGTGTGTACCTAGGCAATTTTCCCCACCTTTAATATGACAGTATATCACCCCAATGATCCAGTCCTCCTCCACGCCCTGCCTACCTTTTCTCCCCCATAACATACTCTACCTAATGGAGCAATCTGTGCAATAAAATAATGGTCAATGGAAGGAGGAGAGGAAAGATCCCTGCTGCCGCACATCCATGGAGTCCTATGATGGTATGAGAGAGACAACCTCAGCCTGGGCTCTCACCAGGCCATGGCCCCAATGTGTTCTGTTCTGCCCCTAGGGCTTAGTCATTGGGGATCTAAGCTTCGGGGCGGAGCAAAATGCATTGGGGGCATGGCCTGGTGGGAGCCCAGGCTGAGGTTGTTTCTCTCATACCATCATAGGGCTCTGTGGATTTGCGGCATCAGGGATCTTTCCTCTCTTCCTTCCATTGACCCCAGGAGCTGGGACAAGCTCCATCCCTTGCTGCCACTCCTGCAGTGGATACAGCATCACCGACACTACTCCGCATACTAATCAAGCCTGAGTGGCACACTAAACAAACTGTGGGTCACAATGAAATAATGGTACCAGTGCATGGAAGCATGCAGAGCAATTTGAGAATGGTGATCTGGCCAGTGCCAGGATGCTTCATAGGGACAAAGTGCAGTACCTGGGCAGTGACCTGGGGAAATGTGTCTTAGTGCCGGTTCACACTAGTACGACTTGTCAGGCGACTTGGTCAGCCTGACAAGTCGTGCACCGTCGCGGTCCATTGTGTGGTACAGGAATGGTTCTAATAGGAGCGACACAAGTCTCTCCGACTTAGAAAAAGGGTCCTGTACTACTTCGGGGCAACCTGGAGAGACTTGCATAGACATTCATTTTATGAAGTCCGTGCAAGTCGCGCCGAAGACGCGGTGCACGCGACTTCACAGGTCGCCCCCGAAGTCATGCCGCTTCAATGTGAACCGGCACTTAGTGTCTGAACTTTCAGTCTTGGTAGGAAAAACACAAGTGCCAATGGCTAAAATATCAAATGACTGGCGTGTCTTTATTTGCATTTTGTGGGGATGGTACTTACACAATGAATTACTTTTATTATTCCATATAAATATAAAACTTTTTTTTTTTCTTTTGGATAGAGTAGAAAAGAGTTAAAGTCTCTCCCATTGTTTTGAGATCTTTCTTCTATTGGAGTTTCCCTTTACTTCTTTTTCATAGACACATGAATTAAAAGGAAATCTCTTTCAAGTAAGAAAAATCTTCTCTAAGACAGTTGTCGCTGCAACAAGTTTCTACATTGGAAGACTTTCCCTCTATTCTATGACAACTCGAATTTTAAATTCTCTTACCATCAGCCCAAGAACAGTGGTCGTCAGGAAGAGTGAATTTCCCCAACAGGGACACAACAGTGAAACCCTGGAAAATACATTTATTAGAAGTAGACAAATCATAAGGATGTGAGAATACACCAAATAGTAAAAATGAGGGGAAAAATAATAAAACCAATAGAGCAACTGGGCTCGTCTTAGTAGTCAAGAAACTAGAAATATATACATAGCAGGTTTGTCAGACACTATGGCTGACAACGAAATAATATTAAAAAGACAAATTTTTTGTTTTCATAAACCTTTACAAAAATGCACACATATGTAATCATGTTTAAAACATTATGTTTCCAGATATACAATCTACTGTATATCAATGTATCATACTAGCATATCAAGAATAATTCTAGTAAAACAATTTAATGAGACAATCTAAAACTAGTATGTGCAGTATTTAAATGTTATTTTAGATGATCCACAAACACAAGCAACTAAAAAAAGTTTTGGCTTTGGATACACTTTAAGCAACATATGTGTAATGTACATACAGTATCTCAGGCTCTATAACCACTGCACTGGTAATCCCGGGGACTTGGGTAGTGGATTATGGAGCTTGGAGAGAGTGGCTGTAACTCAGCATGGATAAGGTGAGAAATTGCTTTGAGGTTGAAACGGGCCAAGGCCAGAACATGCACAACACATCATCATGGGTTAAATCACCAGTATCTGCACATTCCCTGACCATTGTAAACACCATAAACCATTTCTTTTTAACAGAACTGCAGGACTACAAGGAGAATAAGAGATCATCGCCAGACTACACTTTATACCTGTCCATTGGCCAGAGTCTGTTTGAGCCAATAAAGAAAGCACTGGTGTTGGTAAAGGTAGGTGTTATTTTTTGTTAAAGTAGAATTCAATGCAAAAATGTTCCCTCCAAGTCCTAACACCCATTCTGACTCACCTGTGTAAGAAAGATCTGCATACTTACCTATCTTCAGTCCAGTCACATGATCTGCCTTCCCTCTTTCAGTCACTGGCGGCTGCAGGGGAGAAAAGGAAGCACCGACATGAGGTGGGCTATAGGAGCCTATGGATGTTGTCACCACACTCATGCATTGCCAGCAATTGGCGAGTGCTCTCTGCTCTCCCCTGCAGCTGGTGCAGGCAGACACAAGGAAGATCAATGTTGTGAGTAACCCTCTGGGGGTGAAATTTCACAAACATGGCAGATCCTAAGTACAAGGAGATAGGGTCAGATGGACTTGCTAGCTCAAGCTCAGGTCTTGGTTCTATTGGGGGTGGTAGTTTATCCACTCAGGTGCCTTTTACTCTGACAGAGGTCTTCACTCTGACTCACCTCTTTTCTCTTGCCATTCTTCTGGACTGTCTACAATACCAGCTTCCCTTGTTTTATCCAGAGAGGATTTCTCTGCAGCAGATGGCAGGAGTCACAGCCATGCTCCTTCTGAAATCGGTCTTTGATTGCACCTCTGAACCAGACCTGTTACTTGAGGAGGAAGTGGCAGTAAAGGATGATTCACGATCACGATGTGCCTATGGTGGAGATTTCATCCAAGTTGAAGGATGCCATTGCTACCCTTAGGCCCATTTCACACGGGCGGTTGCCGCTGGTAAAAGCATGTTTTGGTTTTTTTGAAATTCCAACACTCCTGGCACAAAGATTATTCACATTTGTACATTGTGATTATGTGTGATTTCTTGCATTTACATGCGGCTGCGTTTAGCTGCGGTAGTAAATTCTTGCCTTTTGCATAGCAACTGTTTACTTATTTTTTCTTTGTACTGCGATTACCTGCGTTTATATACAGATAGCTGCGGTACATCTCTCCTGGACGCTGTCAACTTTATTTTTCCTAAATGCACAAAACCCGTATTTTATGAAATCGTTGCTAAACGCAGTGTGTGAATGGGGCCATAGGGATGCATTGTCTGCATTTAGCTGCAGTAAATAAGTTCCTCTTTCCGCATCTAAAAGCTGAATTCTAACCGTTCGTGTGAAAGGGGCCTTATTGACGCAGTATGCACCTGCTCAGCATTAAGAGCAGCTCTCCCCAAGGCATCCAGCGTGAGGTCGCTGAAATTACCTAAACCAGCCAAGACTTTGCCAGTTCATGCTCTGGTAGAGCTTGTCCTATATAGCCCTGACTGGTCTCACCCAGAGAATATTTTTACTCCTCCAAAATGCTTTGTTCAACAGTATTCTATTGAGGAAAGTTTTGTATGGATGTGAGTGGTTCCTTTGGTAGATCCTGCCATTTTTTTTGTCCTAACAAGACCTTCTCAGCTCCTGTGGAGGATAATTCTGTGTTCAATGAACCAGGAGACAAGGGGTGAGAGGCCCTCTTTAACCACTTTAGGCCCGGAAGGTTTTACCCCCTTAATGACCAGGCCATTTTTTGCTATACGGCACTGCGTTGCTTTACCTGACAATTGCGCGGTCGTAAGACGCTGTACCCAAATAAAGGTGGTGTCCTTTTTTTCTCACAAATAGAGCTTACTTTTGATGGTATTTAATCACCTTTGCGGTTTTTATTTTTTGCACTGTAAACAAAAAAAGACTGACCATTAAAAAAAAACCCAAAAAAAAAAAAACATTTTTTACTTTCTGCTATAAAATAAAACATTCCCCATAAAAAATGTAAAAAATTAAATTAATTTATCAGTTTAGGCCAATTTGTATTCTGCTACATATTTTTGGTAAAAAAAAATCCAAAAAGTGTATAATAATTGGTTTGCACAAAAGTTATAGTGTTTACAAACTATAAGAAAGATTTATGGACTTTTTTTTTATTGTTTTTATTAGTAATGGCAGCAATCAGCGATTTTTACCGGGACTGCGACATTGGGGAGGACAAATCTGACACTAATTGACACTTTTTGGGGACCAGTGACACCAATACAGTGATCAGTGCTAAATAATATGCACTGTTACTGTATAAAAGGCACTGGCAGGGAAGGGGTTAACATCAGGAGTGATCAAGGGGGTTAGGTGTGCTCCTAAGGTATGTTTTCTAACTGTAGGGGGAGTGGACTGACTGCAGGAAGAGAGAGATCGGTGTTCCTGATTAGTAGGAACACACAATCTCTCCCTTCCTATCTGACAGAACAGCCGTCTGCCTTGTCTCCTTCACAATCCCAGGCTAAAGCCCTAAAACAAAATCACATATATGTACGTGATTTTGCGCTTAAGGAACGCCCTGCAGCAGTAAATGTACGGTGGGCGGTCCTTGAGTGGTTAAATCTCTCCTTTTTTTTTTTTTGTGGGACCTACCATGCAACCTGAGGTTGCTTATCTTGCAGTTTACCAAAAGACTGCTATCTGTACTAAGCCCATGGTCAAAATCTTAGTTCCATACTTACAATTGCCTCTTTTCACAGTTAGGCTATTTACCAATGGTCTCATGCTACTGAATGAATGGTTTGGTGGATACACTTGTGCAGAATGGGTCTTCTCTCCATCCATCATATGTGTTTAATGTTTGGGACAATATAAAGTAGTGAGGGTACAGCTTGTATAACAGTGTAAATTTGCTGTCCCCTCAACATAACTCAACACACAGCCATTAATGTCTAAACCGCTGGCAAAAACACCCCTAAGTGAAAATGTCCAATCTAGGTCCAATTAGCCATTTTCCCTCCCCGGTGTCATGTGACTCGTTAGTGTTACAAGGTCTCAGGTGTGAATGTTTAGCAGGTTTGTTAAATTTGGTGTTATCGCTCCCACTCTCTCATACTGGTCACTGGAAGTTCAACATGGCACCTCATGGCAAATAATTCTCTCAGAATCTGACAAAAAAAGAATTGTTGCTCTACATAAAGATGGCCTAGGCTATAAGAGGATTGGCCAGACCCTGAAACTGAGCTGCAGCATGGTGGCCAAGACCATACAGCGGTTTAACAGGAAAGGTTCCACTCACAACAGGCCTTGCCATGGTCGACCAAAAAAGTTGAATGCACGTGCTTAGCGTTATATCCAGAGTTTGTCTTTGGGAAATAGACGCCATACACTGCATCAAATTGGACTGCATGGCTGTCGTCCCAGAAGGAAGCCTCTTCTAAAGATGATGCACAAGAAAGCCTGCAAACAGTTTGCTGAAGACAAGCAGACTAAGGACACAGATTACGGGAACCATGTCCTGTGGTCTGATGAGACCAATATAAACTTATTTGGTTCAGATGGTGTCAAGCGTGTGTGGCGGCAACCAGGTGAGGAGTACAAAGACAAGTATGTCTTGCCTACAGTCAAGCATGGTGGTGGGAGTGTCATGGTCTGGGGCTGCATGAGTGCTGCCGGCACTGGGGAGCTACAGTTCATTGAGGGAACCATGAATGCCAACATGTGACATACTGAAGCAGAGCATGATCCCCTCCCTTCGGTGTCTGAGCCGCAGGGCAGTATTCCAACATAATAACGACCCCAAACACACCTCCAAGATGACCACTGCCTTTACTGCCTTGCTAAAGAAAATGAGGGTAAAGGTGATGGACTGGCCAAGCATGTCTCCAGACCTAAACCCTATTGAGCATCTGTGGGGCATCCTCAAACAGAAGGTGGAGGAGCGCAAGGTCTCTATCATCCACCAGCTCCGTGATGTCATCATGGAGGAGTGGAAGAGGACTCCAGTGGCAACCTGTGAAGCTCTGGTGAACTCCATGCCCAAGAGGGTTAAGGCAGTGCTGGAGAATAATGGTGGCCACACAAAATATTGACACTTTGGGCACAATTTGGACATTTCCACTTAGGGGTGTACTCACTTTTGTTGCCAGCGGTTTAGACATTATTGGCTGTGTGTTGAGTTATTTTGAGGGGACAGCAAATTTACACTGTTATACAAGCTGTACACTCCCTACTTTACATTTTAGCAAAGTGTAATTTCTTCAGTGTTGTCACATGAAAAGATATAATAAAATATTTACAAAAATGTGAGGGGTGTACTCACTTTTGTGAGATACTGTAGATATTTGTGGCTGAAGTTCTGCTTTAATGCAGTAGTCTTACCTTTTCAAAAACTGTTAAATATTTATTGTGACAGACGCGGTGTAAGACCCCAAGCCACCTTTACAACTTGTGACAAAAGGCCAGACTTACACCTTGCTGCCACAGATACACGACAAAGACACTCTCAGCCTCACCCTGCACAGAGCTTTCCCAGCACACAGGTCTACAATCTAGATGCTAGGCAATTGAGAGAGATCATCACTGGGTTACGTTAACTATGCAGGTAACTCTTTACACTGCCACCAGATATCCAGTGGCCTGCTGAGATCATCTCATGCCCAGCCACAGCTCTATCCTGCACCACCATGTTCACTCTGACGTCATCGAGAGGCCCGCCGACTCTTCCGGGTTCAGCGGGCGGGCCTCTCAATGTCGTGACGATAGGCCCACCCCCTCCAACTGTTCTTCAATGAAAAGCTATATGCCTCTTGGGGTATGTAATGTACATATCCCAGTTGGCACAGCGGGCAGTGTGCGGTTATTCGCCTGAGGCGAGTAACAAGCATGGGGAGGCAGAGTGGACTTTCAATAAAAAAAATAAAAAGACAAAAGTGGAAAACAAATGGCCTATTTCTGCAGAGGAAGGGAGAAGGGGTGGAGAGGCGTGATCTTCCTCGGGAGGGTGAAGGTCTGCTTTAACAAAGCCCTGGTTCTGTGCGTTCCACAATGAGCATAAAATGGATCACAAATAATCTTGGCTGATGTTCCATGTTTGATGGTAAAAGTGGAAGCTCTAAATCAGCCTTTTTCAGTACTAATAATCAGATTATCGTATGAAGTATTAACGTATTAATGAGGTATTAAAATATTGCCTATGTTTATATATTGTACCAGAATAAAGCTACATTCACATGAACATTTGAATTTGACAGCAGCTAAGTGTCAGTAGTCCGCATTTAAAAAAAAAGTTGAAAGATTTCCTGCAGATAGTTGCAGTTTATAAATGAGTTTAGCCTCGTTTAGCTGCAGATAGTTGCAGTTTATAAATGAGTTTTGCCTCGTTTAGCTGCAGATAGTTGCAGTTTATAAATGAGTTTTGCCTCGTTTAGCTGCAGATAGTTGCAGTTTATAAATGAGTTTAGCCTCGTTTAGCTGCAGATAGTTGCAGTTTATAAATGAGTTTTGCCTCGTTTAGCTGCAGATAGTTGCAGTTTATAAATGAGTTTAGCCTCGTTTAGCTGCAGATAGTTGCAGTTTATAAATGAGTTTAGCCTCGTTTAGCTGCAGATAACTATATTTCGGTGCTTCAGGAAGAACAGGGGGAAGTGTCATTTTCTGCTGCTAAATGCACTGCAACTATCTGCAGCTAAATGCAAAGCGTGCCTGCAGATAGTAGACCCTGGACGCAGCAAAACACAGCTAAACTGTCTGCAACTAAAATATATATAATTAAATAAAATGTAAATATGTAGCCTACTACCTTGCACTTCGTTGAGTCCATTGAGCCAGTTATATGGATTGCTGCCCTGAAGGAGCCTATGGTCTACAGGCAGGACAATCAAATGCAAGTTAACCCACGAGTATGTTTATGGATTATGCAAGGACACTAGAGCACCCATAGGAGACAAACAAAAGTGGAAAAACATAATAAATTCATGAAATGTCCTTGGTGGGACTCGCCTAGTCCCAAGCAGCAATGTAGGAGTGCTAACCACTTAGCTGTCCACTTCTCCTTTAAATCCTACCTGATGAGGTGCTACTGGCAATAACACCTCGTTGGAACATTTATTAATAAATAATTTAGCTTACAATAAATGAGAAAATGCTTATTGACTACAGCAGTACAGACAACAGTTTTTCGTCCATGATTTCAGATTTTACCTTCACTTTTTTTCACACTTGGGCGACTTGTCCTGCGATTTGGGACTGCAAAGTCACATGACAAGTTGTACTCCATGATTTCCAATGAGTAGCGTTCATATCTGTACGACTTCAAACCACAACGCCTTCAAAGTAGTCCCTATGCTACTTTGGGCCAATTTTAATGCGTTTTGAGGTTCATAGACATAGGCATTGCTTCAAGTCCAGTCCAGCAAAATCGCAGTAAAATCGTGCGATTTTTAGGTCACACAAGTGTGAAAGGGGCCTTAGAGTAGTCTCGGTAAAGAGAGACCATCATTGAACAGTATTGTAACCCTTTCCTGCCCTTAATATATTGCTCAGATCTTGACCATCATTGAACAGTATTGTAACCCTTTCCTGCCCTTAATATATTGCTCAGATCTTGACCATCATTGTACAGTATTGTAACCCTTT
>NC_138777.1:94656919-95019419 GCF_965119305.1 Pelophylax lessonae | reverse complement strand
AAGACTTAAGAGGCATGATATTTTTTTCATATATTTGAATGAGTAAATTGCTGTCAAAGTTATCCTATTGGAAAACACAACTTTATAGTCTCTGTTTATCTCGATCACATAAACGTTCTCTTTACCGATGTATTCATGATCGGTGTCTCATGTTGCACATGAGGCGATTACAGTGAAATAATTCATGCACACATTGGTATTAAGTAGTATTTATATGTCTGGATTTTAAAAAGGTGTTCAGTGTCTATCTCTGCATTTATTCCAAAAAGGAGTTAATCAGGGATGTGCTAAATTGCATATATTTGCTATGACTTCAAAGTCAACGAATGGTAGGAACTGCAGATCCAAACGGACCTAATAGTTATGTGTTCATTAGCAATGAGACATTTTGGGTACAATTGTAGAACTGCATATTGGGAATGATACAAAGGTATTGATCTTTGTGGTCATCTAACCTTTATATTTCATAAGTCTTCTTTGTAGAGTGCATTATGCTGTCTTCAAATCTTTCCAGTTGTTAAGAAGACTGGCTTGGTGTAGAGGTAAATACTTCAAGACAAAGCACCTGTCACCCAGTAAAGATTCAAAACCATATGGTGTATAAAACACCTTTCTCCTGCGCTCAAAATCCAAGCTCCCCGACCACTCTTCCCACGGGACTCACATATGGCGTCTCGGATGGCTAAGGTCTTGCTGCCCTAAAGCAGTGGTCCTCAACCCTGGCCTACAGGGCCCACTAACAGGCCAGATTTTAGGTATTACCTTGGGGAGATGCAGACTAGAGTACTGCAGTCACTGAGCAGCAAATGATATCACCTGGGATGTATTTCAGTTATCTTGAAAATCTGGCCTGTTAGTGGGCCCTGTAGGCCAGGGTTGAGGACCACTGCCCTAAAGGACTCGGGTAGTCCAACAGTACTGCAAACAAAAAACACAAAGAAGGGCGCATCGACCTAGCGCATTATCCTCATTATTTGGTTTTATTAATATAACATAAAAATGGCTACTCACAAACAGAGGTGAAAAATTATCATATCAGACTCAATTGCTTGAGTGTCAGGAGAAGTCCATATAATTTTCCATAGTCCGTTTGGATGACGGCTGATGCGTTTCGAGCCTTGGGCCATTTACTGCTATTTAAACTTGTGAGTAGGTCATGATGCAGTGGCTCTGAGGAAGAGACGAAGCCTCGAAACGCGTCACCTCTGTTTGTGAGTAGCCATTTTTATGTTTTATTAATAAAGTCAAATATTGAGGATAATGCGCTTGGTCGGTGCTCCCTTCTGTGTTTTTTGTTTGCACCCAGTAAAGATGCCTTTGATAGGTTTCTTTAATATTATAAGAAATGGGATTATTCCATATTGCAGAACACTCCCCAATATATATAGGTTGAATGGGGGTTTCTAAATTTTCCTCTATGAGAGAAAATCAAGTTAGTATAAAACTGATTCTGGGAAATCCATGTTTTCTCACCATTATCTCTAGTGGATGCAGAAGTAAACCCATGGCCACAACCCCAGTTTAGGCAAGTATTGTGTCACATTGTCTCCATGTTATTGCTTGTGGCTGACACAATTTTTCAGTGGACAGATTGTTTTTTCATACATGACCATCTTCTCAATAATACAGACAGCAATGACAAAAATGTATTATTATATATTTATAAAAAGTAAGTATCACCCTAAAAGAGAAGTGAGGGATTCTAAAGTAAGCATTTATACTTGCCTATGTAGCTGAAGCATTGATCTGATGCTGCATCTGTCCTCCACTGCCTCTACACCAAGAACTGAGTGATCAAAACCACTGATTGCTCAGGTATCAGGTCTTCAGTGATTAAAGAGGCAATGTCTGTCAGTCACCGGCTCTCTTCTCTACCCCTCCAGGGTTCACTGAAGTGCCAGGCTGTGGAAGAGTTGGGAGCAGCTTCCTAAGGCTCTCAGGGGTTTGCTAAGAGGCTGATCCAGCCTACTGGCCAGGCATCTGGGCAGATCCCTTACGTTATTTTTGGGATCCCTGCACAGCCTGGACCAGCTGAGTTACTTTAACCCGCTGTCGGTTGAATCTGGGTCCCAGAAGTGCAAAATGACTCACAGAAGTGATTCACAGGAAAAGTATGACCAAAAGAGCTTTCTCCATACTTCTCCTTTAATATCTGTTAAGAATGATCAGAGGTGGAATTTTATGGTCACGTTGTGACATCCTGTTCTTGCATTATATACGTAGGACTAAAATGGTGTTAAAGTAAAAGTATTGCATACGTATATGCAGTATATAGCTAAATAGAATTAAAAAGAGATCAAGTTTAACTTCTTATCAATTCCAACAGTTTTGCCCAGATGAAGTAAAACAGCCCTCTATTTCTGGGAAACTATGACCAACTTTGCCTCTGGGTTGGGGGAGAAGACTCCTTGACCCCCAAAATGTTTTAAAAAAAAGTTCACTGGGTAAAAAAATACGTGATCCTTCCTAATAAAAACTTTGAATAGTTTAAAGAAAATTAAAAAAACTCTTTAAATGTATTAATTTACTTGCCAATTTA
Organism: Pelophylax lessonae; assembly: GCF_965119305.1. Classification (NCBI taxonomy): domain Eukaryota; kingdom Metazoa; phylum Chordata; class Amphibia; order Anura; family Ranidae; genus Pelophylax; species Pelophylax lessonae. The sequence continues at coordinate 95,016,880 of NC_138777.1, read as the reverse complement.
CCATTAATTATGTTGTGAAGCATTTCACAGCTACATATTCTAATGGGAAAATATTCCCACCTAAATCCAAATGAATGTCCCTTTGTCCTCGGACCATAAATTTAATCTGCCTAATCCATATACCAACCTTGAATATATTTACACTCCAATTTACACAAGTACGTTTTAACTTCATATGCTTATGCCGTCAAAGTATACCTAGTCAGCAGCAGGCAGTATAGCCAATGCATACCTGGATAACAGGAGATTATGCTTTAGATATATTCATTACTTTGGGTTTGCTTTTCAGATGGTGTTAATACGTGGCTTTTCATTTTGCACAATATACTTCTGCTGGTCAGTATGTATGGGTAGTAGAGTAGCAAGAATGGACACACCCACATGCGTGACATCACTTGGAAGGTAAAACTGCATCACTTATTCAGTCAAGCAGAGCAAAAACTGCAATTTACAAGACAAAAAATAATCTGCTGTAATTCATGGCAGCCAAACAAATATCATAGCTCGGTAAACTGATAACCGATTGATTGGCTTGGATCAGTTCACTTCAGCCTTTGCACTAGCTTATTGAATAAGTGATTGGGAGTCTTGCCTTATTGGGTGATTTCACAGAGTGGTTCTATTCATGGAATGTGAGAGGAGTAAGTTAAGCTCACAAAGTTTTTAAATAAAGGTATATATTATATTTTATATCTATATTTTTGTATTCGTGTATTGCTTGTGTATTTGAAATTATTATATCCAATAACATGGAAAAGAGTCATTTTATTGTAATTGTTTTTCGTTAAGAACATTTAATTACAATGCATGATTCCACTTGTATAAATCTTGTATTCTTTTTTTCCATATGTCCTGTAAATATAAAATAAAATATTGGAGAAGAAAATGTCAGTATAGCGTTTTTATTAAATACATGTTGATTCTTTTCTTTTTGGTACACTGTTTCAAAAATGAATTATGAGTGCAGATAGAACTGCTAGTTTTGGAGATAGATGCTATTCTTAATGCTCAGGAACTAAATTACACTTGTCTGCCTTAGTGCCAGAACTGGAACACAAAGCCCATAATGAGTCCTCCTGTTCCTGTCATGACAGTCATATGCTTCATATATCCATATTTTATTGACTGTAACAGTAATGTAGGCAATGTCTCAGCTGTTGGACACGCTGTAGGAGGCTTCTGCCATTTGGAAACATGATTGATGGTGTGTATCCTGAGCAATATGTGCTTAGTTTTTCACACATGGTTCTTCATGTGGGATTCATTTATTGAATAAATAAGTAATCTCACTTCCACTGATACTCATCTTCACAGTGTTTTCCTGGTACTTTCTTTGTCTGCTGAAGCCCTCAAAAATATCTGGTATTTCTGGGTATGGAGGAACATGTGATCTTTTCCCCCAAACATCCAGGAGCCTAAAAAGTCAAATGTCAGGTCTGAACATTGACACATGGGGAAGCTTAACCACTTCAATACAGGGCACTTTCACCCCCTTCCTGCCCAGGCCAATTTTCCCCTTTTAGCGCTGTTACATTTTGAATGACAATTGCGTGGTCATGCAACACTGTACCTACACCAAATTTATGTCATTTTCCCCCCACAAATAGACCTTACTTTTGGTGGTATTTGATCACCCCTGGGTTTTTTCCTTTTTGCTAAACAAATAAGAAAAGTTTGAAAAAAAAAAAAAGTTTTTTTGTTTATGTTATACAATTTTGTAAATAAATACGTTTTTTCCTGCACTGATGAGCACTGATGAGACTGCACTGACAGGCACTGATGAGGAGGCACTGATGGGGTGGCACTGATAGGCGGCACTGATATGCAGCATTGGTGGGCACTGATAAGCGGCACTGCTGGGCACTGATAGGCAGCATTGATGGGCACTGATAGGTGGCACTGATGGGCACTGATAGGTGGCACTAATGGGCACTGATAGGTGGCACTGGTGGGCACTGATAGGCGGCACTGATTGGCACTGACGGGCGGCACTGATGGGCACTAATGGGCACTGATAGGCGGCACTGGTGGGCAATAATGGGCACTGGTGGGCAACACTGATAGATGGCAATGATGGGCACTGGTGGGCAGCACTGATAGGGAGGGCACTGGCAGGCAGCACTGATGGGGAGGGCAATGGGGGGCTCCCTGAGCCCTGGTGGCCATAGTGGGCATCCCTGGGGTCATGGTGGGCATCCCTGGGGTCATGGGTGGGCATCCCTGGTGGTTCTAGTGGCACCCCCCCCCCCCCCGAGGGTCTGCACTGGTAATCAATGATCTGATTACCAGTGCCGACTCCCCCCCTGTCAGGGGAGCCGCCGATCGGCGCTCCTTTACTCGTGCCTGTTAGGCACGTACTGAGGAAAGCCGATCAACGGCTCTTCCTGTTTACTATGTGACCAGCCGTGATTGGACACGGCTGGTCACATGGTAAAGAGCCTACGTCAGACTGACACCTCGCATCACCGATCGCCGCTCTGCGCGCCCCCCCCGGGGCCGCCGTCATATCACCTCCGGTCAGGATAATACAACCACAATCCCAACGTCAAACGCCTATAGGGGGGGGCGGGATGTGGTTAATAACCCCATCTAAGCTGTACAACACAGTTACACAGAATTTAACCAGGGATTAGACACACAGCTCCAGCACAGGAATGAATTGCTGGGGAACAGGTGAGATGGCGTCCTGTGAAAAGAACCTGTCACTTTATCCTCCATTAATAATGTGCGTGTATACTGATCAACCGTTATAACCACCAACCCACTCCAACTTTATGACTACCCACCTAATATTTGAGTAGGTAACACTTTTGTTGCCAAAACAGGCCTGACCCATCAAGGCATGGATGCCACTAGACTTCTGAAGGTATGCTGTAGTATCCACATTTAACCCCAATAAACAGAACTACCATTGAATTGAAGTATTTAGAAAAATGGTGCAGCAGGATATGAAGAATTTCAAGAGCAAAAAAAAAAGAAAACCTATATGGAAAATATAAAATCCCTAGAGAAAAGAGAGAACATCGTTATTAGTCCAGGGGAGAAAGGAGGGGGTACGTTGGCCCTCAAAGTGGACTATGATGTGGAAATGTCCAGGATTCTAAATGATGAAGAAACATTTAAAAAAAACTCAGAGGTGATCCAAGTAATAATTTAAAAAATACCTAAAAAGTTTACTAGACAAGGGGCCAAAAAATGTATTGATAAAAATGTAAACGTACTGTAGGTACTTGAAGTGGTTGTAAAGGCAGAAGGTTTTTTTATCCTAGTGAATTCTTTGCATTGGGATTAAAAACCTTCTGTGTGCAGTAGCCCCACCTAATACTTACCTGAGCCCATCTATCCAGCGATGTTGCACGAAAATCTCGACTGTCCAGGACTCTCCCTCATCATTGGCTGAGACAGCAGCGCACACCATTGGCTCCCACTGCTGTCAATCAAAGTCAGTGAGCCAATCAGGAGAGATAAGGGACGGGCCGAGCCATGGCTTTGTGTCTGAATGGACACACCGAGCAGCAGCTCTGGTGCCCCCATAGCAAGCTGCTTGCTGTGGAGGCAGGAGGGAGGGGCCACGAGTGACGGCAGAGGACCCGAGATGAGGAGGATCTGAGCTGCTGTGTGCAAAACCACTGCACAGAACAGGTAAGTATGACATGTTTTCTTATTTTTAAACAAAAGAAAGCAAGACTTTATCACTTTTTTATACCCGAGGCCCCCAAAATACCTGTAAGTTACTCTGTACCCAGAATTCATAAATAACAGCAAAACCCATCTAGTAAAACCCATCTAGTAAACCAATTATAAGTGGAATAGATTCTTTGTTAAGTAGATTAGGAGAATATCTGGATGTATTTTTGAAGCCTTTGGCAAGTAAAGGCTCCTCTTATCTCAAACACAGTGGGGATCCTGTAAATCTATTAAATAAGATAGAAAAAAAAGCTCTGTGCCTACTTTTCACAATAGACAAAGAATCCCTATACGCCAACATTAAGTACAGTGATGCCTTTACAGCTGTGACATGGACTTTGGATACACACTCTGACCTAAAAACAGCCCAAAAACAGTTCATTCGGGATGTACTACCATGGGTAACAACTTTTTTGGCATGAACAACAATTTTATAGTCAAGAGTAGCCATGGGGGCAAGGTATGCCCAAGAGTAACCAATATTTTTCTCAACAAGTGGTAGAGTGAAGAAATACATGGAAGGAGTTGGCCCAAGATACAATTGCATTGGATGACATTGTGATCATTTGGAAAGGTAGTAAACAATTAGAAGACGTTTATTGCCCATATTAACGGTGATCAGAATGGTATTAAATTTACCCTTAATACATATGCAGATTCTATCAAAGTGTTACTAAACCCAAAACAGTAAAATCAGTCTGTATATGCAGTAAAGCATACTTGTCATACTCTGTGGAAGGGAGGGGTAATCCTCCGCATTATGTAAAAAGGCTTTTTGTTCTGTCTTCTCTGATCCTCGTCTACTTTTACTATCCCCAATCTATCTGCTAATTGAGCATTTGCAGAGTACCTCCTAGAGCTCTGTTCTGTTTGTTGTGTATTGCTAGAGAGGTTTTTTTTTTCTTTTTTTGGGAGGGTGCATGTGATCAGCACAGGGCCAATCAGCACTGTCCAGAAAGTCAGGGGGAATAAAAGGAGCCTCAAAGGACAGTCAGGGAAGAATGAAAACTCCTCCTACAAGCTTTACCCAGTGCTCAGCCGGACATGGATAGAAGTCACAAGACTTCTATATACTGCTGATGAGAAAAAGGTATTTAGTAGTTTATATTTACTAAGCAAATTGCATTTCTTTGTTCTGTGTACTGTGGGAGACCAGATCTAGTAAATGCAGGGTCCTGGGTTTAGTAACACTTTAACTTCTTGGATCTGTTGATTTTCAAGGAAGGCACTAAGACACATTTTAAAACCACTGACAGGAATTGGTACATTCCTGTCAGCAGTTGCCATCACCAAAAATGGAAACAAACCATACCCAAGGACCAATTCACTCGTATTAGGCGCAATTGTGACCTTCTCTCAGATTATAGAACCCAAACACTAATTTAAAAGTTTATGGAAAAAGGCTACAGCAGACAGAAGTTGGAAAAAAACTAGGGATGCAGCAGAAAACCTGAATGGCGTAGTCTATTGCTGAAAAGTAAAAAGGGGAAAAAACATTTGATATGGTCTTCATTAAAAGGTATAACTGCCATAAAATACTAGAGAGAAGTATCAGGGAATACTGTCCAATTCTAAAAAAAGATCCTACCTTGGGCCAAAAAAACCCAGATAAACCTCCATTCATATATAGGAGGGCACTGGGACTCAGGAACAAAATTGTTCATAATGTCCCAGGTCCCCCTAAAAAGTTTGTTTCCTTCCTGGATGATACAGGGTATTTTTTAGGTGTGGCAGGTGTGTATGCTGTCACACTGCAAAAGGAGGAGAAATTACAAAAAAAGTAGGTTTATGTCAAATCAAAGCCGTAAGGTTTTTGACATAAATACTTTATTATCTGCCAGAGTACGCATGTGGGATATTTTCTGGAATGTACGCGCGGTCGGCAGTATGTGGGCCGCACTACATGTAAGCTCCCCACACAATTAGATGAACATATTACCAGTACTCACAATGGTTTTAAAAAACACAGTGGGGTTGATTTACTAAAACTGGAGAGAGCGAAACCAAACGGCCTCCAGGTTTTTTGCTAAAGCTTAATTGAACAAGCTAAAATTAGAAGCTGATTGAGTACCATGCACAATGTCTGACATTTTATGGTATAGAAACAGTTTCATAACATTTGAGAGGGTCCAACTTTAAGAGGGATGTATCATGTAGGGAGACCAGATGAATATATGAACATGACACCCTAGCCCCTGAAGGCCTCAACATGGACTTGGCTATCAATTGTTTTATATCTAATTATTAAATGCCTTGGTCCTGTATTAATATTCAGCATTAATTGGGTTTACAAAAATAAAAATGTTATAAGCCATTATTAGAGTATGTAGATGACCAGTTTTCAATCTTTAATTTGCATATAGTTGTTATTTAAAATATTTACCTGTAGGGGGGTTTTAATATCGTCCACTGGTGGCAGTTAGCATTACGCCCACTAGATGTCACCACTGTTTTTTTTTAATTTACTTTAGATTTTAGCCTAATATTATGATTCTATTTTTATTACAATTTTCTTTTTATTTATTTCCTTTTTAGAGAAATGTGTATTTTTCATTTGGTTCTTTATATTTATATGCCCACGTGTGATCATAGCATAATAGCACATTGTAAAAGCACTTCCAGCAGGTATCAGTCAATTATACTTGTCTCGGAAGGGTTAATTGGCTGCTATATTTAAGCTACAGCAAGAAGGCGTCTTCCCAGCTTCCTGAAGAAGCCTGATTGGGTAAAACGTGTTGAGGTGGGCCTTAGATATTGAAGTCACGTAAGATGACGTCACTTCTGGGTATTGGAATACAGGCTGGTTCCAAAAATAAGAACAGCGGTGATTCCAGTCTTAGCTACACAAACTGCTTGAAATCCTGAGTGCCAAGAGGGTATACTATAATGTGGGTGTAAATTTGGCTGGGGGGGCCATTGTTTTTATTGGGAATTCAAATGCAAAAACCTTTTTGCACGATGAGTTCCTCTCTGTGGTTTCTTGACACATGCTACTGATTCCATCCAGGGCTGGACTATTTGGAGTGGAGCAAGGGGACCAGAGCCAATGATATTGGAGATGTCATACACACATTTAAAGCGATTTATGACCCATTTCTTGGGGTCATACATTTCTGGTGAGTGCATGGTGTGAAGGGGGTATTATGAGTCACCATTACTTGTTTGAGCACAGGATGTGTTTTTATTAGCAGGAGCACAAGAAGGACTTGTTTCACTTCATATCATTGAGCTGCATTGAATTGCATCATAAACACTGTTTTGAAACCACATATTTATGAGACTTTTATCATGATTTAAAGGCACTTTCAACATTTATGAGTATGCAAATATGCGTTTGTGATGATGTATGTTTTATAATAAGAACTTTCATGATCATATTGAAAATGTTATTTTTTCAGCAAAACTTTCACAGTGTCTCTGTTAAATTTAATTTTGGTACCATAGCACAGCTCATCTTATTTATTGTTTTGGATAACCAAGCTCAGTAGCAGTTCCTTTGGGTCCTATAAGTTATGAGGTGGGGTCTCCATGGATTGGACTTGTTTTTCAAGCACATGTTCGATTGGATAGCAATCTGAAGACCAAGTCAACACCTCAAAGGGTTTTTATTATTATTGTGCCCCTCAATCCATTCTTGAACCATTTTTGCAGTAATGCAGGGTGCATTATCCTGCTGAAAGAGGCCACTGCGATCAGGGAATACAGTTTCCATAAAGGGGTGCACTTGGTCAGCAACAATGCTTAAGTAGGTGGCATATGCCAAGTAACATCCACATGAATGGCAAGATCCAAAGTTTCCAACCAGAACATTACCCAAAGCATCACACTGCGTCTGCAGGCTTGTCTATTTTCTATACTGCACCCTGGTGCTAACTCTTCCCTAAGTGAGTGATGCACATGCTCATATGATGTAAAAGAAAAGGAGATTATCAGACTAGGCCACCTTCCTCCATTGCTCCGTAGTCCAGTTCTGATGCTCACATGCCCATTGTAGGCACTTTTGGCTGAGGACACGGGTCAGCATGGGCACCCTGACCTGTACTGCATCCTGGTGATATCTCTTCCCTAGGTAAGTGATGCACACACACGTATGATGTAAAAGAAAAGAGGATTCATCAGACTAGGCAACCTAATTCCATTGCTCCGTAGTCCAGTTCTGATGCTCACAGGCCCATTGTAGGAACTTTTGGCTGTAGACATGGGTCAGCATGGGCACCCTGACCTGTACTGCATCCTGGTGATATCTCTTCCCTAGGTAAGTGATGCACACGCACGTATGATGTAAAAGAAAAGAAGATTCATCAAACTAGGCAACCTAATTCCATTGCTCCGTAGTCCAGTTCTGATGCTCACATGCCCATTGTAGGAACTTTTGACTGTAGACATGGGTCAGCATGGGCACCCTGACCGGTCTGTTGCTACGCAGTCCCATACACAACAAACTGTGATGGACATTTTTTTCTGCTTTCCATACCGCAACTTCAGGGACAACATGTTTACTTGCTGTCCAATATATTCCTCGGACATTCAGATAGCATTGTAATGAGATAATCGGTATTATTCATCCTACCTGTCAGTGCTCATAAAGTTATGGCTGATTGGTATGTGTACTGTATATATATATATTTATCTTTATTATATATTTGAATCTTTTACATTTCAAAATCCACTGACCTGGTTTATAGGAATGCAGCAATCAGTTTTCTTCACATTACTAGTGAGATACAATAGAGGCTACCCCATAATTGGTGATATGGATATTTGTTGGCAGATGAGAGTCGTTTGCCTGACTGGAAGCTGTGTAAAGATAGCGAAGAAAATATCAGTAATGAAATAAGAAAATATTCCACAGTGCGTCACAACACTCTACATCCCAGCAGGCCATGTCCATTATGTTACCTGACCACTCCAACTATTCTGTCACAAACCAAAGCATTGTGACGTACAGCATATTAGTGAAGATGAGTGATTATAGCAACATATATTTCACCACTAGTAAGTTAAAATAAAAAAATAAAAAACTTTTTATTTAGAAGGTATGGGTTGTTTGTGTATTTAGGGTAGAATAGTTCATTTAAGTTAGTGTTCTTTTTATTTTTATTTCCTTCTTGTGTATTTTCTTTGTATAGTCTTTTTTTTTAAGGAGCCAATTTTTGGCAAAATAACTGGTCTAGGACAGTTAGAAAGAGTTTCTTGAACCCTCAGGTGCCATTTAAATCCCATTTCAGTCTCTAGTTACCAACAAAAACTAAAATATATCAGTTTTGTATAGACCGCCCCCTTGAAGAAAATTTTTGGTTTGCCCATGCAGGGGAGAGCAATAGGTCTGCTTTAATATCCTTCCTGTCTGGCAATGCATACTCACCTTTACTTTACTTCCCAGCTGTTCTGTTCAGATGCCAGGAGAAAAAAAATATATATATAGGAGCAGGTTACTCCCTTTCCTCTTGTGTTAGACCTGGTTCACACTACTCCGACTTGGGACGCGACTTATGCGACCTCAAGTCGCCCCAAGTCGCTTGTCATTACAAATTCAATGTAAATGAATGAGAGCCGTCTTAATATGCACTACTGAAGTCGCTCCGACTTCAGAAAAGGTTCCTGTACTACTTCAAGGTGACCCCTATCCGACTTAGAGTCGGCTCTAAGTTGGATCCTTATCTATTTTCAAGCGACTGTGATCAGTCTTTCCAGGAAGAAGAAAAAGATTACCCAGGCATTCCCCACAGACAAAGTGGCCTATAATTTAATCTCTTCAAAGTAGTGCACAAGTCGCGCTAAAGTCGTGCTAAAAAGTCGCTCCTTCATGGGACGACTTTCTGGTCGCGGTAGTGTGAACCGGCTCTAGTGTTAAATTGGTTCTAAAGGCTCAAGGTTTTTTACCTTCATGCATTCAATGCATGAAGTTAAAAATACCTTCTGCGTGCAGCAGCGCCCCTAATACTTACCTGAACCCCCGTCTCGATCCAGCAATGTGCACGAGAGCCTCAGCTCACCAGGGGCTCTCACTTGGCTGAGGCAGCATCTGGAGCCTCTGCCTCCCGCTGCTGTCAATCAGCCAGTGAGCCAATCAGGAGAGAGAGGGGCGTGGCTGAGCCACAGCTCTGTGTGTGAATGTATACGCAGAGCCATGGCTGGGGAGCGAGCCTTCTTGGGTGCCCCCAAAACAAGCTGCTTGCTCTGGGGGCACTCGGCAGGAGTGAGGGACCAGAAACCCCAGTTGGGGACCCAAGAAGAAGAGGATCCGGGCTGCTCTGTGCAAAACAACTGCACAGAGGAGGAAAGTATAATATGTTTGTTGTTAACAAAGGTGTTGTAGAGTATTTGATCAGGAAAAATAAACTATAACACTAGCAGCGCTAATAAAAGGTCCATTGAATAAACCAGTGTCCTTAATGACTCATAAAACATATGTAGTGCAGTCCATGCAGTAGGCACAATTCACCAGGGTAGGGGAGTGAAGGGTCTTGACTGTTCCTCCAAAAATGACACCACACTCTAGTGCTCCCCCCCTTTGGATGAAACACTCACCAGAAACTGGTGAATGTAGAGCCTTAAATCCACCAATCAACGGGTGTACTGATCACTGCTGGGCTGCACCAAAATCCTCCTTCCTCCAGAATTCCTCCGCTCAAAGTTCATGCAATTGAACAAAGTGGGGGCAACAATAGTGTAATTCTGCAAACTTTTATTAAAACTACACACAGTAAAGCCCCTCTCCCCTCAAGATGTCCTCTGAGAGCCGAGGAAGTCGTGAGGACGAAACGTCAGAGCTGATGTGCGCGGTCGCAGAATATTTCGCACAGGACACCATTCGTGATTCCTATGGGATTGCAGGAAAGTTTCAAATCGGTCATCCAGTGTGCATATTTTGATCCTTTATGCCTTCACTCCATTACCCTCCTGTAAGTAGACATCTTGAGGGGAGAGGGGCTTTACTGTGTGTAGATTTAATAAAAGTTTGCAGAATTACACTATTGTTGCCCCCACTTTGTTCAATTGCATGAACTTTGAGCGGAGGAATTCTGGAGGAAGGAGGATTTTGGTGCAGCCCAGCAGTGATCAGTACACCCGTTGATTGGTGGATTTAAGGCTCTACATTCACCAGTTTCTGGTGAGTGTTTCATCCAAAGGGGGGGAGCACTAGAGTGTGGTGTCATTTTTGGAGGAACAGTCAAGACCCTTCACTCCCCTACCCTGGTGAATTGTGCCTACTGCATGGACTGCACTACATATGTTTTATGAGTCATTAAGGACACTGGTTTATTCAATGGACCTTTTATTAGCGCTGCTAGTGTTATAGTTTATTTTTCCTGATCAAATACTCTACAACACCTTTGTTAACAGTTCTTTTTGTATAGTGGCTGCTTTGAGACTTTGCGTCTTCATAGTTCCGTGTTGTTATCTACTTTGTTCTTTTGTGCGCGGGGTGAGCCACTTTATGAGACCTGTTTTTGGTCACCCATATTTTGACTCCTTTGTTTGCATAATATGTTTGTTATGTGAAAAAAAAAACAGACTTTAATATCACTTTAACCGCTTATGGACCGCCCCACGCACATATACTGTGGCAAGCCGACCCTTAAGCACAAAATCACGTACCTGTACGTGATTCCTTTCTTCAGCTCTGGGGCGCATGTGCGTGCTACCGGAGCTGTGATTTGACACAGTGGGACCAGATGTCCACCGGAGACCCAGCGATCGTTTACCTAGGCAGACCCAGCGGTCTACCTATGTAAACAAGGCAGATCACCGTTCTACTAGTAAAAAATACAGAACTCCCATGTTTCTGCTAAGCAGTCTTCAGTTAAGCCAACACTCACACAATAAGAAAGCACTACCAGGGAACACACTTAACCCTTTGATTGCCCCTGATGTTAACCCCTTCCCTTCCAGTGTCATTTATACAATAACAGTGCATTTTTTTTAGCACTGATCACTGTATTGGTGTCACTGGTCCCCAAAAAGTGTCACTAAGTGACAGATTTGTTCGCCGCAATGTCGCAGTCCCCCTAAAAAATCGTGAATCGCCACCATTACTAGTAAGAAACAATTAAAAAGTAAAAAATCCATAAATCTATCCCATAGTTTGTAGACGCGATAACTTTTGCACAAACCAATCAATATACACTTATTGGGATTTTTATTTACCAAAAACATGTAGCAGAATACATATTGGCCTAAACTGATGAAGAAGTTTGATTTTTTACATTTGGATGTGTTTTATAGCAGAAAGTAAAATATATTTATATATATTTTATATATATATATATATATATATATATATATATATATATATATATATATATATATATATATTTTATATATTTATATATAAATATATTATATTTTTATATATATATATATTTATATAAAATATATTTATATATATATATTTATATATATATATATATATATATAAAATATATATTTATTTTTCTAAATTTTGCTTATAGAGCAAAAGAAAAAAAAAAACACAGAGCTGATCAAATACCACCAAAGAAAGCTCTATTTGTGGGAAAAATCAACTTTAATTGGGTACAGCGTCACACAATCCCGCAATCGTCAGTTAAAGCAACGCAGTGCCATATCGCAAAAAATGGCCTGGTCAGGAAGGGGGTAAAACCTTCTGGAGCTGAAGTGGTTAAGTTAAATCCCAAAATGGTAAAACCTCACCAAAATTTCCCATTTTTATGCAATTTCAGAGAAATTGAAAACTTTTTTTCCCTTATCCCTAATACACATTAATGGTGAGCAAATTGATTTAAAAATCAGTGCCTGGTTTCCTAACTAAGGTTTCTGTAACAGACAGATTTAAATGCTACTATTCAGCAGAATCAAAAAGTAATGAGCAGAGTAACAGTTTTCAGGACCTGATGTCTAGTATCATAGAAGAGGCAACAAGTTAAAAAAACTCCAGTATTCTACAATTATCATTGCGTTATATTGGTTCTCCATTTTTAAAGAAAAAACCATGTCATAATCCAGCATTTGCATTAGCTATCATCTACCCATAGAGCTCATGGAAATGCATGTCAGAATCCGATAATACACATTGGGGTTTATTTACTAAAGACAAATACACTTGTGCCAGAGCTTAGTAAATTAGGTAAAGCTTCACTTTGCAAATAATACTCAATCACATGCAAGGAAAATAAAGAAAAACAATTTTGCTTGTGCGTGATTGGATGGTAGAAATCAGCAGAGCTTCCGCTCGGATCTAGAGCGACTGCACTTCCAGTGCACAGTAAATTTCCCTTTAATAAACCAACCTCCCCGTATCGATTATCGGCCAGATTGTTTGGCATGTGTCTGTACAAACCAAAGTGAGAACAGAGCGTGGACAGCTCACAAGGTACTGTATGCGGATCAACTCTGATATTAAGCTGACATGAAAATAAATGTGTTCAAATGAGTAGCTTTGTTGGATGTTATCTTATATGAAAACCTTATTCTAATGGATACAACAAGCTTCAGAAGTACTAATGTTTGCCAGGCCCAGCATTTACCTTTTGGTAGAAGAAGCTCCGTCTTGACTGTATTGCAGCAGGTCTCACATGTTTTATACTCATCTTTATTCCTTTAATAATTAAAAATAATACATTTGTAACATAATTTATAAAAAAAAAAAGTTTCAACCAACATTGAAGAGTCAGAAAGTGGGCTGTGGGCTGACCACCCCCCCCCCCCACTACACCAGTGGCTGTGGGTGGGTGTAGCTCTGGAAGAAGTACATGCTGGGTGAGTGGAGAGTGAGGGGAGTCTGTGGGACTACGGTGGGACAGTCCCACCTTCAGTGTAGGTGAGATAACATGTCTGGATGGCTTTTTAGTGTGAGGATGAGGAGCTCTGAACACCCTGATATATAAGCAAACCCTACAATGGTACGACACCTCCCACATATCCCAATTATCACGTCAGCCCCTCCCCCTCTCCTCCTTCTACCTCCCTTCTTGCCTCTCCCTCTTTTCCCCCTCTATTCCCCTCCCTCCCCCTCTCTCTCCACCCTCTAACCCTCCTCTCCCTATCTCCCCCCTTCCCTTGATTTATTGTCACCCCTCCCCCTTTCTCTTCTCTTCCCCCTCTCCATCCTCTCTCCCCCCTCCCTCTCTCTGTCGTCTCCCACCCCGTCCTCTCCCCCGTCTTTGTCTACTCTCTCCTCTCCCTCCTCCATTTCTCTCTCTGTCCTCTCCCTCCTCTCTATCCTTTTCCCCCTATCCTCCTTCCCCCTCCCTCTCTCTCTCTCCCCACCTTCCTCTCTCTGTCCCCTCTCCCTCCTCCTTTTCCTTCCACTCTCTGTCCTCTCTCCCCCTCTGTCTCTCTTTCCTCTCTCCCCCTCTGTCCTCTCTCCCCCTCTGTCTCTCTGTCCTCTCTCCCCCTCTGTCTCTCTTTCCTCTCTCCCCCTCTGTCTCTCTTTCCTCTCTCCCCCTCCGTCCTCTCTCCCGCTCTGTCTCTCTGTCCTCTCTCCCCCTCTGTCTCTCTGTCCTCTCTCCCCCTCTGTCTCTCTTTCCTCTCTCCCCCTCCGTCGCTCTGTCCTTTCTCACCCTCTGTATCTCTGTCCTCTCTCCCCTTCTGTCTCTCTATCCTCTCTCCCCCTCCATCTCTCAGTCCTCTCTCCCCCTTCTTCTCTCAGTCCTCTCTCCCCCTCCATCTCTCTGTCCTCTCTCCCCCCTCTGTCTCCCTATCCTCTCTCCCCCTCCATCTCTCTGTCCTCTCTCCCCCCTACATCTCTCAGTCCTCTCTTCCCCTTCTTCTCTCTGTCCTCTCTCCCCCTCCATCTCTCTGTCCCCTCTCCCCCACCTCTCTCTGTCCCCCTGCCTCCTCTTTTCCCCCTCCCTCTCTCCCTCTCCCTGTCCCCCCTCTATCTGTCCTCACCCTCCCTCCCTCTCTCTGTCCTCCCTCCCCCCCCTGTCTTCCTCTATCCTCTCCCCTCCCCCCCCCTTCTCTCTCCCGCCTCCTCCAGGGTCATGTATTGTGTAAACTGTAAAGACCACAAACCTCTACACTGGAAGCATGAGGCCTCCTGGGCACTATGAGCAGTGAGGTCCAGGGGGGTGGCCAGGATACTTGGAGTTAGTTCAGCTTTTCATTTTTCGTAAAAAGGTGAACTTACCCTGTAAGGCTTCAAGACTATATCAGGGCTTTAAAGAGGCCCATAGGTGCTGCATTCCTCTTATCTACCTGATGGAACATTCAGGAGACCCGAGTCCTTAAGAACTCTATCATATACAGATCTTGATCACCCAGAGTAAGTAGTCCGGCTCCAATGGTTGTTATTGGTGCAGGACTTTGATAGATGGCCTCCCTTACCAGTAGGATGGAGAGAGCTGGCCCAAGCGTTCTAAAACTGTGGCTGGTCAAGATTTGCATAATGGAGCACCCAAGGTTTAGGGGTTCCGAGGTATGTGACCATTAAACAGCCAACAGATGGGACATGGAAACCTATGGGTGATGTCACCACTCCAGGCTTTACTGGCCAATGTCAAGCGGTCTTTTCTCTCCCCTGCAGCCACCGCTGACTGAAACAGGGATAATGTGACCAGACTGGAGCTAAAAGTCCATGGGTTAGGGGGCGCAAATTACTTACCTTGTCTCAGGCACTGACAACTCACTCTACACCACTACCCACATGTCCTGTTCTCCTGTACCAGCACTCAATGTGATGTGTCGGGCGAAGATGGCTCCGCCAGACAGAGACTATAATAAAATAGTGCCAGGTGTAGGAGTGAATTTGGCAGCCCGCTGCCGGGGGAACAAATACAGTAACCATGCCATGTATCTGAGTTTCTCTTTCCAGCAGCTGAAAGGTGTCAGGGGATGGCTTTCAACTGCTGAAGGGAGAGACACAGATACAGGGCATGGTTCCTGTAATTGTTCCCCGCTGCACTAATCCCCCTCACTGTTCAATGGAGGCAGTACTGTCAGTAAAGTCTTGTGGTTGGCTGGGGCATCGGACTCAAGGACAGGCAGGACTAAATTCTGCGCCCCTCAAAATGTTTTGCCTGAGGCAAACTCACCAGCTGACCCCCCTACTCTACGCCAGTGGTAGTTAACAGACACATATCATTTATTTTGACTTGTCGGTGGACTGATTCTGTAAGGATAGGCCCTATTTCACTCAGTAACAGCAATTTATAGCAGCTGTGAAAATATTATTATACATGAAACAATACTTACATATCATAGACTGAACCAGGACCCTCAATATCTGGCCATTCAAACTCTTCGGGGCATCCCGCGGTCCTACAAGGTGTCCGGATGTAGTAAAAAAGCCCAGGCCACTCCTTGCAAAGCTTCTCCATAATGAAAAGTATTGTTATTTTAAAATCCCAAAGAAGTCCAAAATCTGCATTTAAATAGTATTTAAATTAGGATTTTTAAATAACTGTAAAATAACTTTCTTCACTAAGGGACACAGGGCTAGGAGCAGGGGCGTAACTACAGGGGTTGCAGGGGTTGCAATCGCTACCGGGCCCCATGCTCCAGGGGGCCCGGTAGCAAACCAGTGGGTGAACTTCCAGGATCGCAAAGGTCACACTTGCGACCGGACCCTGGCATTGCACCACTGTGGGGAGGCCCCAAGATTGCAGGAAGGGGGCCCACAAGATTGCAGGAAGGGGGCCCACTGCAGAACTTGTGAAAGAATCCTGCTGTGGGACCGTAATAAAAGGCCATGCAACGAGTGGGAAGAGCCCTGGGCTTGAAGATAAGGGCCCCGGCCAGGGGTCTGGGGGGCCCTTCATGGTTTTTTGCATCAGGGCCCTGAAGGTTCTAGTTACGCCTCTGGCTAGGAGGAATTCTGAGATGTGTTATAATGCTGCCTATAGTTGAATTGGACACTGACAAACAAAAAAAAGCTGTTAGTAAGTCAGGTATAACCCCTTCCCACTCTTATCAGACCTCAATTTTGTGAAAAAGCAGTAGTTGGAGTGGACCACAAGGTCAGAGGGTGGGACTTGTGTCCCTTAATGAACTCCAAAAAAAGGATTTTGTGATAAGCCAAAAATCCAATTTTTGTAATTTTTATTAGGGCATGCAAGACCAGAAGGAATTTTGAGATGCACTGGACATCCCACAATAGTCCAACTAAAGGATAGGCAACACAGCACACAAAGTGTGGAACAGGCTCACAAACTATAACCAGGTGAAAAGAACTGGGATCTGCTTGCAGCTTAAATAGCAGCCTGAAGGAACTTATGTTTGAAGCTGGCATCAGGTGAGGCTTGAGAACCGCTGGCCAGCTTGCAGCCTTGCAAATCTGTGAAACAGAAGCCTGATGTTAAAACACCCTTACTAATTTGGTGGAGTGCACCCTGACAGGAAAGGGTAGAACCTAATCTAAGTCCATAGGCTTCAACAGTAAACTGTATGAGCCACCTAAATGTGGTGAAACAAGAGGCAGATTCCTTATGGGGACCTTCTAGAAATGATGTCAGTCAGCCTAAAAGAAGATGTAGCCAAAAGATAAACATGAACAGCTTGATTGTTTGTGGATTTGTTTGTTTGTAGGGGCATTGGATTGAGTAAAGCAGATAGACTACAATCCCTTAGGACCTGGGCCTTTAATAGCCAAGCTGTCAAAGCCAAATTATGAAGCAGTGGAAGAGCCCATTAGGAGTCTACCAGGAATCTGATGAGGTCTTAGTACCACATATGCCTGGACCACTGTTGTGCCACTGTCTGACTGAATCCAGATTGGATGACCTTGCAGCCAAAAGGTCCAGCATAGAAGGAGTAACCAAATTTCTCATAGCTCCAGTATCAGGAGAAAAGTTTCCTCTAGCAACCTGGTCCTTTGTTCCAGGAGGGTGTCTAGAATTCCTCCCCAGCCTGTCAGGCTGGTATCCTTGGTGAGAATCTTCCAGACCAATGGAACAAAGTATTTCCGTTACTCCAGGGCTGGATTTGTGAGTCATCAGAATAGAGGCAACCAAGTAATGAGTGTCAGGAGAATTGGTGAATCCAGATACTGCACCTTCTTGTCCCACATAGCCAGAACGTTAAGTTGCATTGGTCTGCAGTGGATCTGGGCAAATGGGACTGCCATTAGCCTCAAAACTCTCATGCAAAGAGTTTGATAGCTCCTAGATTTCAGAGTTAAAACATGGGAGCAGAGCTGGAATAAGTAGTATCTAGGAAAAGAACCTAGATACTACAAGCAATTAATCGGTTTCAGCTCTGACTTCTGAAGGTTCAGGATTCAACTGCATTTTTGTAGAGTGCAACCAAAACTTTGTAGAGTCTGAACAGTACTTTGAACATTGACTGGCAGGGTCTAAGATGTTCTGTAAGTAGGGGGTCATCCAGACATTTCACTATGGAAACAACCCGTGTGCATACCAGAGCAAGCAGCGGGGCTAGCACCATGGTGAATACTTGAAGTGCAGTGGACAAGCCAAAGGACAGGGATACAAACTAGTAGTGTTGTGTGCCCAAAGCAAAATGCAGGTAGAATTTCATGTCCCTATCTTTCCAGTGCATCAAGTCAGCACCTTAAATGTACACCAAGTCCTGAAAATCTCAAGGATGGAGGAAAGTGATGACTGACCTGGTATATTCAATGTGAAATGTTTGCACTCAAGTAAAAATATTGAGCGCTTTTAAATCCAGAATGGGGCAAGTGTAATTTCTGGCTTGGAGACTGTGAATAGGTTTTACTAGAATTCTTTCCTTTTCTGGGATCACAGCAATGACTCGGAAAAAGGAACTGTATAGCATGAAGATCTGCTAGGTTTTGCTCACTTTTGTAGCCAGCGGTTTAGACATGAACGGCTGTGTGTTGAGTTAGTTTGAGGGTACAGCAGATTTACACTGTTATACAAGCTGTACACTCACTACTTTACATTGTAACAAAGTGTCATTTCTTCAGTGTTGTCACATGAAAAGATATAATTAAATATTTACAAAAATGTGAGGGGTGTACTCACTTTTGTGAAATACTGTGTGTATATGTACAGTGGGTACGGAAAGTATTCAGACCCCCTTAAATTTTTCACTCTTTGTTATATTGCAGCCATTTGCTAAAATCATTTAAGTTCATTCTTCTTCCTCATGAATGTACACATAGCACCCCATACTGACAGAAAAACACAGAATTGTTGACATTGTTGCAGATTTATTAAAAAAGAAAAACTGAAATATCACATGGTCCTAAGTATTCAGACCCTTTGCTGTGACACTCATATATTTAACTCAGGTGCTTTCCATTTCTTCTGATCATCCTTGAGATGGTTCTACACCTTCATTTGAGTCCAGCTGTGTTTGATTATAC
Organism: Pelophylax lessonae; assembly: GCF_965119305.1. Taxonomy (NCBI): domain Eukaryota; kingdom Metazoa; phylum Chordata; class Amphibia; order Anura; family Ranidae; genus Pelophylax; species Pelophylax lessonae. The sequence goes on along the minus strand of NC_138777.1, from coordinate 94,997,922 downwards.
TGATTGGACTTGATTAGGAAAGCCACACACCTGTCTATATAAGACCTTCCAGATCACAATGCATGTCAGAGCAAATGAGAATCATGAGGTCAAAGGAACTGCCTGAAGAGCTCAGAGACAGAATTGTGGCAAGGTACAGATCTGGCCAAGGTTACAAAAAGATTTCTGCTGCACTTAAGGTTCCTAAGAGCACAGTGACCTCCATAATCCTCAAATGGAAGACGTTTGGGACGACCAGAACCCTTCCTAGAGCTGGCCGTCCGGCCAAACTGAGCTATCGGGGGAGAAGAGCCTTGGTGAGAGAGGTAAAGAAGAACCCAAAGATCACTGTGGCTGAGCTCCAGAGATGCAGTCAGGAGATGGGAGAAAGTTGTAGAAAGTCAACCATCACTGCAGCCCTCCACCAGTCGGGGCTTTATGGCAGAGTGGCCCGACGGAAGCCTCTCCTCAGTGTAAGACACATGAAAGCCCGCATGGAGTTTGCTAAAAAACACCTGAAGGACTCCAAGATGGTGAGAAATAAGATTCTCTGGTCTGATGAGATCAAAATAGAACTTTTTGGCCTTAATTCTAAGCGGTATGTGTGGAGAAAACCAGGCACTGCTCATCACCTGTCCAATACAGTCCCAACAGTGAAGCATGGTGGTGGCAGCATCATGCTGTGGGGGTGTTTTTCAGCTGCAGGGACAGGACGACTGGTTGCAATTGAGGGAAAGATGAATGCGGCCAAGTACAGGGATATCCTGGACAAAAACCTTCTCCAGAGTGCTCTGGACCTCAGACTGGGCCGAAGGTTTACCTTCCAACGAGACAATGACCCTAAGCACACAGCTAAAATAACGAAGGAGTGGCTTCACAACAACTTCGTGACTGTTCTTGAATGGCCCAGCCAGAGCCCTGACTTAAACCCAATTGAGCATCTCTGGAGAGATCTAAAAATGGCTGTCCACCAACGTTTACCATCCAACCTGACAGAACTGGAGAGGATCTGCAAGGAGAAATGGCAGAGGATCCCCAAATCCAGGTGTGAAAGACTTGTTGCATCTTTCCCAAAAAGACTCCTGGCTGTATTAGATCAAAAGGGGGCTTCTACTAAATACTGAGCAAAGGGTCTGAATACTTAGGACCATGTGATATTTCAGTTTTTCTTTTTTAATAAATCTGCAACAATGTCAACAATTCTGTGTTTTTCTGTCAGTATGGGGTGCTATGTGTACATTCATGAGGAAGAAGAATGAACTTAAATGATTTTAGCAAATGGCTGCAATATAACAAAGAGTGAAAAATTTAAGGGGGTCTGAATACTTTCCGTACCCACTGTATATATATATATATATGTATATATATATATATATATATATATATACATATATATGTATATATATATATATATACATATATATAAATATATATATATATATATATATATATATATATACAGGTCCATAAATATTGGGACATCAACACAATTCTAATCTTTTTGGCTCTATACACCACCACAATGGATTTGAAATTAAACAAACCAGATGTGCTTCAAATGCAGACTTTCAGCTTTAATTTGAGGGTATTTACATCAAATCAGGTAAAGGGTGTAGGAATTACAACAGTTTGTATATGTGCCTCCCACTTTTTAAGGGACCAAAAGTAATGGGACAATTGGCTGCTCAGCTGTTCCATGGCCAGGTGTGTGTTATTCCCTCATTATCTCATTTACAAGGAGCAGATAAAAGGCCCAGAGTTCATTTCAAGTGTGCTATTTGCATTTGGAATCTGTTGCTGTCAACTCTCAATATGAGATCCAAAGAGCTGTCACTATCAGTGAAACAAGCCATCATTAAGCTGATAAAACAAAACAAACCCATCAGAGAGATAGCAAAAACATTACGAGTGGCCAAATCAACTGTTTGGAAAATCCTTAAAAAGAAAGAACGCCCTGGTGAGCTCAGCAACATCCAAAAGACCCGGAAGACCACAGAAAACAACTGTGGTGGATGACCGAAAAATTATTTCCCCGGTGAAGAAAACACCCTTCACAACAGTTTGCCAGCTCAAGAACACTCTCCAGGAGGTAGGTGTATGTGTGTCAAAGTCAACAATCAAGAGAAGACTTCACCAGAGTGAATACAGAGGGTTCACCACAAGATGTAAACCATTAGTGAGCCTCAAAAACAGGAAGGCCAGATTAGAGTTTGCCAAACAACATCTAAAAAAGCTTTCACAGTTCTGGAACAACATCCTATGGACAGATGAGACCAAGATCAACTTGTACCAGAGTGATGGGAAGAGAAGAGTATGGAAAAGGAAAGGAACTGCTCATGATCCAAAGCATGCCACCTCATCTGAGAAGCATGGTGGTGGTAGTGTCATGGCGTGGGCATGTATGGCTGCCAATGGAACTGGTTCTCTTGTATTTATTGATGATGTGACTGCTGACAAAAGCAGCAGCATGAATTCTGAAGTGTTTTGGGCAATATTATCTGCTCATATTCAGCCAAATGCTTCAGAACTCATTGGACGGCGCTTCACAGTGCAGATGGACATTGACCCGAAGCATACTGCGAAAGCAACCAAAGAGTTTTTTAAGGGAAAGAAGTGGAATGTTATGAAATGGCCAAGTCAATCACCACCTGACCTGAATCCGATTGAGCATGCATTTCCCTTGCTGAAGACAAAACTGAAGGGAAAATGCCCCAAGAACAAGCAGGAACTGAAGGCAGTTGCAGTAGAGGCCTGGCAGAGCATCACCAGGGACCAGAGTTGTATAAAGTACTCGAAACCCATACTTGAGTAAAAGTACAAGTGCTCGATCAAAAAGTGACTTGAGTAGAAGTGGAAGTGCTCAATCAAAAAGTGACTTGAGTAGAAGTACTAAAGTATTCAACATTTTTTGTACTTAAGTATTGCAAGTAGTTTTTTTTAAAAATGTTGCTACTCAAGTACTGAAAGTAAAAGTACAAGTACTGTGTTATGTAGTTATTAAAGAAAGAAGTCAAAAAGTTTGAACATCATATTGTTTTTTATTATTTCGAATGCAGCTTTTATTTATACATACAGTAGCATTTATTTTCGTATGCGCTGATAATACACATGTTTTGAGCTTCATGAAACCTGCCATCTACTATTCTGGCAGTGGTAATTTTTATAATAGTAACGAATAACTATGCAGCACAAAAAAAAAATATTGGAGTAGAAGTATTGAAATCATCGAAAAAATGTAGTGAAGTAAAAGTGGAAGTAGGAGAAAAAAATTCTACTCTAGGAAAGTACAGATACCGCCTTTCGGTACTTAAGTACAGTAGTGAAGTAGTTCTACTTAGTTACTATACATCTCTGCCAGGGACGAAACCCAGCGTCTGGTGATGTCTATGCATTCCAGACTTCAGGCTGTAATTGACTGCAAAGGATTTGCAACCAAGTATTAAAAAGGTAAAAGTTTGATTTATGATTGTTAATCTGTCCCATTACTTTTGGTCCCTTAAAAAGTGGGAGGGACATATACAAACTGTTGTAATTCCTACACCGTTCACCTGATTTGGATGTAATTACCCTCAAATTAAAGCTGAAAGTCTGCAGTCAAAGCACATCTTGTTTGTTTCATTTCAAATCCATTGTGGCGGTGTATAGAGCCAAAAGTGTGTGTGTGTGTGTGCGTGCGTGCGTGCGTGCGTGTGTGGTGGAAGTTCTACATAATGCAAGGAAAGATAAGTAGGCAGTGCACTGTCAGTCCCAAATTTAGGACAATTGTCTGTGCTTCCTTGCTGAAGTTAATGAGTCATACAACATATGCCCTGCATACTAAAACAGAGGAAGGATGTCATCATCAATTTTAAAAACTGTTCAGATTTCCCAATATAGGTCTAAGGCAATCATAAAATAACATATATTTGTAAGCCATTTACATTTTTGTGATAACTGCAGTATTGGATTTAAGAAGCAATCAAGCTTCTGTAATCATCAGGAATGCATCCAAGTGTTCAATATAGAAAGAAAGCAATTCTTTTAATGTATGTGTGTTTAACCCAAGGCAGGTAAAACAATGGGACAGTGACTCTAATGTCCAGCAGGTCTTTAACAATCTGTTGTTGATGGGAGATACTCAAATTGTGCACAGAAATCAAAGTACAGGGCCTCGCTGCACTAAACTGTTGATCTACTATTTGTTGTACTATGCAAAAAAAGAAATGCTATGTAAGTGTAATAGTGTTTATTCTCCCTCATATGGTACATTGCCATGTTTATCCATTCTCGACTCTACCGTGCACTACCTTGACCTTGTAACCAGAAAGTGAGAGGGGATGCTACTCCATAATAACGCCCATGGTTTTGTTCAAGAAGCTCCAATTGGTGTAATGCCCAAGTCTCTACAAACGTTGGCCATATTTTGTATAATAAATAGAGTACTGTAATGATTTATTTTCCAAAAGATCTGTGGTAATTTAGGTTAGATATCAAAAGAACATTTCTATCCATGCCAATGACGCCTGTCCAAAGGTGTATCAAGGTTTTCCCTGATGCCTTTTGTGGACCTATGCACAGTCAGATGGTGATCTAAAAACCATTACTTTTTAATTAATACGGTTTAAAATTGAGATGAGTTAATATATTGGAACTTACCATTGGGTTTTTTGGGTCTTCGGCTTCGAATCTCAAGGTAACTGTCTGCTCTCTGGTTATTCTCTTTGATCAACAGTGGTTTTCCATTGTTCACTAGAAGAAAGTTGCCCTTTTCCACCCAATGGGTAGTGTAGAAGGAGCACGATTTCACCATGAGTCTGAAATGTAAATTTACTAAACTAGGTAGCCATAATTCCAATTTATATGTGTTAATACTGCAGTTCAAAGCTTGTTTTTTTAATTAATTGATATTAAAAGTCATCTGCAACATACCAAAGCATGCTAAAGCTAGATTTTTAACATGGCCACAAATGATGCAAAGTTAGCAGTAATAATAAGCAGTTAGCAAAAGCTATGCAAAGTGACTACTGCTCAAAAGAAATCTACAGCACAATTTAGTACCAGTAAGCAGTAATAGGTGTTTAGAATTATACCTTTGAAAAAATCCTTCTGGAATTTGTGGAGAAAAGTAAACTCTAACATATATGTCCTCACTGTGATCTCCACCCCACCGTTCAGTGACTTCCATCAAGGTGTTGAGATATGTTGGGAAAAGATAGCACATCTCCTTTGGCGAACTTCTTACAGACCATGGATTCCCAGGTACAAATTCTTGGGCTCTTGGGTTGAGGTCCTTTATGTTTCTTACAGACATGCAGATCTGGAAGTGGACTAAGAGACTTATCAACTTACCATCTTCTCTCAAATCTCCCAACAAATCGTGAAAGAGATCCTTTGTGTCTCTCAGAGGGAGATTCTCAAGCTGGTGTTTGACAAGGACCCTAATAGCTTGCAAGCGAAGCATGGCCCTGGAGCGTAGCATTTCTTGCCACTTCAGAACATCACGCTTAAATGCTCTTTCTGAAACTAGAACTTCAGCTGGAATTTTCTCTAGTTGTTTGGCAAGGTCATGCCTAACCAGCATCTGGAACACAATAAAGTAACCAAATGCAAGGCGATGATGAGCAAGAGGTGGTATTAGAATAAAAATAATGTGTCATACTTTAAAGAAAACAAGTATATAGTAACAAAAATAAAATCAAACCTTGAAGACAGTTATGAGGAATGATGGTTTCAAAAAGACAGTGTTGAGTAAAGATTTAATGTCCTCATACCAGACAATGAGACCAATTCGATGGAGGTACCGTAAAATATCTTTGAGAAGTTCTTTATCCAAGTCACTGTGATCATTTCTAAGTATAATTTCACTCAGAAGATGATCCAAATCCATTATGCCTGAAGGATAGATAGCATAAATATTGTATTACTGTCTTTTTTTTATTGGCATTAAAAAAAAAATACACACATATATATATATATATATATATATATATATACATATATATATATATATATATATATATATATATATATATATATATATATATATATATATATATATATATATATATATTGTGACAGGAAGTCAGGTAAATCTGTGGGTGTTGTCACAGACAGGAGATACATTTCCACCTTGTTTAGAAAATTCACCAATTACTATAGTATAGGGTGTCGGCTGCAGAGGTAGCCAGAAAGGTGTTAGGACGTTGAAAAGGCTTCAGCTGTTCAGGATGAGCCAATTAAGGCCTCTATAAGTTATCCAGAGGATGACGACTGATTTCTGCCTCCTGAAGCGATGTGCGCTGAGGAGAGCAGTGAGCTGAAGACTTCTCAAGGTGAGGTCATGGACTTTTTCTGTGTGAAAGGAAAACAAATGGACTATTGATTGTCTGCTGTATGGCCAGTAGTGTCTGCCCAGCAGTAGGTTGGGACAGACTCCCTAAGTAGGTTCCTGTGTGTGAAGGTAGACGCCCACAGTGGCCAGGGTTTATTTTATTTTATGTTTGTTTTGATTTATGCTGTTTTTGATGCTTGCACTTGTGTGAAGAAAATTGCAAGAATAAACCATAGACTGTTGTTTTCAACTACTCCTCGGCTATCTCTCTGTGTAATGAACCCCCCCAAGGGGTCACCCTCTCTCGCTACCGAGCTAACCCCTCACATTATATATATATATATATATATATATATATATATATATATATATTGTATTACTTGGACATAAAAACACAGAATTGCGCAATGGTAACTTTCTAAAAGGTATTTGACAGGTTGATCTAGCTGCATAAAGTGATATTACATTGTTTTATTTACATTATCTCTTCTCTTTCTGTATGTGGATGATGGCACTGTAACTATTTTTTTTTTTTTTTTTTAAACTTCTAAGTACCTTTTTTCTAATCGATATACAGCTGTCGAATGACCCAGCTTTTCCCAACCTGTCTGCAGGGAAACATAAGCAGGAGAAGCTTCTAGACCTCTGCTGCTAGTCACATGTTCAAAAAAAAAAACTTTTCGAATACAGAGAAAAAAAAAATATCAATGAACTGTTTTAAATTGTCATACAAATATACAGTATATTTAAAATCAAATCTTTATTATTTTTTGGCAATAACATGGTGTAGGCGGATTTTTGCCAATCACAGGCTGCGTCACTCCCCTCCTCTTAGAATAAGAAGGAGGTGAATACTCCATCAAACTACATGCAATATCCTGCCCCCATTGTGTTTAGCTGGTTAGTGGGCATGGAGGAAGAGGGAGGCATTGGGCTGTCATTTATCACTGTGTATATATCCACATATGTGACTCTATAGTCACACAGGCTGCTCAGATGTGATAGGGAGGAAATGCTCAGCATAGAAACATATTGAAAACTGAGCATGTGCAGAGTTGCCACCGCAGCTGCAAGATCCGTAGCTGAATTGGGGACATGGACAGAAGGTGGAGATAGAGAGCAGCAGGATCAACCAGGTTTTTTGTAAAATACAGAAAATGAATTCCATAGTGATTGAGTGAGTATGAACAGCATGTAATACAGCATTTATTGATCATTTTTTTTTATGATGTGGGTTTAGTGACACTAAGTACAGAACAGCTGCAGTTTCATCCACAAATTGTAGGACTAGCATAGTTCCAGAGTGTATTGCAAATAAATATACCATATGACCAAATGTTTGTGGTCACCTCACCTGACCATCACATCTAATGGGGGACTTGTGTTCCACCCAGTTCGTTTAGATCAGTTTACATCTTTTATAGCAGATTAACTCTTTAGTGTTCCTTTCCATCACCAAACACACAACAAAGTTATTGACCCCTGTACCATGGAAGGTCAAATTTGCATATGTTGTACATTCTCCAAGGCAGACTGCTTTTTGGTTCCTAACCACATTTCTCTGCATCTTGGACCCCGTTTGAACCATAATTAGCTATTACCCTATTGCAGATAAAGGCTGCATATAATGTGCTGCATATAATGTGCTCAATTTTATTTTTTTAATAAACCACCTTCAAAATTAAAAAAAATCATATTTTCAGTTGCTATTGATATCACTTGTCTAAAATATCATGCATCCACCTCTCTGCTTTTGCTGGCAGCAGTAGTCCATCCTACCCATCAGTACACACTCATTATTTATTCAATAATATCAAACACTGCTGAAGTGTGGACTTTTCATGTATTTATGCACTGCATCTTAAAATGTTATTATACCCAAAAGCAAACATTTATTATTTTGTAGCCTAACAATTTGTAGATGTGATGGCTGCATTTGTTTTCTTTTTTAGGCTTTCTTTCTTCTATTTTTATCTGGTGATCTGGCCAAAACGTCTGTTGGTTTTAAAAAGAAAAAGCTCTCTTACAGATTTATCAGGTTACAGGGCTGAAACAAACTATTTAACACTAACAAGGGTGCTTACAATGATCAGCTTTTATTTATGTAAAACCTAAACCCCAAAAGGGAAAAAAAAAACTGTTTGCTGTAACTGATTATAAAGGATTAGCAGGAGTTCAGTTTCAATTTGTTATTGAATCTAAATCTGCCAGTACATATAATACTCCCCTGCCCCTAGACTGACAAAACTGCTATCTAAAGATACCCCCTGTGCTCATTCATCCAGAGTGGGAACACTCTAATACAGGTGGTGTGTTACTGTCCAGATCACCAGGTGAAAACAAAGGGGAAAAGCCTAAAAAAAAAACGAATGCCGCCGCTAAACATCTAAGGACTGGTAAGCTGCAATATATTTTATTTTTGAAAAAAAAAAAAAAAAAATCTGATGTAAAGCCGCCCTTACCCTATATGAAAAAACCGTGCAAATCAAACAAATAAACTAAAACAATAATTAATAAACAAGAAAAAGTCCATAGAATATTATAATAGTTAGGATATGCAAATTAAGCAATATCTCTCAAAGTGCCAGTGCTCAGAAAATGTCAGTGTTTCGAAAATGTATTTATTTTATGACAAAGTGCCACACTCATCACCACCCGCATTCCTCTATGTGCAAATAGTGCCCTTTCCCTGATGGGACCTTACTCACCAAATGGAGGTATATATATGGGCATATACCAAGGTAGGTCTCAAAGGCTTGTTCCACAGCTCTGCTGTGCGTGGCAATATCTTTTACTTGTTGCAGCCTTTATAATAGATTGGTACCGCGGATTGGAACGCACACTCCAGCTACTATACTTGCAGTGGCGGCAAGTCCTAATATTAATGTGGCTGTGTTTTTAAACTTTTGTACATGTGGATTTTAATAAATGTTATGCGCTATGAATCCTATGAATCTTTGCTATGAATGTTTAAATCCTTCCAAGTATGAGAGCCGTGCAATGGACCTCTATTATAAAGACTGCAACAAGTAAAGGATATTGTCACATTCAGCATAGCTGTGGAACAAGCCTTTGAAACCTATCTTGGTATATGCCAATAGAGATGGGCCAAATGTCCCCCTGTTTGGGAGTTCTGCTGCGAAAAAATTCTAACCCGAACAGCGAACCCCATTAAAGTCTATGGGAGCTGAACAGGAAAAATCAAAAGTGCCCATTTTGAAGGCTAAACTGCAAGTAATTGGCCATAAAAGGGGTATGGGAGTCCGGGTACTCCCCTGGGGGATATGTATCAATGCAAAAAAATGTTTTTAAATCTATTGTTTTTTCAGGAGGATTAATTTTAATGATGTCTAAAGTGCAACATCAAAAATTAAATATTCCTTTAAATATAGTGCCTGGGGGGTCCCCTTAGTCTGCCTGTACAGTGGCGCATCTGTAGCATGCATAGAACATGCTGCAGCAAAAATGACATTTCTAAAGAAAAATAAATGAGTCAAATCACATTTAAATTCACTCGCGGTCAAGAGAAAAATGGAGTGGGGTCCCCCCAGTCCATACTAGACCTTTTTGAGGAGAACCTCATGCCAAAAACTGCTCCGCCTTCTATAACGTCTGTTTGCCGAATACCTCCTCCGCACTTTGTTAGTTCTTATATAGGTAAGGGCAGGGCCACCTGGCAATGTCACCTGGTGGCCCCGCTGACTTTTTTTTTTTTTTAACCGTCACTTTTGTTTTTTTGTTTTTTATTCAGCTGTCAGCTAGGAAACCCATTGACAGCTGATGACTCGTCAGTTGTTCAGGATGCTGCGGCTCGCTTCCCAGCACCGCTCCTTAACTACTTGCCTACTGTGCACTTAAACCCCCTTCCCATCCAGACCAATTTTTAGCTTTCAGCGCTCTCACACTTTGACTGACAATTGCGCGGTCATGCTACACTGTACCCATATGAAATTTTTATCATTTTTTTCACACAAATAGAGCTTTCTTTTGGTTGTATTTAATCATCTCTGGGTTTTTTATTTTTTACAAAAAAAAAGAAAAAACACAGAAAATTTTGAAAAAAAAAAATTTTGAAAATAAATTTTTCTCCTTCACTGAAGGGCGCTGATGAGGCGGCACTGATGGGCACTGATAGGCTGCACTGATGGGCACTGATGAGGTGGCACTTAAGGGCACTGATGAAGTGGCACTTATGGGCACTGATGAGGAGGTACTAATATGCCGCACTGATGAGCACTGATAGGCGGCACTGATAGGCGGCACTGATGAGCACTGATAGGCGGCACTGCTGGGCACTCAGAGGTGGCACTGGCAGATGGCACTGATGGACACTGACGGGTGGCACTGATGAGCACTGATGGGCGGCACTGATGAGCACTGATGGGCAGCACCATCAGTGCCCACACTCAGTGCCCATAGTGCTGCCAGTCAGTGCTCATCAGTGCCTAGATGAGCAGGCACTGATGGGCACTGACTGACAGCACTATGGGCACTGATTGTGGGCATTGATGGGGGGCACTGATGGCGGGCACTGTGGGCACTGATGGTGGCAATTTGTGTATGTGTTTTACCTCTAGTAATCAGGGCACTGGTGATCGGTGCCCTGATTACATTTCCTCTGTGTCCTCGGCGCTGTGAGGCTCCCCCTCCTCCCTCACACTGCAGGCTCCGTGTGAGGAAGGCGCGCTGGCAATAAAAGATGATCTCATATGTTTACATATGAGATCATCTCTCATTGGACGGTCCGATCACGTGGTGAATGGCCGCTGTTATTGGCCATTCACCACGATCTGTGATCGGCTGTGTCCAAGGGACACGGCCGACACAGATTTTCCCCGATGCGTGCTTGCGGGAGCGCGCGGGGAGACTGTTTCTGGGAGGCCGTATAAAGACGGCCTTCCGAAAATTCAAGTCCGCGCTGCAGCCGTATATAGGCTCAGCGCGGATGGGAGGTGATTAACAACCAGGGCTCGCAGCAGCTGGTGGTGACGGAGCCGTCCCCGGAAGTAACGAGGGTCCGGAATTTTCACGGGTCCGACTAAATTTTAGAACACCGGAACACAGTGCAGTATTGTACAGTATTGTGCTACATAAAGTTTATACCGCACATCTAGCAGCCTTGCATGTTAGTGAGGGACATAGTTCATTTGGGCCAGCTTGGCCCAAATAGACTATGTAAAGTGTATAAAAATCTGGAGTTCAGCTTTAACTTTTGAGCAACTCAAATTCCAGGTTTGCTCCCCTTAATAGAAGAACTAGTAGAAGAGGGGCCTACCCAGCTAGCGGAAACACATTCTTAGCCCTCCTTTCACACAGGTGCAATTTGTCATAAAATTTTACAGTTTCAAATAGCATTACAAGTCACACCCTATTGCTGGCAAGGGGACTGTTCAAACTTTTAAATGGTTCCTACTTTTTTCTGATTTCATTGCGACTTGCATAGACTTATGTTAAATAAAGTTGCAAGCTGCAATGGAGGTGCAAATCGCACTGATCTGCTGCTTTGAAATTGATCTTATGAAGTGTTCTATAGAGAGTAGCAGAAAACATGAAGACTCATTTAGGCTTTATGTACACTACAGCTTCTAAACTTAAGTTTAGGAGATTTTGGCATTCTTTTGGTAAAGATCCTATACTCGACTCCATAAAAGCCTATGTGTCCATGTACGCATAGGCTTTTAGGATAGTTTAGGAGCTGCTGCGCTTAGGGGAGGTTCAACCTCCCTCAACCTCCCTCTCCTGAACGTGGAAGAATCGCTTTCAGGATAGGAACGTTTTTACCGCTTTTGTGTTTCCCTGCCGCCAATGGTCATAATAGGCTATGTGAACATGAAGCCTTATGATGCCTGAGTTGTTGGTCAATATGATGGACTACTTACCATGTTGAGGACTGTCTTCACTTTGAATCACCTCTTGAATAGACTGTTCCACTGTTTTGTAGACAATAGGCAACATTTTAATAACGTTAGGAAATAGTTCCACTTTTCTCACTGAATTCAAGATGTGGTGTTGCAGATTTTCTATGTCATCATAGCTGTTGCTGTCAATGGTAATAATTGGAAGAACCTAAAAAATAAGAAGTATCAAAATCCCAGAATGCATTTCTGGCAACTGGATGATTTGTGACTTTCCTTTCGTGCTGGAGGGTTGCAGGTTACTCAATTCAACTCATTAGAACACTTGTCTGACTTCCCTACTATTTGAGTAGAATAGCAAGGTCACAAATGGACTTGACCATTGGTCTATGACCAGGAAATGAGAGACAAATGCAGCACTCAAAACAAAGGAACCATTATGCAAACTAAAAAGAGTGGAATCCAGAGGCGGTTGCTCTGGCTCAGATGTTCCTCAAACATCAATCAACAGTGATACTTCAAACGAAAGATAGAGCTGGCAACTCCAAAATCCATGCAAATTTCTTTATTTGCTTACATGATAAGAGTATAAAACAGGGGCTAATACATTTGGCAGGAAGCCTTGATTACAGCACATGTAAGCAAAAAAAGAAATGTGCATGGATTTTGGAGTTGCCGGCTCTATCTTTCGTTTGAAGTATTACATTGTTCTATGACATAAACATATTTTTGTTTTGGATAGGTTGTGGAAGGAATACCGTTCTCTGTCAGGATTTTACTGATGTCTGTATCTCCAATGGGGAGATTTACCCTTTCTAATTGTTCTGATGACCAAAAATACAAAGATGTACATCTCACCAGAACAGGAAGTTAGGGGAAATCCTCCAAAGGGAATACTTGTTCTGGTGACAACTGTCTAAGTGGGGATTTCCCCTATCTTTGGAGAGATGGCCTTTCACTAACGTTTGTCTCGACAACAGGGACTTAGGGGAAGTCTCCATAACAGGTCACAGACAACAAAAAATAAAATGACAGTTTTAACCACACCCTACTAGAAAATGGAGATTTAGATATAATTTATCACAGGACATCCTTACTTCCTCAAAAATGTTTACTTATGAATTCTAAACTCATTTAAAGCTGCACAATTGTCCCTCATTAAAGTGTATGCATATATTAATTTGGGGGTATATTAAGAGTGGGGAAGGGGTAAAACCCCTGGCAGTATATTTTTTGGTGTCTGTGTGCCATTGGGAAAATGACCATTAATTTTCTGTCCCAGTGATGCAACAGGAAAGGAGAGGATATCTTCAAAAGTAAACTGAATTCCCTTCTTGGAAAGTTGTCCCCAGAACAGCCATCCAAATATTTAATTGTACATTATTTACTGAATTGTTATTTTAAAATGTGTTTAGGTTAATTTTTTTGCATTTTGCTCATGTCTATAATGTCATCTGTTCATTTTATTTTTTGTTTAAAAATAAATCCTCCCAAATACCCATGCAACATGAATTTTTTTTTGCATACATTTATGGTACAATTAGATATCTCTCTCAGCTTTTCTGCCTGCTCAAGGTAGAGCTCAGAGTCCTGACGTTCCCCCAGATTGTTGATGAAATGCAAGAGGTTGGCTTTATGCTGATCCAACATGCTGCAGATCTTCTCTTGAATATCTCTACTCTTTAGTTCCGCTTCCTCTGGATGGCATAGGTCTTTGTGAGTCCCCACGGTAAGAACTACAGAATCGGGCACTCTCATGAGCAGGTTGTTAATCCAGAATCCCACCAAGTCTATAAAGCACTGAATATTATCCATCTGGTACCTGTGTGAGTAGATTAAATTGTAAAGTTTTATAAAAAGTAAAAAAATAAATCAAAAAAAGATGGAGAATGCTTGGAGAACTGGTCGATTTTTGCAGATATCCACAGAAGGCAAAGCAGACTGTATCAGTTGATCATATCAACTATAGCTGTATATATAGCTGTATCAGTGGTCATATGAGGTAAGCGACCTATAGTGCACATTATATTACAGTCTCATAACAACTAAAATTCTTTAACCCCTTCAATAACTATGAACTACAAATAGTCGTAACTTCTGCAGCAGAACAGACTACATAAACAATTTCAGATGTATGAAACACCTGCAGAAAACCTGACCCAGCAAAGGGGACAATTGTAGCCTATAGGTGATAAATGTACATGTATAGATGGTGATATAGTAGACATATAGAAAATGCAGATGAGTACCATGTCCTTGTGTCACTAAAAAAAACTCAGTACTGCACTATATAGTGATACCTTTTTACATTACATGTTCATTTTCCAGGGAGGAAAATGGGAAAAAAAGTAGAAACAAATGGGATAGAATGGATATAATAGTCACTAAGTGAAGGTTTTGGGCTAGGCTCCTCTTCATAATGATAGTAAATAGCTAGCTGCAATTGTTGAGACTCAGCATGTAGTTGGTACCTTGCCAAGGGGGCCCACTGGCAAAGCACCTTGTCCCCACATCAATTGGTAAGGCCCCTTTCACATGGAAGTCTGTCTGCTCAGTGAGGAATTTGTCCGCTGATCCCCTCTGTGTAGGCAAATTACTTGTCTGTGTCCATTCCGCTTATGCAGAGCGGACACATCCTGCTGCTCTCCATGGGCAGTCGGATGTAAATGGACCAGCTTGCTGGCAATCCAATCCGCTAGTAGGATGGGGAACGGATCCCCATCCATCTGTTTTTAATGGACAGGATCTGATCAAACGTCAGTGGGTTTAACAGACATGCCTGTTAACACCTGCCGCTCCATAGAGGGCAATGGATGGTCTGATCTGGTCCGCCTACAAAAATTAACAGGCAGACCTGATCAGCCCGCCCATTTGAAAGGGGGTACATAATATCTCTACCCATTCAGAAAAGTCAGTGGTAAAAAAACACACACTTTTTGACAAGTTTCACAGACCCACATGGGTGGGTAAATACCGATTCAAAGTAGCATCAGCATTTACAAGAGTATGGCCACATACAGGAATTCACTTGTATGGCAGATTGTTCATGGCACGTGCAGCTCTCTAATTGCGGGAAAGCACAGGGAAATGTATGCTGGGCACAAAAAATGTATTTAATAGCCCCTGTGCACAAGGAATGCAACAAAAATACATTGTCCTGTAGTCCTAACACATTTCATGTACTATGGTGACTGCCCCTCTATGGATACAACAGTATAGTGATTATTGCCACCCTAGGACAGAATGTGTGTTGCTGGTATGATCACCAGGTAAAAATAAGGGGGAAAAAAAAAATAAAAATATCCTATTCTGAATTACAGAATACCACATGTAAGAACTGGTGAGCTGAGCTATAGTATATCACAATTGTGGTCCTTATTTACTTGACACAACATGCATTAGCTATAGCATGTTTGATTTCAGACCTATGCATTAGGGTGACACGTGGTAAGATTTAGAAAGGCACCCCAATGCAAAAAACTGCATGCTGTAGTACACAGCATTAAAAAAATGCTGTAGGTCCAGTATTTAGTCCATTATCTAAGGGCCAATTTATATCTATTTTTTTTTTGGTGTGTGCGTTAGTGCATTGTGGTGTCATTCATTTTCAATGGTATTGCAATGCACTAAAGCAACGCACCTCTGACGCACATGCAGCACAGTGCACCACAATGCACAGTAATGCACTGCAGTGTGTTGTGGTACATTACATAAGAAAAAAATTCTGCATGTCCATTTTGTGGGGCGTTTTGCTGCAGTGCCTGCCCATACATTTGAATGAGCTGCCTTAACATACGTGTGTTATGGTAACACACCTGAAGCAGAAGCGTAAATGGGCCCTAAATAAATCAGCTGCATTAATACATTGCACAATAAAGTGTGAAATACTATACATTAACCCTGATGTGGTAATGCACTGCAACAAACTAGGTCTGAAGGGGCCCCTAATAAGATACCTACAGAAGTTATCAGAATGAGTTATTTATTGTTAAAATAATGTGACTTTTTATCTTTTTTATAGCAGCGAGAAGTGACAAGGGTTAAAAAAACAGGATACTGATGTGAACACTGAAATGTACAGGAAGAAATGCTTTTGGGAGAACTGTTTTGCAGAAACCCTAAACTGTAGACATTGTATACAAGCTATTCCGCAAAGTGGTTTGCAGAAAAGTTAGTTATACAGGTATTTTAGCACTGGAAAATTCCCAAATGTACATTTGTCCCCACCTATATCCGCCTAGTTACATTTTAAGAGATTTTTTTCCAATCTCAATTTTTCATCATAAGGCCTTAAAAGAGGATATCTGAACTCACCTGTGCAGGTCAACCACTAGGATGACTAAAGCATGTGGTGTAATAAAGACATGATGAGTGACGTAATACTCCAGATGTCCAGCAAAGTCCCAGAAGAGGAAAGTAAAGTCATTAATTTGGAATTCACTGATCTCTATTCCAACAGTCCTGTCCTCCACAAAGACTGGCATTATCTTGCCTCGACTGAGGCTCCGGCTTATAGTTGTCTTCCCAGCCAAGCTAGTACCAATGAAGATTACTTTGACTCTCTTCTCCTCCTTCGCTTGCCCCCTCTGGAGTTGCCCGAAATAGCTCCTGATCTGCTTAAGCCCACCTGCACAGACCTCGTCAGGTGGTTCCTTCAGGTGATTGTAGGAAGCATTGAACTTTTTTAAGGAAAGACTAAGAAAGAGATCTGAGGGGAGCTTTTGCAACTTATTGTTATTCACATAGAGTTCTCTCAAATTCATCAACGTCAGGATAGATTTGGGAATTTCTGTAAAAAGATTGTGAGCTAAATTTAAGTACTGGAGTTCAGAACAAGCTGATAAGTCCTTTGGTAAGTCTGAGAGGCGGTTGGTATTTAGTTTCAGATATTTGAGGGCCTTAAGATTTGGAAATATACCACTAGGAATGGTCTCAATTTTGTTCTGGTTGAGCTCAAGCCTTTCTAGGTGGATCAAATATTGGATATGCAAGGGGAAATCATTTAATTCATTTTTTGAAAGGAGGAGAATTTGAAGTTCTTTAAGACAGCCAATCTGTGAGACACTTCGAAGTTTGTTGCGATCAAGCTTAAGGATCTGAATTTCGGTCTCTAACAGAACCTCAGATGGGATAACCTTCAGTCTCTTCAATGACAGGTCCACCTGCCTCAGGGGCAGCACCTCCTTGCCTGTTTAGTAGAAATATATGTTATCAATATATCATATTGCAAAAAAGAATTTATTTTGTAACAAGCAGAATGTAGCAGTTTAGGCTGTATTCACACCTAGGCAAAGCAATTTTCAGGAGTTTTTTGAGCATTTTTTGCAACTGTATACAGGCATTTTATTAAGTGTATTGCAGGCATTTTACATATATATTTAGGCTTCAGGTTTTTTTTTTGTTTTAGCCAATGAAAATCACTCAGTTAATGTAGGATAAAATATGCCAGAAAAAACGCTTGTATCAAGTGTTTTCAGGTGTTCTCATTGAAGGCTATAGGGCAAAAATGCTCAAATTTGCCTGAGGAGTACCTCATGTATTTTTTTGGAGTGACAGGCATTCAGCTACAATGGAGAAAGAAAAGGAGGCGCAACACCTAGTACATTACCCATGGTCACCGTATAAAATGTTTTATTAAAATTCCAAATGCATACTCACAGACGAGAAGAATATAAAATTGTATTAAAAGATTCCACCACAGATTAACCACTTACCGCCCGCCCGCCGTCATATGACGGCGGGACGGTGCGGCTATTATCCTGGGCGGACGTCATATGACGTGACCCAGGAAATGCACGGCAGGCCCGCGATCGCGGGCGCGCCGCCGTGCACTGCCGGTGTCGGGGTGTCCCCGGGACACCCCCCGTCACCGGCAGGGGGGAAACAGCCACTGGGCGTGGCTGTTTCCCACGTGATCGGCTGTGTTCTAATGACACAGCCGATCACAATGGAGGCGGCCGGGAGATGACCGCGCATGCGCGATCGGGAGCGCGCAGCGCGGTCATGTCGGTGGCACTGTGTTCCGTAGGAACACAGCTGTCACCGGCAGTAGTAAACAGTCACTGATAGTGACTGTTTACTATGTGATCGGCTGTGAATCCATTCACAGCCGATCAGAAAATGTAAACAAAGAGAAGTAACTCAGTGTTACTAGCTCTTCTCTCCTCATACAGTTTCCAGTATGAGGGGAGAAGAGCTAGAAACATTGAGTTACTGCTCTGTGTACCTGTAAAAGTAAAATCACACTAATAAAGGTCCCCCCACACAGTCCTCAGCCCCCCCCCAATGTCACCTGTCACCCAACAGTCACCTCATCAGTGCCCAGAAATTGACACCCATAACGTTCACATGTGAGCGCAGCGATCGCGGGCAGAATCACCGCGATTCTGCCCGCAATCCGGAAATCATTGCAAATTGCGGGACGCCTGTGCGTTGCCCGTTTTTTGCAATAGCACCCCAAACGCTGTGCGACGTTGCCGCCATTTCCGCCTGCCGAATCGCGGTAACATCGCGCAAACAACGCATGACGCCCAAAAAAGGTACAAGAGCTTCTTTGGGGCGTCATGCGTTGTTTGCGTGATGTTACCGCGATTCGGCAGGCGGAAATCGCAGCAACATCGCACAGCGTTTGGGGTGCTATTGCAAATCACGGGCAACGCACAGGCGTCCCGCAATTTGCAATGATTTCTGGATCGCGGGCAGAATCGCAGTGATTCTGCCCGCGATCGCTACGCTCACATGTGAACATAGCCTAAAATTCACCGGTCACCAGAGACTGCCATCAGTACCGCCGTGCACCATCGCCCGTCACCTGTCACCCATCAGTGACCATCGCCCGTCACCTGTCACCCTATCAATCACCGTCACCTGTCACCCCATCAGTCATCGTCACCTGTCACCCCATCAGTCACCGTCATCTGTCACCCTATCAATCATCGTCACTTGACACCCCATCAGTGATCGTCACTTGTCACCCCATCAATCATCGTCACATGTCACCCCGTCAGTGATTGTCATCTGTCACCCCATCAATCATCGTCACTTGTCACCTCATCAATCATCGTCACCTGTCACCCCATCAGTCATCGTCACCTGTCACCCCATCAGTCTTCGTCACCTGTCACCCCATCAGTCATTGTCACCTGTCACCCCATCAGTCATTGTCACCTGTCACCCCATTAGTCATCGTCACCTGTCACCCCATCAGTCATCGTCACCTGTTTGCCATATGCATGCAATCACTTACTGACCGCCTAACGACTATATGCGTCGGCCATTAAAAGCTAAATACTGGGGTTATGGCAGCAGATAGCCCCCATAACCCCGGTATTTTTTGAAACGGCGGGCGGTCGGCTTTCAGATAAGGGTGGTCCCAGTGGCGGATTCGCTGCGGAATTACCCTTACGGTGCAGGGGAAGAGGTGCCCCCCCCCTCCTGCCGCGTCCCAGACGTTTTCCCAGCTTACCGGACCCGCCAGCAGCAGGGAAAACTATCCGGTCCCGGATCCTCAGAGACAGGAAGTCGAGTGAGGGCAAGATGGCCCTCACTCAACTCTATGGTCTTGGAGGACCGGAGCTACGTCAAAAGACGTTGCCTAGCAACCGGTTTAAAGGGCCGCTTTTTTTTTTTCTTTTTTTTTTTCCTCTTTCAACAATTTTTTTTTTCTTTTCTTTTTTAGTGTAGTTGTGAGGTGTGAGGTCTTTTTGACCCCAGATCTCACAATAAAGAGGACCTTTCATGCCTATTTCTATTACAAGGGATGTTTACATTCCTTGTAATAGGAATAAAAATGATCAAAACATTTTTTTTTTTTAAACTGTGTAAAAATAAAAAAATAATAAATAAAATAAATAGGAAAAAAAAAAAAAAAATTAAAGTGCCCTGTCCCCGTTAGCTCGCGCGCAGAAGCAAACGCATACGCAAGTCCCGCCCACATATGTAAACGGTGTTCAAACCATACATGTGAGGTATCGCCGCGATCGTTAGAGCGAGAGCAATAATTTGAGCCCTAGACCTTCTCTGTAACTCTAAGCTAGTAACCTGCAGAAATTTTTAAAATGTTGCCTATGGGGATTTTTAAGTACCAATGTTTGGCGCCATTCTGTGAGCATGCGCAATTTTGAAGCATGACATGTTGGGTATCTAATTACTCGGCGTAACATTATCTTTCACATTATGGAAAACAATTGTGCTAAATTTACTGTTTTCTTATTTTTTAGTTCAAAAAAGTGAATTTTTTTCAAAAAAATCGCATCTGGAAGACTGCTGCGCAAATATGGTGTGATAAAAAATATTGCAACGATCTCCATTTTATTCTCTAGGGTCTCTGCTAAAAAAAAATATATAATGTTTGGGGGTTCCAAGTAATTTTCTAGCAAAAAAAATTATTTTAGCTTGTAAACACCAAGTGTCAAAAATAGGCCCAGTCTTAAAGTGGATAAATGGACAACTTTGTGTAAAGCGCTACTTGGATGTTAGGCCTATGTGTGTGGCCAGGCTGTGAAAAAGTGTTACACATGTGGTATCGCCATACTCAAGAGGAATAGCAGAATGTATTTTGGGGTGCAATTTTTGCTATGTACATGCTATGTGTTAGAAATATTGCATAAATGGACAGCTTTGTGTAAAAAAAAATGTGTTTTCATTTTCTTTCCACATTTTCCAAAAACTTGTGGAAAAAAATGACATATTCAAAAGACTCATTATGCCTCAAAAATTATACGTTGGGCTGTTTTCTTTCCAAAATGGGGTCATTTTATGGGGGTTTCCATTGTCCTGGTGCTCCAGGGCCTTCAAAAGTGCGATAGGTTGTCAGGAAATTATATGTGTAATTTGTGCTCCTAGAATGCCGGACGGGGCTACTTGAATGTTAGGCCTCTGTATGTGGCCAGGCTGTGAAAAAGTCTCACACATGTGGTATTGCCATACTCAGGAGGAGTAGTAGAATGTGTTTTGGGGTGTAGTTGCAAGTATACATGTGCTGTGTGAGAGAAATAACCTGTTAATATGGCAATTTGTAAAAAAAAAAAAAAAAATCTTCATTTTGCAAAGAGTTGTGGGAAAAAATTACAACTTCAAAAAACTCTCCATGCCCCTTATTAAATACCTTGGAATGTCTACTTTCCAAAAAGGGGTCATTTGGGGGGTATTTGTACTTTCCTGACTTTTTAGTGTCTCAAGAAATGAGATAGGCCTTCAGTACATCAGGTGTGAGCAAGTGTGATCAATTTTCAATGATTCGCACCATAGCTTGTGGACTCTATAACTTTCACAAAGACCAAATAATATACACTTACTTAGGTTATTTTTACCAAAGATAAGTAGCAGTATAAATTTTGGCCAAAATTTGTGAAGAAAAATGACTAATTTGCAAAATTTTATGACAGAAACAAAGAAAAATGCGTTTTTTCACGATATTTTCAGTTTTTTTATTTATAGCACAAAAAATAAAAAACCCAGTATTGATCAAATACCATCAAAAGAAAGCTCTATTTGTGTGAAAAAAAGGACACAATTTTTGTATGGGTACAGTGTTGCATGACTGAGTAATTCTCAGTCAAAGTGTGAGAGCGCTGAAAGCTGAAAATCGGTCTGGGCAGGAAGGGGGTGAAAGTGCACTGTAGGCAAGTGGTTAAATGGAACACGTCCTTGTAGATGAGACCGCTAACGCTTTTCGGGAGTCAAGCTCCCTTCATCAGAGCTCTGATAAGCTCTGATGAAGGGAGCTTGACTCCCGAAACGCGTTAGCGGTCTCATCTACAAGGACGTGTTCCATTTCATCTGTGGTGGAATCTTTTAATGCGATTTTATATTCTTCTCGTCTGTGAGTATGCATTTGGCATTTTAATAAAACATTTTATATGGTGACCACGGGTAATGCACTAGGTGTTGCACCTCCTTTTCTTTCTCTTATGTATCTCAGTTGGAGTTCCCCGCCTGAGGAGAGCAGCACGCCGGTCTTCCCCTTTGGAATGAGCGCTTGGCTGAATTGATTATTCAGCTACAATGGACAGGATGCTTTAGAAGTGAATGAGGGCTTAAGCCAGGGCTTGACAAAATTTCCTAAAATCTAGGAGCCAGCTAAAAAAGTTAGGAGCCAGTTTTTTTTTTTTTTTTTAAACTAACAACCAAGCTTTATTTAATAAAACGGATACTAAATTTACACATAAATACGACTAGAACCCCACTCTCCTCTAGCGTAATTGGATGAAAACAGACTGTCTGTCTCTTTCCATCAGATGCCATCTGATCCGATCCACAGGATAGATAGAAAATAGAACCACCATCCGTCTGTTTTTGGAGGACAGGATCAGATGGCGGCAGATTACTGCTCCATAGAGGAGAATGAAGGGTCCGATCAGGTCTGCCTGAAAAACTGACAGGCGGACCTGATCAGACAGCCCGTGTGAAAGGGGCCTTTGGCTGTGGCATGGTGATGAGGAAAAAAAAAAAAAAGATATTATATATATATATATATATATATATATATATATATATATATATATTATTATTATTTTTTTTTAATAGTAATAATTGGAAAAAAAAAATATATTTTTTTTAATAATTAAAAAGAAAAAAATATTATTTCGTTTTTACATTTAAAAAAATAAATTAAATTAATAATAAATAACCACACTCCCTGTCAAAGGTAACTAACTGGACAGGGAGATGGTAATGCATTGTGAACAATCAGGCAGTGGAAACAGTAATTACAACAGTCATTACTCCCGGCGCCAGTTCCCCATTGGAAGCCTCTCATCTCAAGTAGGCCGAAAAGCCGGGGCCTCAATTTTCGGACGGCCTAGAAGTCCGTGCACTCCGTGCGTGGAAGTCCATGCAAAAGGGACAGGACACCTTCTGCAGGGCACCCCAGGCGCCAGGTCGCTAATTCTAGTGGCAAATGCGACCTGGCACCCGGGTTTTGTCGAGGCCTGGCTTAAGCAGTGTAAATAACATTTTTTTTTTTTTTAAATTTAATGCAAACACTCTAAAATTGCAAATTAAAAATAGTCCATGCATGGGACACATGCACACAGGGACCAATGAGAGACATGTCCTAGGTGAGCTCCACACTTCATTGGCACAGGACCATATATATCACCTTCCAGAGATGTTT
The DNA here is from genome assembly GCF_965119305.1 of Pelophylax lessonae. NCBI lineage: Eukaryota > Metazoa > Chordata > Amphibia > Anura > Ranidae > Pelophylax > Pelophylax lessonae. The sequence continues at coordinate 94,974,662 of NC_138777.1, read as the reverse complement.
GATCATTCGCTCCCAACTCATAATTCTCACAGGCCAGAATGGTGCCTGTGGAACCTAAGACCACTACCTAACAAGAAGCTGCACTCCTTACCCTAAAGGAAGATGAGGGAGACAGCACAGTGAGCTCTCTTCCACCATCTCTATAGGCTTTAGCCTCTTCATAAAAAAAAGATGCCATGATTCATAGAGTTCTGCAAATAACTGGCAGCTCCCTAGAGAGATATGTGAGTTGGGCCAGTGCACAGTGGAAGCAAGAATGAATGATATTTACATTCTGATAGATAACCAGGATAAAGAGCTTGACATGCTCAAAGAAGACATACCATGTATTACTTTTAGTCTTTTTAAATCTACTTATTATTGTATATTTCATAAAGGGGAAAAAACATTTCTAAAAAAAAACCCCCTGTGCACACCCCTGTACATTTCTTTTATACAGCTGCAGGCTTTTTTGCAGCCCTCTTATTACATATTGGGTAAGATAAGGTTAACTGTGGCTCTTTAGAATGTGTGTGTGCATATATACACCCGATTGTTAGAGCAGTATTGCCAACCGTCAGTATTTTTACTGGCAGCCAAAAAACAGCCACTTTTCTCCTGCCAGTAAATGCCAATGACAGGAAGAGGTTGACAATTAAAAATATGGCTGGGACGCTCGGCTCGGAACTGCGCATACATTTTTTTGCCTCGCTTACTCCCCCCAACCTTCTTTCTTTTGCAATGTACAGGTTCCCAGCCAGCTTGGAGAGGCAACCTTCCCAGCCAGTCAGTTTAGTGATTATTTGTTACAGACTCACACTTCCGGGATTTCAACATTTATGTGTTTATGTTTTCATGCTTGATGCACGATTGATACATTTTAACTTTGCTTCATCTACTGTGGTGCCATATGTAGATTTTGGTAACTACACATAGCTAGTTTCTTCCAGATTCCACGAGTTGATCTATAGCCCCACATACACCATCCTACCAGATTATACCAAAACTTTTCTCTTACTTGTACAATCACTGTAGTGCTGAGTGCCACTATCTTATCTATCAAAGAAGAAAACAAAAACTATAAACTTGAGGACTTGGAGAACAGGTCACAGAGATATAATCTCTGCATTCACTGTATACTGGAGACAGTACTAGACTTCCAATCCACCATAACTGCCATCTTCCAACAGATGATATTGGCTACTCGAAAAGGCTTCAGTATGAGCACATCCACCGGGCACTCAGCAGAAAACCAAAGTCAGGCTCTCCCATAGACATCTTTGTAAATGATGCTATTACTACACAAAGGAGAGCATTCTTCAAGTGACCCATGGTATGCCCCTACTCTCCTTCCAGAGTTATACCTATCAAATACATACAGATTTGTCTCCCTTGACCATCACCGCAGAAAAAAGCCGACTTTAGTGCTCCTGCAAAAGCATTGCATCATATGCTGGCATTTACTTTTCGCAGCTGCTTCTACCACGGCACCACCCTGACTGAATGCAACAGTGATGTGCCGAATGGCTCTAGGTTTGGGTCAAGCAGGGTTCGGCAAAGTTCAAAGTTCAGATGTCGAATCCAAAGCCTAGTAAAACCTATAGGAGCTGAATCTGTCCAATGGCCAAAAACTGGCTATTTTCTGGGCTAATAGGCAAGGGGGCGGGAACACGTACCAAAAAACATATTTTTTTTAAATTCCATGAGGCCAGGAGCAAATATTTTTTAAAGTGCTGACATTTCCAAAAGAAAAGATTGTTTTAAATTGACAGCAAATGACATCTCCCTCCTGGCTTCTTTTTTTTTTAAAGAAAAAATGGCACATCTAAAATACTTAGCAGGTCTTTTGGAGGGGTCTGTGTGTTTTTTTTTTTTTTTCCTTTTTATAAAAAGTCAACAATTAATTTTTATTTGCTGGCAATTTAAAGAGGAAGTAAACCCGCTTAAAAAAAGTGAAAAAAAAACCTGTAAAGACAAAGGCATAATGAGCTGGTATGCATTGCATACAGGCTCATTATGAAGTACCTACCTAAAAACGAAGCCCCCTCAGTGCCGACAGGACGGCCGACATGTTAGGCCGTCCTGCTTCCTGGATCCTGTCCTCCGGCCATCTGATTGGCCGGGGGCGCGATAACATCACTCCCGCGCATGTGCGTGGGAGCCGCCGTTCACGGCCCTGGGATCTGAAAGAACAGCACGGGTGGCCGTTCCTTCAGAGGCGCATGATGGCGTCATCGGCTGCATGCAATGTAAATATCTCCTAAATGGTGCAAGTTTAGGAGATATTTATAGCACCTATTGGTAGATGTAAACAAAGTGGGTTTACAACCTCTTTAAACTGTTTAGTATGGATTTTCTAATGCATTTGCCCTCAATATTGGGGGGTGCCTTGCTTGGGGGGGACCCCCCTGCATAGAACCATGTACCCATGTTGATGAGGACAAGGCATCTTACCTACCACCCTGGCTGGTGGTTTTGAGGGTCTGCATGCGGGGGGGGGGGGGGAGAGAGCTCATCAGGATCTGGAAGCCACCTTGCCACCAAATCCCTCACCCCTTTCCATCCCAACTCAAGTGGCATGGCACCATTGCCCTCCCCCTTTACCCCAAGCACCATGTTACATCACTTCCAGAAGTATGGATGGAGGAATGTTTTTTTTTTAAAAAACGACCCATCTATGGCCAGCTTTAAAGGGAGGTGCAAGGGAGGGAGCTGGATCAAGCCAAGAGGTCATAGACAATCCTAGATCTTGAATATTAGCTGGGAAACATACTTTTGCAGGTATGCATACATCCCCTTTTTTTTCACTTGCAATTTGAGTGTTTGCTTTAAAATAAAATGTTAGCTCTGCTTTATGGTTACATGGTGATTTTTAGATATTAACCTGCCTCTCATGGGATAAAAAAAAAAAATAATAATTTAAAAAGATAAGCACTGGTGTTGGTCTTAACAGTCAATGCACGTGGAATGCTCTGCATCAACCGAAAATGTAACGAATCTAACATTTTCAAGTAAACTTATCGTGGAACCGAAAGGGATCAAAAGCAAATTTAAATAAAATCAAAATCTGGAGGGGTCTGTCCACACACAACTTCAATTCGACTTTTGAGTGGATATTGTAGGGTTAAATCATCCATTGGCATCTTATATCTCTAGGAGGCTAGCAAAAAGATCTCTGTATCAAAGTCCTAAGTTTGACCCACATGCCACAGCCATAATGAGAGATTCTTACTCAGGGAATTCAATTAATAACCCTGCAGTACGAATCCTCCACCCCAACCATCCTGCAAGGGTTAAAGTGTTTGTTACCCCAACACTTCATATTCCTGATATGTACCTGCTGTAGCATGTACTTGTATGAGAAAGTATCCTTTTCTCTTTGTATTGCTTCCTTTATGTGAAATCCCTGGTAATCCTGCCAGTCCCTCTGCTTCCTTATTAAAAACTGGCTACACTAAGCAGGAGAGCACAGCGTGGTCAGTTCTCTAGCTATGCAGGGAAATCAGCCTGCTCTCCTCCAATGATCAGACTTGTCCTGGCATGCCCCCACTAGCACAGCCATTCACTGGGAAGCTCAGTGTGCCGCTGATTCTCCTACCCCCAGCTCTTAGGCCACTGAGAACAGAGGAAATGTGATCACTTATAAAAAAGGGTATTCATAATTTTATAATATTTTATATCTATACAAAAATGTTTTGCCTTTCATTCCTATTTTAAACTAAATGGGTTGTTTTACATTGTGATTGTTTGCAATTACTTTAAATGCTTGTTTATGGATTTAAGGTACAAGTAAAAAGCGTTTTTACAAACCTCATCCTTTTCTCCCCCTGGAAGCTGGCGCTCAACCCTTCTCTATATTGCTGCAGCTTGTGTGTGGTCCCTCAGTGTCCTTTATGTACAATGCAGGGCTAATAGCCCCCACATTGTATTTAATGACATCAGAGTGCCAGCAAATGCCAGAGCGCCTTAGAGAAGAAGCTGAGGTACCCAGTTTTCTAGCATGGAGGGGGCCTGGGTGAGCGAAGGATTCACAAGTTTGTCCGAATAGAAACCATTTGTACATTTTGGGTGAAAGTTGTGTGAAAAGTGTATAAATAGACCCCATGACTAATCTGTACACCTAGGTAACATTTAAATATACTTTTAAGGACATTTTATTATAGACCACACATTACAAGGTTGCAAAGCATTTTCTTTTCTACTTTTCAAACTTTTTTTTTTTAATTGTATTACTGCAATTGTATCTGACAACAGTTACGCTATTATATAGATGGTTCTAAAGATGAACACTGCAGCCTGAGGATGGCGGTGTTCATCAACAGGCTGAAAACGTACATTTTTATCAATGAAGCCCCCAGTCTGCCTCTGATCACTATGTCCGAGCTGATGTAGTGATCACACGAGCAGGAACCACTCTGACTGATTCTTGGTTGTCAGTTGGGACTCTGGCTGACAGCTGGGATTGAGAGCCTGAGAAGGTAGTTTAGGAACGTATCCTGGGAGCATGCATTGTGCTGACTAACATTAATAAAGAGATTGCAGATGGGAAGGGGTTAATCAGACAATAGGGAACATGCAGCAAGGGGTATATGATACTCTACTTAATGAAGTCATTATGAAAAGCAGAGTTGGGAATGCAAGTTCCTGAGTGATACAATTGTGTTCAAAATAATAGCAGTCCAACATCACTAAACCAGATCAATCACTGTTTTTGGTATAAATTATATTTCTACATGGCAAATAATTTACTAGTAGGTGTAGCAGAGTAATAGAAAATCAACAGACCCAACAGTCATGACATGTATAAAGCTGATTCTGTGTAATTGGATCATTAATTGAAAGGGGCGTGGTCAGGTGTCAAACAGGTGGCCCTTATTTAAGGACAAAAGCAGCAAATGTTGTACATCTGAGTAAAATTGGTCATTCCAGACATTGTTCAGTAGAACAGCGTACTGAATTAAAAAGTTGATTGGAGAGGGGGAAACATAAAGTGCAGAAACTGATAGGATGCTCAGCTAAAATGATCTCAAATGCTTTAAAATGGAAACCAAAACCAGAAAGACGTGGGAGAAAACGGAAAACTACCATTCCAATGGATCGAAGAATAACCAAAATGGCAAAGACTCAGCCAATGATCAGCTCTAGGGTGATCAAAAAGGTCTAAAGTTACCTGTGAGTACTGTAAAAAGCAGAAGACGCCTATGTGAAGCCAAGCTATTGGGTAGAAGACCCAACAAAGTTCAATTGTTGAAAAAAACGGCATGCTGAAGAGGTTACAATTCGCCAAAGAACACATTGACTGGCCTTATCAGAAATGGCATAACATTTTGTGGACTGATAAATGCAAGATTGTTCTTTGGGTCTAGAGTTTGTCGGACGATCCCCAAACACTAAATTCAAGCAAGAGTACACTGTGAAGACATGGTGGCGCAAGCATCGTGATATGGGGATGTTTCTCATACTATGGCGTTGGGCCAATTTATCGCATACCAGGGATCAAGGATCAGTTTGAATACAGCAAAATATTTGAAGGGGCCATCAAGGTTTCAAAAAGACAACGATCCCAAACACATCAGTAAGCAAGCAGCATCTTTGTTCTAGACCAACAAGATTAACGTTATGGGGTGGCCAGACCAATCCCCGGACCCTAATACAATAGAAAACTTGTGGGGTGACATCAAAAAGGAGGTAAAGCCAAGAAATGCAGAGGAATTGTGAAATGTAATGCAATTGTCCTGGGCTGGAATACCTGTTCACAGGTGCCTGAAGTTGGTCGACTAATTCTGAGAACTACTTCACATCATGCAACACAGATGTGAAGTAGTTCTCAGAATTAAAATATAAGTTCAGTGATTCACAGGAAAGCTAAATCTTCAAGCATTTTTAAATTTATACAGTAAATGTTTGGGTTTGTAGAGAAAAATGCAGATGCTATTTTTTTGGAAAAGCCTTATACAGTAAACCCCCCTCCATCGCGGGGGTTACGTTCCAAACCCACCAGCGAAAAGTGAAAATCCACGAAATAGAAAAACCCTATTAAAATACACTGTAGGCATGTTTTTTTTTATCTGTCACTGTACTTTTAAAAGCATTTTAAGGTCTTTAAACACACTTTTAAAACAATAGAAATTAATTTAAACACATAAAAGATAATGAGAGACAGAGCAAGAGCTATGGAAAACACAAAAATATTTCATTTTCAATGATTTAATTAGTAAAATAACATTACAGAAAAAAACGCAATATACCGGGACCGCAAAAACTGAACCGCGATGGAGCGGGGGTTTACTGTACTCCTTTTTACTCACTTTTTGTAAAGTAATAAATTTGTCGCATTTTTCTTCATGTTTTGATTTGGAATAGACTGTGCAGTGTTCCCAATGCATTTGTGTGTATGGAAATAAAACCTATTATAAGGATTTTAAACTTTACTCAACACTGCTATTATTTTTAACATAACTGTATATGTAAGAAGATGATTTAAAGTGTAACTAAGCCCAAGTACAAAAATGAAACATTGCAGCTTACCAGCACTTAGATAGGGTGGCTGCACTGCGTTTCTTTTTTCAGGATTTCTTTATATTCTTCTTAAATGGCACATTTAATACCCTTTAAATGGCACATTGAACAGGCCAAAATTGAAGGGTTCTTAGGGTTTACACATACATTAACTCACTTGCATCAGCTCAATCCTAAAATCCAGTAATAGGCAGACTTGGCATTTAATGCACAGTTCATAAACTGTACTATTCTGCATAGAATATATAGACTGGCCAACATCATTGTGTTGTAACTATTGTTTCTTATCCCTGGGGATATGTTTTTAATAGGTTAGTTAGGTAAAGAATAATTGCCATCACAAATATATTGTTTGATTACTTACGTTTGTCTTCCATGGGTGAGGCTCTGCCTTCAAATGAAGCAGTTTCATTTCCTTATACTGTTGCTTCTTTTTTCCTGTGGTCATTTGCTTGCATCATCAAAGCAACAATAATCAAATTTTTACTTAGATGTCAAGATGTTAACATGTCCAAAGACTTCTTGCCAAATTGCTATCCTTGCCTTGAAAAAGTATTCATACCCCTTGAAATTTTCAACATTTTGTCATGCTACAAACAAAAACCTAATGAATGAATGAATGTTATTGGGATTTTATGTGATAGACCAACACAAAGTGGAAAATGATAAATGGGTTTCAAAATTTGTGAAAAGAGTGGCATGCATTTTTTTTCAGCACCCCTAAGTCAGTACTTTGTAGAACCAGCTTTTGCTGCAATTACAGCTGCAAGTCTTTTTGGGTATGTCTCTATGAGCTTTGCACATCTAGAGAGTGACATTTTTGCCCATTCTTCTTCTTGCAAAATAGCTCAAGCTCTGTCAGATTGGATGGAGAGCGTCTGTGAACAGCAACGTTCAAGTCTTGTCACAGATTCTCAATTAGATTTAGGTCTGGACTTTGTCTGGTCCATTCTTTTTTTTTTTTTTAATTCATATTTCATTTATTTATCAATAAGCATATATATTTCCAATACATTCACATTTAACATTGCTTCTAAATATTGCATATATAAATATAACCATCATAATATGCCCTCCACCCCATCCCTTCTCCAAAGAAAAAACAATTACTTAACCAAATCCCCCCCAATTCTCCCTTATCCTCCTACCATTTCCAAAATCCTAATTCTTATACTTTGCCCTAGTCCGGACCTCTAAAGTCTAGATTACTTATTTTCCTAGGTCTTTACACCCATCTACTCAGCTATCCCACAACTCTATATAGTCCTCCGTTTCTTTAAACTTCATCCATTTTCCCCCTATATCTGAAAATTTCCCACAAGAATCCTCCGCCATCGATACCATTTTGTTCATGGATCTCACCCATTCCACCCTTGCAGCCCAATCCCTCATGCTCGTGGCTTCTGGGGATCGCCAATACGCCTGTATCAGGCTTTTAGCTGCATTCAACTAGTTCTTGTTCCCATTTCCCTAAATATGATGGGTATACAGGTTCGAATTCTCTAATTAGAATATTATATATCTTTGATATGCTATGTTTAATACATGTAGGAGAGCTGAACAATTTCTCCTAAGGTCTCATATTGTCCCTCCCCTGCAGAGGCTGCAGTAGGGAGTGCACAAAGTGTTGCAATTGTGTATATCTCCATTTATCAAGCGGCATATTTCCCCATTTTTGTCTTACCGTAAAATCCTTCTCTCTGATGTTCATTGACAGACACAGCTCCATATCTTCTTTGACCCGTGGGTTATGCTGCTCTTAGGAGTAGGACACTAGGCGGAAAAAGGGTTAACAAAAGTTAAGAAAGCTTAACTAGGCCCATAGGGCAGTCCCAGGCGGTATACTCACACTTCCTGCTCTAGGATCTCAGTTTTGTAACAAGCAGTGTCAGAAGAATACATAACCCAACTTCACAGAGGGGTGGTTGCTATGTCTATCAATGGAAGTCAGAGAAAAGGATTTTACGGTAAGACAAAAATCCAGTTTTTTCTTTCGTTCATTGACAGACACAGCTCCATATCTTCTTTGACCTGTGTGATGTCCTAAAGCAGTGTCAATATGAGGGGTGGGAAGAACACAACAATAAATATACTTCCCTAAAGCTAGACGTAGCCAACCAGGTAAAACAGGAGCTCAACCAGGAACAACTGGAGCTCACCTAACAAAAAAGTATCCCTCAAAGAGGACTAATCCTCTCAGAGAGTGGCATACAAACCCTTGCAACCAAAAGGAGGCATCCACCTTAAAAAAATTGGTGAAAATGTGCACGGACGACCAGGCGACCGCCTTGCAAACCTGCATCACTGACGCCTGATGACAGAAGTCCCAAGAGGCACTAAACGCCCATGTAAAATACACCATAACAAGGAAAGGAGGATCCTGACCCTTAATGGCATAGGCCTGCACCACCGCCTGCCTATCCAACTGGAAATGGTCGCAGCAGATGCGGCCCCTAACAGGGTCCATCCGTAAGGACACATAGGGGATACGAGTTTCGGAACGACTCAGTTGTTGCCAGGTACACCCTGATTGCCCATGCCACATCCAAAGAATGTAAGGCAAGCTCTTTAGGGTACTTAGGCTTTTATGTAAATGAAAACCAGAAACGACTTTAGGAAGGAAACGAAGCACCACTTTATCTCTGTGAGCCACCAAGTAAGGTGAACAACAAGACAAGCTGCCAGCTCCGACACCCTACGTGCAGAAGAAAAAGCCACCAAGAAGACTACCTTCTGGGACATGTAAGCAGAGGAATCTCGTGAATATTTTCCAACAGCGGTTACTGAAGAACCGACAGCACCAAGCAGTGGCGGCCGGTTTGTTAGGGGCGCAGGGGCGCCGCCCCCCATCCATGCCCTATTAGAGCCTCTGGCTATAATCAGGTGATGCAAAAAAAAAAAATCCCCATTGAACTCCATGCGTCCGGCACCCCTGCATGCAGATTAGGGAGCCGGACGCATGGAGTTCAATGGGGATTTTTTTTTTTGCATCACCTGATTATAGCCAGAGGCTCTAATTGGGCGATGCAAAGGGTGGACCCGGGGCGCAGAGCAGTGCGTCCTGAGCCCACCTATTGTGTGACAATAGCGAATGAAAATTCGCTATTGTCACACCGATCCTCCTCCTGGCCAATCAGGAAGCGCGTCCAATACGCGCTTCCTGATTGGCCGCAAGGCAAACCCCATGCCATTGGCCGAGGAGGAGGTGGGAGCGGAAGGACTGGAGGAGACGCTCCGCTGGGACCGAGCAGAAGCCGCTGTTCAGGGGACTGAGGAGAAGCCGATCGCCGCCGCCGCCGCTGCTGCTCCAGGTAAGTAAGGGGGCACGCACGCTGATCTCTGCATTGGGGGAATGTAAAGGGGAGAAGAAACGTTGGCGACTCCAGACACAAAGTCCACACGCCCCCTTACGGAGCCGGCTGCTTTACATTGCTTGATGCTGCTTTGGACAATTGCGGGACGCCGCTACCTGGTCCTGGGAACAGCACATTCTATGTACCTGTTTTTTACCTTCTCATTGTGAGTAGTATTCTTTTAATAAATTGGATTTTATATGTTACGGAATTACGCTATGGGCTTTTATTCTTTTTATATACTCATGCATATATGATGGAGTGATTATGAAGCATTGGAGCTTGACAACCGCTGGTGACATTGGTATAACATCTTGCTGGGAGAGGCTGTCTCATTAAATTGAGTAGCCAAGGAGTTCTGGTAAGCTGCTTGTGATACTTGTGCACAGAGGTGTCCCCATCCTTCACTTTTTCCTGGGTGTCACTGAAAAGGATTGTTCTCCTCAATACCTTGCATGCGGATTCATTTTCATTTGCATTTTTGTTTTGGGACTTTATTCAGTATTTTGGACACTATTTTGCTTATATTGTATATGTTTTTTTTGTGGTTTTCCACTTGCCACATTATTATTCAAATTACTTTAGCGCTGCACTTTTTGTAAAGATTGGGGGAATGTATGCTGGTCACTACATTGGGGGCACGCACGCTGATCTCTGCATTGGGGGCATGTATGCTGGTCACTACATTGGGGGCACGCACGCTGATCTCTGCATTGGGGGAATGTATGCTGGTCACTACATTGGGGGCACGCACGCTGATCTCTGCATTGGGGGCACGTATGCTGGTCACTACATTGGGGGCATGTATGCTGGTCACTACATTGGGGGCATGTACGCTGGTCACTACATTGGGGGCATGCACGCTGATCTCTGCATTGGGGGCATGTATGCTGGTCACTACATTGGGGGCACGCACGCTGATCTCTGCATTGGGGGCATGTATGCTGGTCACTGCATTAGGGGCATGTATGCTGGTCACTACATTTGTGTGCACGCACACTGATCTCTGCATTGGGGGCATGTATGCTGGTCACTACATTGAGGGCACGCACGCTGATCTCTGCATTTGGGGCATGTATGCTGGTCACTACATTGGGGGCACATATGCTGGTCACTACATTGGGGGCATGCACGCTGGTCACTGCATTGGGGGCATGTATGCTGGTCTCTACATTGGGGGCACGCACGCTGATCTCCGCAATGGGGGCATGTATGCTGGTCACTACATTGGGGGCACACACGCTGATCTCTGCATTTGGGGCATGTATGCTGGTCACTAAATTGGGGGCACGTATGCTGGTCACTACATTGGGGGCACGTATGCTGGTCACTACATTGGGGGCATGTACGCTGGTCACTACATTGGGGGCACGCAATCTGATCTCTGCATTGGGGGCATGTACGCTGGTCACTGCATTGGGGGCATGTACGCTGATCTCTGCATTGGGGGCATGTACGCTGATCTCTGCATTGGGGGAATGGTATTCTGGTCACTGCATTGAAGGGGGCATGTATGCTGGTCTCTGCATTGGGGGCATGTACGCTGATCTCTGCATTGAAGGGGGCATGTACGCTGGTCACTGCATTGAAGAAGGCATGTACGTTGGTCACTGCATTGAAGGGGGCATGTACACTGGTCACTGCATTGAAAGGGGGCAGGCTGGTCACTGTGCATTGAAAGGGGGCACGCTGGTCACTGTGCATTAATGGGGGCATGCTGGTCACTGTGCATTGAAAGGGGGCACGCTGGTCTCTCTGCATTGAAAGGGAGCACGCTGGTCTCTCTGCATTGAAAGGGGGCACACTATACCTTAATTAGTGAAGGCCCCTTTCACACTTTTGCAACCTCAAAGTCACGCAATTTTTTACAGCGTTTTTTGCCGCAAAGTAATGCCTATTACATTTTTCTGTTTGCGCCCCCCAAAATTTTTGAGCACCAGCCGCCACTGGCACCAAGTGGATATCTCACAAGGACAATGGAGACCGCACTGGGGGAGCCAAGTGGCGAACCCCACGAACAAAGGTGCGAACCACAGAAAACGTAGCCAAAGGACAATGAAAGGAAGCCGTCAAGGCCGAACATGGCCCTCGGTGGTACCCGAGACCAGATGCTGCTCCACATCTCGTTGGAGGAAACCAAAACTCTGAGTCACCGAAAAGAAGCAGTGGTGAACCCCAAGAGCTTACAGCAGCGTTGGAATCACCGATTTAGCCAACCCTCTACCCTTCAGTACCTGGCTTCTGACAGCCAAGCCATTAAAGTCAGCGACTATAAAGCAAGATGGAAGATTGGCCCTTGAGCCAGCAGATCTGCTCTAAGAGGAAGTCTCAAAGGAGCATCAGTGACCTACCGTATCAAATCTGCGTACTAAGACTGGCTAGGCCAGTCTGGAGCCACTAGGATGGCCATAATCCCTTCTGCCTCAAGCCTACGCAGGAGTCTTGGCAGAGGTTCTAGAAGAGGAAAGACGTATATCAGACGATACTGAACCCAAAGGAGCCACCAGTGTGTCTGTGGCGTTGGCCAGAGGAACCCGAGACCGGGCCACAAACCCAAGCACCTTCCTATTGAGACGAGAGGGCAACAGGCCAACCTCGGGAGTTCCCCACCGGAGACACAACTAATGAAACACTTCCGGAGGAAATGTCCAGTATATTGATCGGTAGTCTGGATTCTTCCAGAGTCCAGACCCCCTGAGCACATTCCGTGCCAAAAAAAGCCACCCCACTTGGACAGGCTGGCATCTGTGGTGACCACCATCCAGTACTGGGGAAGGAAGATTTACCCTGTCGAAGAGCCGGAGAGCGAAGCCACCGAATCAGGGACCATCTCCTACCCTGGCTTAACAGGATCTGATTGTATAGAGACTGTGGATTCTTGCCCCACATGGCAAGAATCTCTCCTTGCAGAGGTCTCATGTGGACAGATTATTGAAACTCGTCCCATGGGAGTAACACCCTGGCTGAGGCCGAGTCCAGAACAGACCCAGATAGTCCAACTAGGTGGACAGAACCAGAGTCAATACCTGGAAATTTAATTTCCAACCAAACTCCTTCAGAGTCCCCACAGTAATCTCCAGGTTGTCCTTCAGATCAGTCGGAGACTATGCTTGCAGAAGAAGATCATTCAGGTACTCCATTATCGCAATTCCCCGCTGGCACAACAATGCCAACACCGAGGCCAACACTTGCGAAAACCAGGGGGGTTGAGGTGAGACTTTTTTGATAATGCTCCTTGCCCACAGCAAGCGGAGGAAGCGCGGATGACTGACATATATCGGAATATGAAGGTAAGCATCCTTACTATCGACAGAGGCCAGAGGATCCCCCTTATGTAGGGATGCCGCTACCATATGAATGGACTCCATTCGAAACATCTGTACCTGCACAAAGTGGTTCAGAGCTTGAGGTCCAAGATTGGACCAACCTCCCTTTCCTTCCTGGGAGCTGCAAACATGAAACCGAAACAATCACCCCGAAAATGTGATCTTTTAGCCGGACCAAATCAGCTTGTGGACCCACTTGTCTTGAATCAGGGAGATCCACGGGTCCGGACAGAAACAAAGACGTCCTCCCCCACCCCAGATACGGGTGAGAGCACCCCTTCAGGCAGAAGGGGTGTTTGTCTGCAGGTCCTGGAAGGACCTGCTCTTGGCTTACCAGAACAGGTCCTCAGGGAGGCTCCGAACAGACAATTCCCCACAAAGGGAAGATCACATAAGGCCATGTGGAAAGTCTGGCTGCTTCACTTCGCTAAAAAAAGTGCAGCACCCCCACGGCGCCCCCCGATTCATATCCATACCCCTGAGGGGGATGGGGAGGCGGACACCTGTCCGCTGCTCCATCAACCCGGTCAGCAGTGGTTATCAGCTCGGACAGCCTGGCCAGCAGCTCAGACAGCCAGCTGCGAGTAGGCCGCAAAGCCGTGTCCTACATTTGGGGCCCGATCTGGCCATGTGAGTCACGAGTCCGTCGGCAGCTCTCTTAGGGGGATCAGCACCTCGGACAGCTCGGTTAGGAGCTCGGACAGCTTGGTCAGTTACCTAGACAGCCAGCTTCGTCAGCCGCGTGTAGCACTACCCCTTGGGGGTTGCTGTTAAGTATATGTTCTTCTGCACTGCTTTCACCCTGTAAACTTTCCAGCCCTCCTGACACTCTAGGTTCAGACATGTTGTATATAAACCTTTAAGTAATACACTGACACAGTATAAATGAGCTTTAACTTTACTTAAAAGATAAACTTGTAAAATTGTATTAGTCAACTAGACCCTGGATAAACCTCCAGGGTTCAGCTGAACTGGCATCAAAAGGACAATGAGGAAACAGGTTGTGATAACACCAAATTATATTAATAGACACAATCTCTGAGCATATGCACGTAAATCTCTCAAATAGCTGTATATTATCACTCAGGCTAAAGGGGAACCCCGGGCTGACCTATACCACCTGTATCCTAATGAGAGATAGGGTAATGTAGATACCAGTAAAATGTCCCCTTTAAGAAGCAATAGTATAATAATGTCCTACTTGCAAGGCCTTGCTAAAGTCTTCACCGGCAGTTGGAGCCCATGAAATGAATAGTTTTCAATACAACTCAGTGTATAGCAAATAATGAAGAGTAGTTGATTATAATCCTAAGTAATCTGATGGCTGACTCATTTGCAGAGAGTCTGTGTTCAGTGTAACTAGAACTGTAATAGTTTCGATCTGAACTCTGAGCAGGTGCCCTCTCACCAAAGTCTGACGCCCATTAATGAGGGTCCTAGGGAAACAGGCAATAGCAATCCTCAATGCTCTGTGGCCTCAAGATGGCTGCGCTCTGCTGTCTCAGGGTGTCTCGTCGACTCCACCCAATCAGCAATGCTGCCAGGATGTCTGCAATGCTGCGATGAACATCTGTTCCGCCAGGGCTAAGTCTGCTGGCAGATGAGGCGGTGTGCAGTAGGCCGCAGTCTGCAATCCCGCTCTCTGTACAGCAAAATGATGTGCACAGGATGGGTTCCAGGAAACAAGAGGCCCCAAATCTGTTCAGCTGATCCCTTTATAGCCTCTCCCAAGATGCCACTCTGTAATCCAAAGCTTGCTGGGAAATATAGTTCTTTTTTTTTAAATCTCTTTTTATTAAATTTTTTATAACCAACAAGTCATTCAATCATAAAAGGAAGAATAATCACAGTATCAACAATCTATGCTCTATAGTAAAACGAAGAGAAAGAAAAAAAGAAAGAAAAAAAAAAGGGAAAAATATAGTTTCTCAACATCTTAACATAGGCTGGTCCGATTGATTAATTTTTGTTTTTTACTATTGCTATTGAAGATGGATATTTCCATGTATATCCTAAAGTGTTGGTCCGTCAACACTACATACATCCATATAATGCCTTAGTATAAGCAGAGAAAAAGTCAGTAAATCAATTTAAGAAAGAGGGTGGTTGTATTGTTCAGGCCTACGGATCACTTATCTTTAATTTTCCCAGAGTTAGTTCTATTTCTGCCTTTAAGTACCAGTCCGTGTATCTGAAAGGTTTCATAAAGTATTGAATGTCCACGTCCACGAGTTCTTGCTCTATAAAGGATTGCCATTTGTCAAAGAACATTTTTGTAGAGATATAGGGCCTGATTCATAGTACGGAGAATTGGCGTTTCGGCGGGATTTTGCGAACCGGCGAATTTTTAAGTCTGAAATTGGTATTCAAAGAACGGCGGGCGGAAAATAACGCCAACTGTGAGATTCATTAAGATCAACTAATGTCAGGACTGGACTTAAAAACAGTCCAGCTAAAAGGTGGACTAATTTTTTCAAAATCACAAAATATGGCAGGAAAAAAATAAAAAATGTGTGGGAAAGATGTGTTATATGATTTTGAGCTAAACTGCTTTTAAACTGTGTGAAAATGTTAAGTAGAAAAAAAGATATTAATAAAAGTGTAAAATGCAAATATAGCTCCAGAGTCAATTTCTGGCAGATAGCCCATGTGAGCATGCTCCAAACCAAAAACAAGGCTGAAAATAACGTTTTTGAAAACGTTAGTGGGAGTTTTATTGAATTTGCGGCAAATACCGCCGCAAATTCGCGGTAAAACGGCGCTATTCCGGCGCTAATAAATTTTTTTTTTTTAATTTTTTTTTTTTTTTTTTGCACATATCTATGTATGTCTATATATATATATATATATATATATATATATATGAATCACAAAAATATATATATCTATACATAAATATATATATATGTGTGTGTGTGTGTATATATATATATATATATATATATATATATAAACACACACACATATATATGTATATATATATATATATATATATATATATATATATATATATATAGATAGATAGATAGATAGATAGATACCCAAAAATAATTATATGTATATATATATATATATATATATATATATATGTATATATATATATATATATATATATATATATATATATATATATATATATATGTTTTATTTATTGATTTGCCTATGTGTATATATATATATATATATATATATATATATATATATATATATATGAAAAGGAACACTAACACGGCTCCTCCCCAAAAATTAAACATTGTATATGTGTGAAATTAATATATTTTTGGGTTGGTTAGATATAGAATGTAACAATAATATATGTTTTTTTGCATATGTGTATATATATATATATATATATATATATATATATATATGCAAAAAACTATATATTATTGTTACTTCCTATATCTAACCAACCCCAAAAATATATTAATTTCACACATATACAATGTTTCATTTTTGGGGAGAAGCCGTATTAGTGTTGCTTGTCATATATAACAACATACAGTTGTAGGTAGCTCAGGGATTCGAACACCCAAATACACTGTTGCAAGGCAGCGGTGCTAACCACTTAACTACCTAAAGCTAATGACATTTTTTTTAAATTTTTTGATGGACTTATTGAATCAAACTATATTAATTTTTAGAGCCCATTCACATTAGCGCGACTTGTCAGGCGACTTGTCAGCCTGACAAGTCGCGGTATGTCGCGGACCATTGAGTAGTACAGGACCCGTTCTAATAGGAGCGACACAAGTCACTCCGACTTAGAAAAAGGGTCCTGTACCACTTTGGGGCGACCTCGGAGCGACTTGCATAGACTTCCAGTATGTGAAGTCTCTGCAAGTCGCAGTGCACAGTGGTGCACGCGACTTCACAGGTCGCCCCCCCGAAGTCGTGTCGCCTCAATGTGAATGGGCTCTTAAGGTGCCAGTGCATGTATGCTTGGTATAAAGATAACAAGAAACAACAAAAAAAAAACCTCAGAGACCACAATTCCCAAATAATTAACCTAGTTTAGTGAAACTGTATAAAATCAACAAATTTTTAAAAATAATCCTGCATGCTGGAAATTATATATAGGTGTTTAAAACATTTATTTCTGTGAAAAATTTGTATTTTAAATATAAATTGATAGGCTAAGAAACTATCAGTGGCATATATTATGAAATAAATGTAACAAAGTGATTATGTTTGTGTAAATTGTGTTTTGCAAAAATGTTGCAAATATGTATTGAGCTTGATTAAATAAACAGACCAAAATATCCAAGTGGTTAGCACAGCTGCCTTGCAACAATGTATTTGGGTGTTCAAATCCCTGAACTACCTACAACTGTCTGTTGTTATATATGACAAGCAACGCCCCAAAAATAAAACATTGTATATGTGTGAAATTAATATATTTGTTGAGTGGGGAGCCATATTAGTTTTGCTTCCTATATAGAGCCACATTACACTCTGAAAAATAGCAGTGTTTGAGCTTGCAAATCTGAGAATTTGCAAATTGATTGAACATATGCAGTGCAACCCCAGAACTCAGAATTCAACAACCCAAAAAAAAAAAAAAAAAAAAAAAAGATAGTGTGTATGGCCCATTAGACTAATGGGCCATACACACTAAGATTTTCTGAAGATTTTTTCCTTTAGATTTACCAAAACCAGATAATATGAGGTCAAACCTAAACACTTTCAATTTGTATGCAATCTGGCAGGCCCTTGCACTACATAGAAAAGGTAAATCTGAAGGAAAAAGTCTTCAGAAAATCTTATAGTGTGTATGGCCATACAATTTTCTGTCCAATTTTCTTGAAATTTACCTTCAAGTATGTAGTACAAAGGCCTGCCTAATTGGATACAAGTGGAAGTGTTGTTTAGCTTTGACATCACATTATGTGGTGTGTGGTTAATCTATCAGAAAATTGTACAACAAAAATTGAACATGTATGGCCATACACACTATAAGATTTTCCGAAGACTTTTTCCTTCAGATTTACCTTTTCTATGTAGTGCAAGGGCCTGCCAGATTGCATACAAATTGAAAGTGTTTAGGTTTGACCTCATATTATGTGGTTTTGGTAAATCTAAAGGAAAAAGTCTTCAGAAAATCTTAAGCCCCGTACACACGTACTGATCGTCGGCCGAACGATCGGCTGTCTTTTGTCCAGGGCTGTCCTGTCTGTTGAAAACTGCAAAAGACTGCACACGAATTTTGTCAGCCAACAACAGACGACTGCAGAAGTGATGTCATGTGATGGTTAACTTTCCCTGTGTTTTTTCTTTTCTGAGCATGCCCAGTCTTGCAAATCAGCTGATTGTCGGCCGAATTCTGTACTGACTGGCGAACAATCGGCCGTTCTGGTGTTGGCCAATAAAAATTTTAATGCCTGCACGACAGATTCTGTTCGGCCGAAAATGCGCTGTCGGCTGTCGGAAGCATCATACTAACAAGCCTACAATCGGCCGATCGGTCGTCGGCCGAATATTTACGGCCGAAGATCGGTACGTGTGTACGAGGCTTTATAGTGTGTATGGCCCATTAAGCTGGCCATACATGTTCAACTTTTGTTGTACAATTTTCTGGTAGATCTACCACAAACCACATAATGTGAGGTCAAAGCTAAAAAACACATTCACTTGTATCTAATTAGGCAGGCCTTTGTACTACATACTTGAAGGTAAATTTCAAGAAAATTGGACAGAAAATTGTAAGAAAATTGGAACATGTATGGCCAGCCTTAAGCCTCGTACACACGTACCGATTGTCGGCCGTAAATATTCGGCCGACGACCGATCGGCCAATTGTAGGCTTGTTAGTATGATGCTTCCGACAGCCGACAGCGCATTTTCGGCCGAACAGAATCTGTCGTGCAGGCATTAAAATTTTTGTTGGCCAACACCAGAACGGCCGATTGTTCGCCAGTCAGTACAGAATTCGGCTGACAAACAGCAGATGAGCAAGACTGGACATGCTCAGAAAAGAAAAAACACACGGAAAGTTAACCATCACATGACATCACTTCTGCAGTCGTCTGTTGTTGGCCGGCAAAATTCGTGTGCAGTCTTTTGCAGTTTTCAACAGACAGGACAGCCCTGGACAAAAGACGGCCGATCGGTCGGCCGACGATCGGTACGTGTGTACGAGGCATTATGCCCCATACACACGTGCAGATTATCTGCAGACTTTTGTCTGCAGACTTACCAAAACCATATAATATGAGGTCAAACCTAAACACTTTCAATTTGTATGCAATCCGGCAGGCCCTTGCACTACATAGAAAAGGTAAGTCTGCAGACAAAAGTCTGCAGATAATCTGCACGTGTGTATGGGGCATAAGTCTAAATGAAAAAGCCACTTTGTGCTCATGCTGAGATTATTGAAAGCATTTCTTATGTGTGTTGACTTGTAAGAAACTTGAATCATGGATGGCCAGCCAAACACTCATGCATTAGTGAACTGGTGATTTTGGTTTAGGAACCAACAGACCCAATTAATTACTTTGCTGGGCGTTTCCTATACTGGGTGGGTGTAGTTTAACCAAGGTTATATAAAGGGATGTATGAGATCATGTCATTTGGCCTGTGGAAGGGCCACAGGTCTTTATGTCCGAATTTGCTTTTGGGGGTGGGGGGTTTGCTGGCATGCCATGCCTAATGATCCATATTGCAGTAAGTGTATTCTGTTGGATGAATACTTTTCATGCTCTAACTGTTTGGTATAGTTTTTGCAAAGTGTGTCTTTATGTACTCTATACATGTTTTTTTTTTTATTTTCATGCCTCTGTGTAGCTGTATGTTCTACTGATTTGATGGTATTTAAATGAAAAGGCAGGCTCATGCAAACAATTAACATAAAAGTATGTTGGGTATGTTTTATGCTTAATACTAAGGTGTCTACAACTTATTTTGCTTGACTTTTGGATATTGTAAGCTCTATCTATCCATCATATGTTGTATCTTTGCACTGTAATTTGAATAAAAATTACTTGATTTGGGGGTTTTGGGGGGGGGGGGGCATTTCACATGCTTGCTTGAGTGCTTACTGATGTTTTATACATGTTCAATAAAACTTATTCATTTGTACACAGCTCCTGGTTTTTTGTTTTCTTGTCTTCATATTTGTCTAGATGTAATTCAGATATCTTTTGTGTCTATTGAATGTAATCCATTTCTTGTATTTGTGTGTGTGCAATGGCAGTACAGTATGAACATGGGTAGGGTTTCTTCCTTTACTCCAGGGAAGTGTGTGTGTGTGTGTGTGTGTGTGTGTGTGTGTGTGTGTGTGTGTGTGTGTGTGGGGGGTGTGTGTGTGTGTGTGTGTGTGTGTGTGTGTGGGGGGTGTGTGTGTGTGTGTGTGTGTGTGTGTGTGGGGGGGGGGTGTGTGTGTGTGTGGGGGTGTGGGTGTGGGGGGGGGGTGTGTGTGTGTGTGGGGGGGGGGGGGGCTAAATTGTAAGAAAAAATGTAAGTGTTTATGTATATATTTAGCTAAAAATATATAAATTAAGGAATAATACAAAATTTCCATTCAGCCGCTGTGGATGAATGTAACCAAAACATTTAATAAAAAAATCACTAAAAATGATTACTAAATAAAAGATTGCTACAGCGCTCACTCACCTTTTTAGTTGGCTTAGGTCAGTGATGATGAACCTTGGCAACACAGGTGTTTTGTAACATTTCCCATGATGCTCATCTACACTGCAGAGTACATGAGCATTTTGGGAAATGTAGGGCAAAAACATCTTGGGGGGGGGGGGGGTAAGGGTTACCATCACTGGCCTAGGTAAAACATTTCCAATACATTTTAGTTGTCTGTGTGTGCCATTTTTAAAATAAAGCAAAATCTCTTTACAATAAATTGCAAATGGCACATTGGCGTTCACCCTGGACCAGAAATGACACCAAATTGGCTTGCACACATTCCAGCAAGTGGTCACAATCAACTGGCTAATCATGGTGAGGGCCACTTTCAGCTGTGAAGAAATGGCATTCATATGCAAAGTAAGTGTGTGTGTGTGTGTGTGGGGGGGGGGGGGTCTGTGCTTGTAATCAGAGCATTGATTACCAGTGCAGACCCTTGGGGGATGCCACTAGAGCCACCAGGGATGCCCACCCATGCCACCATTGATGCCAATCAGTGCTCAGGGAACCTGTTAGTGCCCTCCTCATCAGTGCTGCCCATCATTACCATCTTTCAGTGCTGCCCACCAGTGCCAATCATTGCCCATCAGTGCCACCTATCAATGCTGCATATCAGTGCCACCTATCTGTCTATCAGTTCTGCATATTAGTGTCTCATCAGTGCCTGCCAGCGCAGCCTCATCAATGCAACAAAAAACATATTGATTTACCAAATTTTATTACATAAACAAAAACACATTATTTTAGGGGTCAAACATTTAGGTCTTCTTTTTGCCAATAGAAAAAAACCTTGCAGTGATCAAATACCACCAAAAGAAAGCACTATTTTTTCATGAAAATACTGTCATACATTTGTGTTAGGTACAGGGTTGTTTGACAGCGCAATTGTCATTCAAAATGCAACAGTATAAAAAGCTGAAAATTGGCCTGGGCAGGAAGGGGTGTAACTGCCCTGTAAGGGAGTGGTTAACTATTGAAACATGGGAATAAATATTCCAGGGGTAATCATGCTCAGCTCAATGGTTTAGTGGCTAGTGTTCCTGGCTATAAACACTGAGAGCATGAGTTCAAATCCCAAGTGTGCCATCACCTTCTTAAATTTTAGACAGCTATAAATAAATACTGAAACTTGGCAAATGCATAATTGCACCCTGCAGATATGCATGTTTGTTTCTTGAATATACATGGCCATTGACATGCAATTTTAGATGATGTAGCCAATGTATTACTACGTGGCCAAAAAAAAATGATGGCACACAGGGTGTTATCATGGTCTGGCCTTGAACTCATGACCTAGCAATCGTTGGCTGTGAGCTTAGCCCACTACACCAAAGTGCTGAATACAATCGACATGCCTGAAAGTTTCAGATGAATAAAGAATGAAGACTGCTAATTAGCCAGCTGTGTAGTCTGCTATTAGAAAATCTAAAGGTTAAAACACATAAGATACATAACTATACCTTAAAATTAAAATAAACCATATTAGATGACATTGCTGTGTAATAGTGATTCAGAATAGACAAATTTCCTTTTATGAAAAACACAAAGGGAATTTGGTTAACTCCAAACTCAAATTCAGCCTAAGTTAACTCCAAACCCGAATTCAGTCTAAGTTAACTCCAACTCCGAATTCATTAAAGCATCTAGTTGATGGTTTAACTCCAGCCACTTACCTAATTAGGATGCAATGAGTTTAGGCTGGAGTTATTTCTGGAGAAGTGAGCAGCTCTACTCCAAACTTATACTGAATTAGGCCCATAATGTTGTAGGACTGTATCCATACGTTCCTTATACAATAGTGACCGAAGCTCCCCTTTAAGAGCAGATAAAGTAGGGGGACTAGGCTGGA
This sequence comes from Pelophylax lessonae, assembly GCF_965119305.1. Taxonomy (NCBI): domain Eukaryota; kingdom Metazoa; phylum Chordata; class Amphibia; order Anura; family Ranidae; genus Pelophylax; species Pelophylax lessonae. The sequence goes on along the minus strand of NC_138777.1, from coordinate 94,952,001 downwards.
TCCATGATTTTAAGATGGTCCTCTTAGCCGCCAAAAAACATAGATGTGTCCACGGGGGGACAGTGGGTGGTAGGTTTGCCTGAGCAGTATTATTCGGCAAGTTAATTCCAAATAGCATAAGGTGCGGAGATTTCCATAGGTCGGTATTCATTACCACATTGGCATAGTGCGCTACTCTATCCCAGAATGTAATCTCTGGGACAGTACCAAAATCTATGAGCCAATGTGGGCCTCATTGACTTACAGAGAGGACATATAGCTTTAGTTCTCTTGTCTTTGGTGAAAAGAGCTGGAATATAGGCTTTATGGATAAATTTAAATTGAGTCTCTCTCCATATTTCATTCACCGTAAGTGTGCTGATAAGCCTATAGCCCTGAAGTATCAGATGTGAAAACTCTAATTCAGGAAAATCTATATGCCACTTTTCAAAAATTCTATCTGTAAAAGGAGGAAGCAATTCATCTTGTAATAGTTTAAATATTGTAGATATTGAATAGGACCTCTGTGGTGTCAAAGTGTCAATTATTGTATGTTGAAACCCCTCTAACAGGCTTGGAGCACATGACGATATATACAAGGTTGCTTGATGGTAGGCCAGGAAGTGAGATTTAGGGAGATCATATTCTGCAGCAAGATCCTGAAAAGATTTAAATTTGATTCTGGAAGTCCCACTTTCCATTTGTATCAGAGAGTGTGCTTTCACCAAGCCCTTAGATTTCCAATATTCAAAGGCTAGATGATCCCTTGCCTGAGGAAACATTGGATTTCCCACCAATGGTAGATACTTTGAAATGCCTAGTGGTACATGTAATTTCTTGCGGGGTTCCCTCCAGGCTATAAAAGTGTCTCTTAGCAAAACGTGTTGTATAGTTTTTGGTAAAGATGAAAATTTGCTATGCAGAATGCCCGCCAAACTCAAAGGATAAGCTATTTGTTCCTCCAAAGCGTTATTAGTATAGCAATTTACCTCCACAAGCCAATCCAGCCCATACCTCAACAGACATGCAAGATTATACAGTCTAACATCTGGAAGACCAGCCCCCCCTATGTTCTTCGGGAGATGCAACTTTTCCAGTGAAATTCGCGAGCGTTTGCCTTGCCAAATAAATTTTGAAAAAGCTCTGTCCATCGTTTGAACATCTTTATGCTTCAATAGAAGCGGTATAGTTTGTAACTGATACAATAGGCATGGGAAGCTGATCATCTTAATCAAGTGGCATCTCCCAAAGAATGACAGGGGTAATTTATGCCATATACGCAATTCTTTCTTTATCTTTTCAAACAATGGAGTAAAATTTAACATATACAGTGAAGACAGATCTCTGCCAATTTTATTTCCTAAGTATGTAATATATGACTGTACGAGAGAAAAAGGACAGGATGTATCCCAGTGGAGTATAGTAGGAGAAGTTAGCGGAAGAACCTCACTCTTATTGTAATTTACTTTAAGACCTGTAAGTTTTTAAAGTCGTTTAAAATACTTTGTATGGTTTTTAAATCGGCCTGGGGGTTAGTCGTGAAAATCAGCATATCATCGGCAAATAGTGCCGTTCTTATTTCTTCGCTCCCTATTTGGATACCCTGTATTGGAGCCTGATCCAGAAAATATCTAGATAAGGGCTCCAAGGCGAGGTTACCTTTATGTAAAGATATAGAGGCAGACATCCCCGCTGAGGATACAATTCTAGCTGTTGGTTTAGCATACATAGCTCGCAGAAAATCCCAGGCGCATCCTGAGAAACCCAGTCTCTTCAAACTCAGAAACAGCCACTTTGCCCTTTTTGGGGATAAGTTTAATATATGATTCGTACCCTGTTGGAAGATATGTGCCTTTCGTCCATTGTTCATTAAACAGAGATGTAAGATGGGGTAGCAGTCTATCCGACATTTTTTTATAAAATTAATTCGTATAGCCATCAGGTCCCGGGGCTTTTTCATTCGCTAAAGTTTTAATAATGTTGTTTATTTCGCTTTGAGATATCGGTGCGTTAATCAGGCCTATTTGATCCTCTGAAAGGGAGGGAAGATTTATGGTATTTAATAATTCCACTGCTGCCTCCGAGTCTATAGAGCCTCCAGCATATAATTCTGTGTAGTATTTCTCCAATATAGCCGTAATGGCTGCAGGAGAATGAGTGACTTGTCCTTGCAGATCGTAAAGAGAGGTTATTTGTGTAGTGGAGTGAGGCCCCTTTATTAATCTAGACATTAACTTACTAGGTTTGTTACCAAACCGATGAAGTTTGGCCTCTAAATATTAGTGCTTTGTTTGTTCCACCCTTTCTGCCCATAGATCAAAGTTTTGTTTAGCATTATGCCACTGATTTATGTTTTCTGAGGTGTTGAGCTGTGTCATGTTCTGTTGGGCTGTTCGTAGTTGTTTGCTAAGTTGTGTATAGGTCGACATTAAAGTCTTTTTATATCTTGTAGTATAGGATATAATATTGCCCCGCAGAACCGTTTTACCCGCCTCCCATAATAGTATGGGGTCAGTACATTCTTCCCCATTAAATAGTAGATATTCAGCCCAAGAAGTTTGTAAAAAGCAAACAAACTCTTCTCTGTCTGCCAAGTAATTTGGAAATCTCCACATTCTAGGCAGATTCTGATTATATGTTAATGTTAGAGACATCGATATAGGAGCATGATCAGAAATTGCTATATCATATATATTTGATGATTTTATATATGAAACCAGATTTTGCGTACAGAACAGGTAATCCAGCCGAGCCATAGAATTATGAGGATATGAAAAGAAGGTGTATTCCCTTTCAATAGCGTGGCTAAGTCGCCAAAAATTGATTAACTTCATATCTCGAAGAAACGTAGTGCGTTCCTCGTGAGGGGTCTGAGCTAAAGGGGCGGGAAATGGGGACCCTGTTTTACAATCCTCTCGCGAGCACATAACTGAATTAAAATCTCCTCCTACTATATAGTATGTAGCTTGGTCCTGACAGAGCAATGCTGCTGTTTCCTCAAAAAATAACTTGGTGGGAGAATTAGGTGCATATACATTTGAGATTTGGATGGAGTGTTCAGGTAATTTAATTACAGCTGATACCTTCCTACCCAATAAATCTGAATGTATGTTACAAGACAGCGTCTTATTTATGAGAATTAAAACGCCTGCCTTTCGATGTATCGCAGATGAACCTATCACTTCCCCAACCCATAACTTTTTCATGTAATGGAATGTATCTGCCCCTAGATGTGTTTCTTGCAATAGGGCTATATCGGCTTTTAATTGTTTCAAATGTCTAAGGATGCGCATTCGTTTATTTGGGGAAAGTAGCCCCTTCACGTTCAATGATATAATATTTAAGGGGGCCATCTTAGCTGACAATAAGATTCAATATCCCTGTTCATATATAAGGTGCAATATGGATACCTCAATCGGGCGTCTGCCATCTCTCTCAAATATTGTCTATAACGTGTGAGAAATATTAAATAGGGTATGACATAGAAACATAAAAAGAGAAAGAAAAAGAAAGGGAACGAAAGAAAAAAAAAAAGAAACAGGAGGTCCCTTGATAGGGGCATTCCTGTATAGTAAAAAAATTTCTGACTTCACCTTTTTCTACTTGTGAAGGAGTGCGAACCCCAGCGGCTCCTAACCCGTGATATCAAACCATGAGGATGTCATTTACCTTGAGACAGAATTATAGCACATAATCATTGCCCATTACCCATTTTATGGCCGTTTTTTAGGCCTTTCAAAAGAAAAGAAAAGCCAACTGTACTCAAAAGGAGAAAGAAAAAAAAGAAAGAAGAGAGAAAAAAATCAAGAAACCTTTCCTCTCTCCTTTCATCTCTCTAAGCCCATTCTCGACTTTACTTATTCAACACCAGTGTTCCTATTATCTATGTCCAGTGCCAGGAAGGCGAATTGTTATCTCCTCCTCCATGTCTATCCGCTAATGCTCTTTACACCTGTTTTGACCTTTTCTTGGTATCTCTAGAAAGGTCAATCAATATAGTTCTTAAACAATCCAGCCACATAGTCAAAGTATTACAGAAGACTACAGTTCCCACAATGCCGTTCTCCCAATCTCTGCAATATGATGATTTAATCCTGAAACTAACAATAGAAGGACACAAAGACAATCCAAAGGAACAGAAGGTGAGTCTGCACTTTTAGATAATGGTAGTCTGGTCCAGGCTTCATGCGAGTAGGCCGCAAAGCCACGGCCCCAACTTTTGGTCCGACCCGGCCGCACGAGGCAAGCATTTGTCGGCAGCACTGTCTGCCATATCAGCAGCTCGGACAGCCTGGTTAGTCACTCGGACAGCCTGGCCAGACACTCGGACAGCTGCAAGTGGGCCACAAAGTTGCAACCTCAATTTTTAGCCTGATCAGGCCTCGTTAGGCCCGCATCCGTCAGCAGTACCGTCCAGTATATCATCAGCTTGGTCAGGCACTCGGACAGCCTGGTCAGGCACCCGGACAGCCGAGAGTAGGCCACAAAGCCGCAGACTAAATCTTTGGCCTGATCAAGCCACGTGAGGTGCAGACCCGCAGATGATGAGGCATCAGCCCAATAACTACCGCAGGGGGCCCAGAGGACATCCCTGCCCCAGTCACTAACCCCCAGGGGGCCAGGAACTTGCTCAAAGACCCCCATGTGCAATCTGGACAGCTCACTCAGCAACAATCACATCCACCCCTCCGTACAGAAGCAAGTGGCTAAGCCAGCTCCTTCCTTGCCCGGGGGGGGGGGGGGTGAGGGCAGGTTGAGGCCAAAAGACCACCATGACTGTTGGAGGAGCTGGGGGGAATTCGGGGGTCCGACCATTTCAAGGAGGGGTCCACGTGCACCCAGAGGGACCACAAAGGGAGAAGGGGGGACACTACTTACCACACCATGGAACAGGGGGGCACCACTCCAGGCAGACCACTTCCCCATCTTGAAATGGGGGGTGTTGTGGGCTAGAGGTACGCTGCAACTCAGGCCGCGACCAGGTCGTGTGTGTCCTCGCAAGGTGTTTCACTCGCAGGCCAGTCCCCATCCAGTGAAACTATGTCGCGACCAACCTATCACGGAGCTCCTTAAGGATCTAGAATATCCAGTCTGTTGCCTAGTCCGGCAGTTGATTGTAGTTCTCACAGGAACCAAATTGATTGTAGTTCTCACAGGAACAGAAAATAATAAAAGAAGAAAAAAATTCAGTTTAAAAGGAAAAAATGCCAGGAACAGAGATCCCAGCAAGGAGCTAGGTCCTTACTCCTGACTTAGTATGGAGAAAGGGGACAGCTAACCAAAAAAAATATAGATCAAAGAGTACAAGTATCCACGTCCCAATTAAATGTAGAAAAGGAAGACAAATGAGCCAGGGGGACTTTTAGAGGGATACTGTCATCAGGACAAATAGCAAAAAATCAAACATATATGTAAAAGTAAACAAATTTTATTATACAAAACCGAAAATAAGGAAGAGAATCATTAAAAGTAATTATTATCGTGTTGACAAAACACCAATAATATTACAGCATACAGAGCAATTGAAAATAGTCATACAGTACATACAACATAAAGGCTCAGAAGAGCCAAATATCCACGGAGGGCTGGTGTAGATCACGCTGTCCACTGCAGACCTATGCCAGAGATGGTAAGACTGGTGGGTCTGGTGTGTTGGACCTGGGTGTCTATACCTAAACCCAGCCCGACATGTTTCGCGGGTGACCGCTTCCTCAGGGGCAAATAACGTGGGTATGTATATCAACAATTGCTACTACAACATTAAGAAAAAACAAAATCAGTACATATCTATATAGAAGACATATCACATAGTAAATCTGATAATAGTAGGTCAAAACAGAGGTAAGCGCCAACTAACATATGACCTACCTGTGTAGCCGGTTCTAAAAGCAAATAGAGACCTAGGGGATCACGACTGGGACTAGTACCCCCACGGCGGACATGGGAGCAGTCCAAACCAAATAGGGGTCCAAACCAAAACGTTTGAGATGACTGTATTCTGGATAATGAAAATATATAATCAAAATTGGATAATTGAATTAAATGCTTAGTATATGTCAACTCCATGGTAGGAGGAGGACTTACCAAAATAACAGTATACTTATATACGTCCCCTGTAGTGTCTCATGACAGAGCTAGGGGGTGGCTGCTGGAGTAGCCAGGACTGGTGAATGGAAGATTGGGTCGATATCAGGACCAACAAACCCTATGTCCATAGGGAAACAGAAAACGCAGTGTTGAAGTGTTTAATTAAAACCAATGCGTGAACGCAAAAGAGGAAATAGAAAGGAGGATGAACCCATCTCGGTGATTAGAGGATAACATATAAGCACCTCATGCTATAAATAAGCCAACAAACAAATACCAAAACCAAGTGCACACATCACCAAAAGTGACTAAATAAGACAAAGAAGTGAGGGCAAAATGGTTACAAAAACGTGGCATGTAACAGTGGTGGAAGTCAGAGAGTGGAAATGTGAAGGAGGAGTAAGAACGGCAGAAAACAAACACCAAGGGGTGAATACCAAGAGCCTGGACATCTCAAAGGGTGGTAGTGGTTGAATCCATAGGCAATGGAGAATTCAATGAGAAGAGCAAAATAGAGCTATGTGCTATACTTACCTAACACTCCTAACAGTCCGGTATCCCGTAGCCGTGTGAGTGTCTCAATAGGGATGGCGCCTATATGAGGAACCGCTCCACCCCAAACACAGCTGGGTCGGTAATCAGCCGGCCACGTAATAGCCGTGTTCGGGGCAGACGCTCCGAATGCGCTTGTACACAGACGGCTCATCGGGATGCGCCGGATGTGACGTACTGCGCATAGCCAATGGGTGTGTCCACGGCGCCGACGCAGACAGATCACCGGATGTCCAGTAACTGTCAGCAGTGTCAGCACCCGAACACTACACCATGGCTCAGGGACACATACCAGATGTGTACCCAGACGGGCGTCACATGCCCGCCATAGGGAACACCCAGCAGGATCCTCCTCCTGACTTGGCAGAAAAAAACTGAGATCCTAGAGCAGGAAGTGGGAATATACCTCCTGGGACTGCCCCATGGGCGTAGTTAAGCTTTGTTAACTTTTGTTAACCCTTTCTCCGCCTAGTGTCCTACTCCTAGGAAGAGCAGCATAACCCACAGGTCAAAGAAGATATGGAGCCGTGTCAATGAACGAAAGAGAAATATAAGTAGTCTCCTCTAAAATAATTTAATGTGCACGTATGATTTGCCAAATCCCATTTTCTTGTGGAACCCAGACCAACTTTCCTAAATCCACCCTGCTTTGTGCGCATTCAATCCCCACACAAATCTCGCCTTCCTTGTTATGCATCCAATCTGCTATCCATGCTATAGAAATTGCCTGCTATTTTTTAAAATTGGCGCTGTAACCCCCCCCCCCCCCCATCCCTTTTCCCATTTGCTAATGCTGAGGTATGCAATTCTAGGATGTTTGTGTACACATATATATTTTAGTATCATTGCTCTTAGCTTTCAAAAAAAGGGAGGGTAATTGGGAACATTTGAGATATACAGTATCTCACAAAAGTGAATACATCCCCCATTTTTTTGTAAATATTTTCTTATATTTTTCATATTTTCATGTGACAACACTGAAGAAATGACACTTTGCTACAATGTAAAGTAGTGAGTGAACAGCTTCTCCTTAACCAACATAGATGTCCACCTATACTCCAAGATACTAGCTAACCGCCTTACACCATTGATACCAACCTGATCAATCTTGACCAAGTGGGATTTACCCCTGGTAGAGAGGCTAAGGATAATATACTTAAAACGGTTACCCTGGCTGAGTTCGCCCAAAACTGTCACATCCCAGCTGGTTTGATCTCGGTCGATGCTGAAAAGGCCTTCAACCGGGCTCACTGGCAGTTTCTTGACAGTACACTCCATCAAGTGGGTCTGGGACCTAACATTATGTGGAGAATTCGTGCTTTGTATGGGGACCCTACCGCAAGAATTTGCTCTAATGGCATGTTATCAGGTTCCATACGGATACGCAATGGAACCCGTCAAGGGTGCCCCCTTCCACCACTACTGTATATACTTACTATGGAGCATCTAGCTAATGCCATCAGACAGAATACTGCCACCGCCATTATAAACTGTCCTTATTCGCAGATGACCTTTTATTGTACGTCTCTATTCCCTTTAAATCTCTACCCGCCATTACCAAAACGTTCTCGGAGTTTAGCACGGTGAGCAACTTTAAGGTTAACTACAATAAAACCGAAGCCCTTAACGTATCTTTGCCCGAGACTATCTTATCTAGCCTGCGTACTACCTTCTCCTTTAAATGGCAAGCGGCTGCTATCAAATACCTTGGCATCAATATACCTTTCTCTTTATCTACCCTGGTGGATATCAACTACACGCTTCTATTCCGGACGATACACGTGTCTTAAAACATACGATAAGCTGAACCTTTCTTGGTTTGGCCATATTAATGCCGTTAAGATGGACATTTTACCCAAGAATCTATATGTCTTTCAGGCGCTTCCTGTTTTTCCACCCCGAGGCTTTCTACGGAATACCAATAAAGCTATCCGATCCTTTATTTGGCAGCACAAGAGATCTAGAATTAACCCATACACCTTGGAATTGCCTAAAGCTAGGGGAGGAGTTGCTCTTCCCAACCTACAGGTATATTTTCATGTTGCAGTGCTTACCTGGGTGGCTGATTGGTATTATGGCCACTCCACCGAAATATGGTCTATATTGGAGAATGATCTGATACTCCCAGATCTCACATCTCTTCCGTGGACGTCACATAGACCCCCCTCTGCCCTATTGCCTCTTGCAACATCCAACACACTGCAGATATGGGACACATAATTGGCTAAGGGATTGGTATTCTCTAGACCTAGTCCCCTGACCCCTTTTGTTCGGAGTTGCATCCTTTTCCCCTACTTATACCAACACCAAGTTCCTGTCATGGCAGAAATCTGACAATGCTTTGCTGGCACACACGCTTCGTAAAGGTAAAATAATCCCTTTGCTTCAACTGCTTCCCTTAGACCTTAGAGGTCTGACGAAGGGGCTGAGCTCTGAAACATGTAACCGCCCACCACCCGCTCTATTGGACACTGGCCGCTACGTCCCCACCCTGCCTTCAGGAAATCTTATGCCGACTCAGCTGAGACACAGACAAAAGGATGCATCTACAAGAAGCGGATCACCGGATGTCCTCATTGCAACCACTCAGCGTAGCGGATAGGAAGACTCCAGACAGATCTTTGCTATGCCCATGTCACATTTACCAAATGTGAGTGCTTTTACACTTTTAACCTAATAAATACTCAGAGCCTACTGCACTTAGAGGCACCTTGTCTTTTTATCTTTATCACTTTCAGAGCAGCTTCTCCTCTCCAGTGCTGCCGAAGTGCAGTGTCTCACTTAAAGCCTGCTGTATTCCACAGAAGCGCCCATAGAACAAACCCTTGTTCAACTGCTTCCCGACTGCCGCAACCCACCTGGAGCTTGGCTTGAACACACCCAATTAGCTAATTTCTTGGGCAACCTCCATTTTTAAAGTTTCACGCACTGACACAAATGGTGCATCCACCAGTGCCTATTTAAGTGTGGCTAGAAGAGCAGAGGAATCATCCTCACTATGTCAGCACTCTGGGTGCGTGGACGCAGACTCAGTAGGGTCGCTATATACTAAGCTCACACCGAAAAATAATCAGGGGAGGCAGCCGACTGCGATCCCGCAAAGGGGATCGTGGCCAAGGGCCCACAATGAACCATCTATCAGACCCAGCAAAAAAACAAAGGGGGTTGCCCTCCATAGAGGACATAATAGGACATAGCCCCCTTAAAAGGGGGCGGCCCACTTTGACGCAGGGACGGCAGGGTACCCTCACTAAAACAGGGTAGGTGTCCCACACAATAGTGGCAAGGCTGTCATTAAAAAAAATTAAGGAACCCCCACCAGCACTACCCCTTCCAAGGCATTGGTCCTCAACTCCGGTCCTCGGGGCCCACTAACAGGCCAGATTTTAAGTATTACATTGGGGAGATGCAGACAAAAATATTGCAATCACTGAGCAGCAAATGAGATCACCTGTTATGTAATTTAGTTATCTTGCAAACCTGGCCTGTTAGTGGGCCCGAGGACCAGCGTTGAGGACCACTGTTCCAAGGGATGTACCAAGCTTACCACATGGCCTAGCAGGCCACATGCTGCGGCCAGTCCCAGCCGCAATTACACGGATCCTGAGCCCGGCAGGTGCCCAAAAGAAGAGTGGGGGCTTCAGCTACACACACCGAGATGCCCAAGGAGGAGGCAGTGGCATCAACCACCCTCACAGGGGCCGCCTTACATAGTTTCCAGCGAGTAGGCTGCAAAGCCACAGCCTGCATTTTTGGCCGAATCTGGCCGCTGCTCAACCCCCCCTTGCTCCCCAGGAAAATCCGGTCAGCAGTAACTTCAATCAGCCCCCCTTAAGAGCACATGGGTGGGCACCGCTCCATCGTAATGTAGGTGCTATTGGCCAGAAGGAAATGCTGCGACTCAGGCTGAAGCCAGTTCATAAGCGCCCCCGCGAGACATTTACTTGGCAGGCCAGCCGCCGTCCAGTGGGGCCATGCCGCAGCCAACCTAGCGTGGAGCAGTGATCTGCACGCGCTCGCTGCCTGGACCCTAAGGATCTATATTATCCAGTTCGTCACCCAGTCTAGCACTTGATTGTACCTCTCACAGGAACAAAATAACAAAAAGAGGAAAAAAAAATTCATGTAAAAAGAAAAAATTGCTAGGACCAGAGATCCCAGCAAGGAACTAGGTCCTTACTCCTGACTAGGCACAAAAAAACGAAATACCTATAGCAAGAAGTGGTAATATGCCCCAGGGACTTCCCCATAGGCGTAGTCAAGATTTTTCCTGTGTAGTGTCCTACTCCTGTAGGGGGGCAGTATAACCCTACAGTCAAGAAGAGGAAGAGCTGTGTCCGTCAATGAACAAAAGAGAAAATTCTATTTACAATGAAAAAATTGCCAGGACCCCAGCTAGGAATTCGTTTTTTTTTCTGCCTAGTCATAAGGACCTAATTCCTTGCTGGGATCTCTGGTCCTCGCCTATGGGCAGTCCCAAGGGGTATACACTCACTCTAAGTTTTAGGCACTCACTTTTTTTTTCTGCCTAGTCATAAGGACCTGAGTGCCTAAAGCTTAGAGTGAGTGTATACCCCTTGGGACTGCCCATAGGCATACTCAAGCTTTTTCTTGCCTAGTGTCCTACTCCTGTAAGGGGAAGTATAACCCTATGGTTAAGAAGAATCAGGAGCTGTGCCTGTCAATGAACGAAAGAAAGAAATGTAATTCCATTTATGAATTTTCTGCAGATGTGTTATCACTTTGGAATCTTTGTGTTGGACTTTAATTATCTCTTTGCCCTATATACATGCCTCTGGAAATATAGGTACACTTATCTCTAACTGCTGTTCACCCCCCAGCCCGCAAAGGCCCCGAGATATTTTCAGTTTTATCTCAGGGCTTTTGGATACAGCCACACTATGCGTCTACTGGCCACTCCTATTGGTTGGCGCGGCACGCGCGCATCTAGACCCACGTCATCGTTCGGCAACACCACCTCTTGATGCGTGTCAGCATCAAGATTCCCAGAAACAGATCACCCCACATACCGGTCCCTGCAGCGATGCACACGCAGACGTGACCATCTGGACTAAGCCAGTCTTCTACACACCTGCAAGCAATCATCTAATTGAGAGTAAGAGGGAGGAGGGTAGTTTGGGCTTCTCCATACACCCTCCCATTGAGTGTGTATATATACATATATATATATATATATATATATATATATATATATTTTAGAGCTGCACGATTCTGGCCAAAATGAGAATCACAATTTTTTTGCTTGGAATAAATATCACGATTCTCTGTGTAACATCTTTTACATTATAAAAAAAATTGGGATAACTTTACGGTTTTGTTTTATTTTTTTATTAATTAAAGTGTATTAATTGCGTTTGAAAGACTGCTGCGCAAATAGTGTGACATAAAAATTTACAACAATCACCATTTTATTCTGCAGGGTCTCTGCTAAAAAAAAAATATATAAATGTTTGGGGGTTCTAACTACTTTTCTAGGAAAAATAAACTGATTTAACTTGCAAGCAACAAGTGTAGGGAAAAGGTTTAGTCTTTAAGAGGTTAAACTTCCACCGGCAGAGGGAAAGAAAAGATACAATGTAATCATTTGTGTTTACAGTTCAGTGGTAGACTAATGCTGATAGGCTTTTGCGGGAGGCTATTTTTTTTTTGACAGCTGCTCCCTCATAGCGATGTAAAGAATCGAGCAAGTGTCATGTTAAGATCATCAGGGGAGTGAATCGTGATCTCGATTCCGTTACGATTAATTGTGCAGCTCTAATATATATATATATATATATATATATTTTATATATTTCTGCACATGGATAGGTTTTTATACGCCTTTGAAGGCCCTGTCCTGGATAGGACCATAAATTGCTCTACATATGGCACATGCAAGTACACCTTAAGGGAATTTTAGTATGCAATATACTGTATATATTACTGTGCACAGTGGATCCGGCGATTTTACTAGGTACAATCCCAAGTTTACTTTGTGGATTATCCTCCTACATATAGTAGATTTGTTACAATACCTACCTACTATTCTACTATTACTATTTTACCCAGGATCGGTTTTCGCCTTTGGTGATCCCCGTGGGTGTACAACGCGGCAGAACTTTTTGAGCACTTCGCTCCTCTAAGCCTCCGGTATATTTTGGCCTATACATTTATGGCCTCTAATCTGGGGTAATACCTCATGATGTGGTCTAGATGAGGCATGTATTCAGGACCCAAAGTATAAGCTCTTGCAATTATTTGGACCGGTTTGTATAAGTGTGTATACAGCACCATCTATGCCATTTTGAATGTATGGATTTGGTAATGATACTATGATTTCGATACAGATATTGACATCTACACTTTGTACCAGGTACCTTGTTCCCAATAGTCCCTTGAAGGAATTTTTATGTTCCAAAACATGTTGGACATGTCAGGTTGAACACATTTTGGGTTGGATACTTAACCCCCCCCCCCAGATTCAACCGATAGTATACATGTACTTTCACAGATGGTCAAAATGTTTTATAATTTTGTCATGCAATTTTGTCACTTTTAATATGCAAAATAAATCAGGTTTTTTTTATACTCTACTCTCTTCCTGCTTACAAAGTCCCATCTGGGGGTTCCTCTTTTTGTGTTCTAAATCTTTAGATATGTGGCAGATGGTCTTTCAGGCAACACAACACTGAGCTCTCCATAATTTGTTCTAGCCTTTAAATTATTAAAAAAGAATAGCGCGCAAATGCAAAAGAAATTACTACCAAATCTGAAGAGAGTCCATAAATAAAAATGGGGGTTTGGTCCCACCATATGGCCATATCGTGCTCAAGCCCACTACTGCGTCAAAGTACCCCATTATCAGTGGGTCCTACACTATCCATGAAAAAGAGATGAATCCAGCCTTTCTAACCCTTGGAGATAAAACCCCCATTTTTATTTATGGACTCTCTTCAGATTTGGTAGTAATTTCTTTTGCATTTGCGCGCTATTCTTTTTTTAATATACATGTCTTTTGGTTCATAGCTGCAGCAGCTTTGGAAATACATGGGTATGCTCCCCCAAATTTTTTGCCTGTTTATTATGTATTCGGTCTGACCAGACTATCGAGGTTGAGCAGCCCTCCCCACCCCCCACATACACCTGTACTCAATCAGTGTCCACCATCAAGTGGATATAGGAGGAGTCCCCTGTAGTGCATTTGCACATTTTTCCCAGCAAGGAGTATTATCTCCAAGGGTTAGAAAGGCTGGATTCATCTCTTTTTCATGGATAGTGTAGGACCCACTGATAATGGGGTACTTTGACGCAGTAGTGGGCTTGAGCACGATATGGCCATATGGTGGGACCAAACCCCCATTTTTATTTATGGACTCTCTTCAGATTTGGTAGTAATTTCTTTTGTATTTGCGCGCTATTCTTTTTTAATATACATGTCTTTTGGTTCATAGCTGCAGCAGCTTTGGAAATACATGGGTATGCTCCCCCAAATTTTTTGCCTGTTTATTATGTATTCGGGCTGACCAGACTATCGAGGTTGAGCAGCCCTCCCCACCCCCCACATACACCTGTACTCAATCAGTGTCCACCATCAAGTGGATATAGGAGGAGTCCCCTGTAGTGCATTTGCACATTTTTTCCCAGCAAGGAGTATTATCTCCAAGGGTTAGAAAGGCTGGATTCATCTCTTTTTCATGGATAGTGTAGGACCCACTGATAATGGGGTACTTTGACGCAGTAGTGGGCTTGAGCACGATATGGCCATATGGTGGGACCAAACCCCCATTTTTATTTATGGACTCTCTTCAGATTTGGTAGTAATTTCTTTTGCATTTGCGCGCTATTCTTTTTTAATATACATGTCTTTTGGTTCATAGCTGCAGCAGCTTTGGAAATACATGGGTATGCTCCCCCAAATTTTTAGCCTTTAAATTACACCTTTTATAAAAAATATAGGCCCCTAATTTCTTTGTAAGTGGGCAAACTTACAAAATTTGCAGGGGATCAAATAACTGTTTTCCTACTGAATCATTAAAGGAGGAAACGTCTTCAATAGGAGCAGTGAGATGCTTGTTGAGAACTCAGATGACAGGATCTACTACTGGGACAGACTTTCTCATAAATTAATTTTTCATAGGATATAATTCAGTAAAGTGTTTGGGAGGAATAACTACATTGTGAGTATTTGACCAATCCTCATGCAAAGCATAGGTAACACGTGTGTGCAGAGCAAAGGTCTTTTTAGATTTCACCAGCCGCTTAGTGCCCATAGGAGCTTTTTAAATAAAGGAGATTCCAGTGGCGCTAGTCAAAGGTTAGTTGGCACCACATCAATAAGGGAGTATAGCATAAAACCTTAGCCTTTGTTTCATAAAAATGCCAGTGTTAAAAAATAAAAAAGGTAAACATTTCTCTCCAGGATCCTATTCTGGGTCCATTTCTCAATATTGTCTTTAAAGAGATTAGGCGAAACAGGACTACACTCCTGCTATTAGATGCACCTTTGTTTCTCAGGTTTGCTGCACCTGGTCTCAACCATTACTACAGGAGGGGATCCCCCTGCAGAATACTCATGAAATGGATGCAAAACAAGAGGGTATTGGCATGTCCAAGAAAGGAGCCACTATGACACAGGAGCTAACTGAAGTACTTCTCCTGTCGCTAGAGAAGGAAGTAGCATAGAGCAGGCATGCTTGTGTTTTTCAGGGGAACTGAGGCAGTTGTCAGGCATTTGAAGCCGACATCATCACCCCAAGCATCAATGTTGCGTGTGAAAAAAAACCCATCAAATTTGAAACGATAAACCTTTACCTTCTGTCAATGTAGCAGAGACATTTACAGAGTAGGAAAACCACCCCACATGTAAAACCGGTCACGTTTACAGGGATACCCTGTCTTACCTTATCCATGCTGAAGGTTCCCAAAATCACCCATAAGTGTCTTTAGGGTGTGGGTGCCATAGGAATGGACCAGGACCATGGACCTGAATAGCAACCACAGGCTAACTACAAGCATTACCCCATATGCCAAGGTAAGCAGTGAATGCAGGATCCAGTGCCAGAAACAAACATTACAGGCTAGTCTTGCTGATGGTCTGGGTATGGTTTCCAAGATATATAGATCGAGGGCAACCCATATGGAAACTGCTAGCAAGCCCTAAGAAAAAGCAATTTGCTCTAAATAGAAGTGTCAAATGAAGTGAAGAAAATAAAGAGGATTCATGTGGGAATTTCTCCAGAAAGAGGAGATCCATTAACTGACACTAGCAAAAACTAGCAAGGAGTGGGTGGGATTATACAAGGGTACACTGGGGGGCATTCCAAGCAAAGCCTTTGCCAGTGTCCAAACACCTGAAGGTAGCAGCAGCATACAAACCATTGTCTAGGACTACAGATCTGGTGTCCTGTTATTGTACGACTAAGATGAAACAATTTTACATTAAATAGTTCTGATCGTCCCTTCATTTTGCTGTTTCTTGTAAAAATTTTGTATATGTTTCGACTGGAGGGGATGGAGACCTCCCTAAACAAGAAAGCTTAGGCTGAGAAAATAATGGGATTTTTTACTTACCGTAAAATCCATTTCTGAGTCCACCGAAGGACGTAGCTGCTGCTTTAAATAATAGACAGATGGGTAATAAGCCCCTCCCACTAGGAGTGACCAGGTAGAGCCAAAGGCTTCAACATGCCCAAGGGAGCAGGGTCCCTAGGTTATTACCCCTGGACTCCCTGCCGCATCTTCAGTTTAGTTGCAAGCAGAGAACAACCAAAACCCAACTCTTCAGAGAAAAGAGGGGTGGGAGCTACATTAGTCGGTGGACTCAGAGAAGTTAATTTTATACGGTAAGTAAAAAAAAAAAAAAAATCCCATTTTCTCTTTCGTCCACCCACGGACGTAGCTGCTGCTTTAAATCATAGGCGGATGGGACGTCCAAAAGCAGTAACCACTGAGGGGTGGGGAAAGGACAATCTTAAAAGAATGCAATTCCCATGGCAAACAGAAAACTATATAACATGGAGCCCAACAAGCAACAACTGAGGCTCAATTGTAGCAAAACCATAAAGGAGAAGCAAAAGTAGACTGCTCCTTAAATGGCGACCTGCAAAACCTTGTGGCCAAAGGAAGCATCCGAGGATGCTAACACATCCACTCTGTAAAACTTGGTGAACGGATGTACAGATGACCAAGTGGCCGCCTCACAAATCTGCATCACTGACGCCCGATGGCGGAAAGCCCAAGAGGCACTGAACGCCCATGTAGCGGGATCCATGACAAGGAAAGGAGGAACCTTGCCCTTAAGAGAATACGCCTCCACCACCGTCTGTCTGATCCATCGAGAGATGGTCGCCGCAGACGCAGCCTGACCCTTACGGAGTCCATCCGTATTCACAAACAGAGAGTCCAACTTATGAAGTAATCTCCAGATACACCCATATCGCCCAAACCACATCCAAGCAATGCAAGGCAATTTCCTTAGGATGTGAAGGTTTCGGACGGTGATGGAAGCAGTATGTCTTCGTTCAGATGGAAGTCTGAAACCACCTTAGGAAGAAACGACGGACTAAGCCATCACACTACCTTATCCCCATGTATTACCAGATAAGGAGAGCGCAAGATAGCACCGCTAGTTCAGAAACCCTGCGCGTAGAGGTGATAGCCACCAAAAAGGCAACTTTCTGCGGCAAGGTGAGCAAGGAAACACGTCTTATGTTCTCGAAAGAAAATTTCTGAAGAAATGATAGAACCAAATTAAGGTCCCAAGGAGGTAACGGAGACCTCCTGGGGGGAGCCAAATGGCGAACCCCCTGAAGAAACGTACGAATCAAAGAGTGCGTAGCCAAAGGGAGTTGGAAGTACACAGCCAAGGCAGGGATCACAGAATCAGACAGACCCCTGTCCTTTAACACCTTGCTCTCAACAGCCAAGCCGTTAAAGCCAGCGACTGTACAGCAGGATGGAAGATCGGACCTTGAGATAGAAGATCTTCCCGAAGAGGAAGTGTCCACAGACCTGCGACCTTCAGCCGAATCACATCGGCATACCAGGATCTCCAGGTCCAATCGGGAGTCGTCAGAATTACCAGAATCCCCTCCAACTCTACCCTGCGTAGTAGGCAAGATAAAAGTTTCAGCGGAGGAAAAATTAACCCGTGCTTGCTCCAGGGAGCCACCAGGGCATCTACTGCGTCGGCCAGAGGATCTCTAGACTGAGCCAAAAACTTTGAAACCTTCCTGTTTTGTCTGGAGGCGAACAGGTCCACAACCGGGGTTCCCTACCAGAGACAGCTGGTGGAACACTCTCCCTGATCCAGGGTTTGACGACTCAGGTAGTCCGCCTGCCAATTGTCTATGCTGGGAATGTATACGGCGGATAGGGCTGGGACATAGGCCTCTGCCCAGCGCAGGATCTCGGCTACCTCCAAAGCCGCCAGGGCACTCCTGGTGCCCCCTTGATGATTGACATATGCCACGGCCGTGACATTGTCGGACTGGACTCGCACAGAACACCCCTTGAGATTGTCCGTCCAATGGAACAGGCTCAACTTGATTGCTCTCAGCTCCAGAACATTGATCAGGAGCTTGGACTCTTCCAACGTCCAGGTCCCTTGAACATTCAGGGTGCTCAGCAATAACCCCTCCACCCAGCCTGTCAGACAGGCATCCATCGTCACCACCATCCAGAATACTGGAAGGAAAGATTTCCCGTGGAGAAGATTTGAGTGCTGAGCCACCAATTCAGGGAGTCCTTGGATCTCCGACTCAAACGAATCAGACTGTCAAGGGATAGAGGATCCTTGTCCCATTTGACAAGGATCTCCTGTTGCAAAAGTCTGGTGTGGGCCTGAGCATATGGTACGGCCTCGAAGGAGGACACCATCAGACCCCCGCACCTGCATAGATGACCTGAGAGACACCAGGTCGCAAGCCAGCAGCGACAGAATCGCTTCCCTTAACTTCTGTAACTTCACAGGAGGTAGAAATACCTTTGCCGAAGCTGAATCTAGGATCATCCCTAGATACTCCAGTCTGCTTGTTGGAACCAGGGCAGATTTCTGAAGGTTGAGATTCCAACAGAACTGCTTCAGAGTGTGAATGGTCACCTCCAAATCCTGTTCCAATGTCACAGACGAGTCCGCTCGGAGAAGAAGATCGTCCAGGTACCCCAGAATCCCTATTCCTCTCTGTCGCAGCAATGCCAGGATAGGGGCTAACACTTTGGTGAAGACCGTGGTAGCAGAGGTGAGACCAAACTGTAACGCCACAAATTGGAAATGGTCCTTGCCCACCACGAAGCGGAGGAATCATTGATGACCCTGGCATATAGGGAAATGGAGATAGGCATCTTTGATATCGATCGAAGCCAGCAGGTCCCCCTGATGCATGAACGCCACCACTGACTGCAGGGACTCCATGCAAAATTTATGGACGTGCACAAAGCAGTTAGAGTTTTGAGGTCCAAGATCGGACGCAATTTGCCCTCCTTCCGTGGAATGGTAAACAGGTTAGAATAGAACCAACTAAAGCGTTCCTGATGAGGAACTGGTACAATCACGCCTTGTGACAGAATATCCCAAATTCGCTTCCTACAGCCCCCGCAAGGCAGTCTGGGGACAGCTGAAGATTGGAGGGAAAAAAATCTCTCTGGCAGACGGGAACTAAACTATCTTGTATCCAGACTGAATTACCTCATGGACCCACCTGTCGTGCAAAAATGAAGTCCAAGGATCCGGGAAGAAACTGAGACATCCCCCCACCCCTGAAGTGAGTGGGGCACCCCTTCAGGCAGAAGGGGTCTGCTTGGAGGTGCTGGAGGCAGAGGATTTTGGCTTACCAGCCCACCGTGTCCCGGATCCTTTTCCAAGTCTGTTTGGTTTTCTGCGAGACAGTCGCACGAAAAAGATGCTTCTGGGCTGTAAAGGAAGGACCTCGCTTACGCAAGGGAGACTTACCCTTAGTCGAGTGAGGAAGAAGTGTGCTCTTTCCCCCAGTGACCGTCTTGATCAAGTCATCCAAGGAGGAACCAAAAAGGAAATCACCCTGAAAGGGAAGATCCGCCAAAAGCTTCTTAGAAGCCTGGTCGGGCGACCGTCTGATGAGCACGCTTACAACGGACGCTCCGGCCGCAAGCGGAAGAACGTGCAGGTTGGCATCGCATACAAATTGTAGAGTCTGCGATAATTGGTCAGCGAGTTCCATGGCAGATGATGGTAACAGGGTTAACCTCAGCGCCTCTCCCCATCCAAACATAGTCTGAGAGACTAGAATGGTAGTCAGGGCAGGCCTGAGAATAGATCCCACTACCATATACAGGTGTGGTGATAAGACCTCAATACGTCTGTCAACCGGATCAGGGAAAGATGAGGATTCTGCCACCGGTAAAACCGTGGCCTTGTGAAAACCACATATCTGGGGGTCCACCTGAGGGGGGGGGGGGGGTTGGACCGTCCATTTGCATAAGATCTCTTCCTCAAATGGGTAGAGTCTAGCCAAACGTAAGGGAATTGTTGCAAGCGTGCGATTAGGTCGCCGCCATTGTTCCTCCACCAAGATGGACAAGACTTCGGGACAAAGGAAAACCTTGGCCGATTGCTTTGCCCTGAGGTATCCAAAGAATACCAAGGCTCCTTGCGATTGAGAAATCGCATCCATGACTTTTAGGGTATCCCTCACCGAGGATAGCGAAGCATCTATCAGCGCCTTTTCCTGTGCCAAGGCAGGTGTGGAAAAATCCTCTTCCGCGTCAAAAAAGTCTGAATGCGGGGACGCATCCTCCAAAAGGGGGTCTGCGGCGACAGCGACCAGATCGGCCTCAGAATCTGAGGTCTGAGATGAGACAGGCGAGGGCTGAGGGCGTTTCTTCGTAAATGCTGCCGCAATAACTTTGTCCATTTTTCTTGACATTTCTTGCATCACAGACAAAGTCACATCATGAGCATCAGAAGAGGGCCCCAGCGATACATCGGGGGTCACAGACAAACTTGGGGAATCCATGTTAGACATATGGCCAAACAGTAGGATTGCACAGTAAGAATGTAAAGAGCAGACAGGGAAACACCGGAACCTGCACCGCAAGGGGTTTAACAGAAGCTTCTCCTGAAAATAGGAGCAATGGCCTAAGATGGAGCATTCCGCGCCCAATATTAACGCCCCTGAGGCTAAGTGAGGTTAAAAAGGCACACAGGTCCCAAGCAAGTCCACCGCTACCGGCGTGCACTGCGCCTTTAAGAGGCGATCGCGATGCACGCAGCGCTACTCCAGGGTATAATCCTAAGCCCCCTAAAGGCCTAAAACCCCTCTGAAGATAAAGTGAAGGCCAGGGTAATTAAACTCCTCTAGAGTAGTAACCACATGGAGAACACAGCAAGATCCATCAGCAGCATGGAGAAGAGAAGGTAGAATGAAACGCCCCTGGTCCACAAGAGCCAGAAGCTCCTGTGCTGTTTTGTCTCCAGCAAAATGGCCACCGGCATTACAGTGATAGGGACACCCAGGCAGGCTGCAGAGGCCTGTTAAGGCTGCAGGCCACGGCAAAATGGTGGATTTTCGCCGATGAGCATGTGACCTCGGGCCTAGTAACAGGCCTGGGGGCCCTGGTGGGGGTCATCGCGGCGGATGAAAACCCCCCCCCAAAGTACCGGTATGTGGCGCAACCATGTACCCCCCTCCGAGGCCTCCCCCCCACCATCCACTACCCGGTATAGCACCTGAGGCAACTTACATAGGGGACCCCCCCACTAAAAGTGTCCCGGGGGTCCAGAGCCCAGGGTAGGGAGAGGTCAGGGTAGGAGGGGAAGGTCCCAGGTGACCCCTCATAGTGGAGGAGGGTGGTAGGAGGTATGAATACCCGAGGGTCCTACTCACCTATGGAGGAGCCCAAGTCCGCCCAAGGCCCGCTAACCAGACGGGGGGACTGTACTTACCGGACCACGCTGCTGAGGGTGGGCCTCCATCCTGACAGACTGCCTCTGCACCGCAGTGAGGACGCTGTCGGCCAAGGGGCAAGCTGCGACGCTGGCATGCCAGGTGTGTGCGTCCCGGCGGGGTATTTCACCCGCAGGCCAGTCCCCATCCATGGGACTATAGTCGCTATGGAGACCCAGCGCGGAGCTACGGTCTGCAACGGTCTGAAACCCAGCCAGCATTCTACAGGAACTGGAGTCAGCAGCAACAAAAATAAAAAATAAAATAAAAAAAAGGTTCCCTTTAAGACGTTTAAAACAGAGCTAGGACAAAAAAAGGTCCCAGCAGGGAACTGTTTGGCCATTCCTAAGACCAGGCAGCTAAAACTGAAGATGCAACGGTGAGGCCAGGGGTAATAACCCAGGGACCCCACTCCCCTGGGCGTGTCAAAGCCTTTGGCTCTATCTCAGGGGTGTCCAAACTACGGCCCTCCAGCTGTTGCAGAAAAAAAGTAGTTTTGGCGCTCTCAGGTAGTGCTGATCACTGAAGTGGCTGCAAGTGTGGATGGGTGCTGGGTTCACTCAATTGGAGACACCAACTCATGGGAGATGTAACACAAAGGAACTTGATGACAACTAAGCACAAGGGGGGGGGGGGGTATATATATATATATAGATATAGATATAGAACTACACGTCCCATGAGGCATTGTAAATCTCTGGCATTCACAGACTTAACTAGGCATGATGGGAATTGTAGTTCCTGAACAGCTGGAGGGCCAAAGTTTGGACACCCCTGCTCTATCTGGTCACTCCTAGTGGGAGGGGCTTATTACCCATCCGTCTGATTTAAAGCAGCAGCATATACGTCCGTCGGTGGACAAGAGACATTTTTAATTTCTGGGAATCTTTTTTACAAAGACTGTCTACTGACGCTCCACAATCAACGGTGCAATGCTTATTTATATACTCAATGGTATTTACCCTGACTATTGATAATGCTCCCCAATTCTTACTTTAACTTCTGAGCCACTTAAGTATCGTTTTCCCTGTTTGATGCCTCTTGTCACTCCTGGGAAATGAGCCATGCAGCCAACCATCACCTTCTGTCCATCTGAATATTGTCGGCCTACTGAGCTGTTCTCTAAAAGGTATCTTAGTTATTGGTGGAACAGGGGCTTCTTTTTTACCCTCGATTGTATAGCAAGATAACTGCAATTGTGTGTTTTCTTGTCCAAATGTGTGGCCTTTTGTACAATTATGCCATTTCTCCAAGCCAAATGATGCTTACAGCCTTACAAAATGTCATCTATTCTCGATTTAAAAAAAAAAAACACCACACACAAGATACGGTCACTGTGCAGCAGTTGAGGGTAATACAAGATCTGGGGTTATTATGATATACTTGGCTCTACCAGCAATGCCAAAACCAGTGCTGTGGAGCGGAGTCGGAGTCGAGGAGTCGGAGGAAATTTTGGGTACCTGGAGTCGGAAAACAATGAACCGACTAAGACTCCTACTAAATTTAGATTGGAATTAAAAAAAAAAAAAAAAGTAAGTTTAAATTATTTCGCTATTAATGTTAGATTTGTGGATGAAAACAAAAGAATAACACGGACCCTCGGATTAAAGGACACTCAGGCACATCACACCAGTGATTACCTTCAGAAGTTAGTGGAGGGTGTTCTAGAAGATTTTGAAATTACAAAGGAACAGATTTTATGTGTTGTGACAGATAACGCTTCTAACATGTTGAGCACAATTGAGAAGATGAACGCAGATGAAGAAGGTAACAAACCGATATTAGAGTTAGAGGAAGACAGCTCTGCAAGTATTGGAGAAAGTTTAGAAACTGAAGAGAATGCCGACATTTTTTTTAGACAAATTTGTTGAAGAAGCATTGAAGCTTGCTACTATTCATTATATGCGATGTGCTGTTCATACACTGCAACTTGTCATAAGAGATGGATTAAAAGATCGCCATGCAGCTACACCAATTGGCAAATTAAGGCAAGTAACGGTTGCAGCCAGGGCCCCGAAACAGATGCAATTTTGAAAAGACGTGCATGAAAAGGAGCCATTTTGGATCAAACAACTAGCTGGGGAAGCACTTATTTAATGGTAAAGCGTTTGCTTGAACTTAAAGACTTCATAGAAGAAATGGACAATGAAAATCTTGTGGTAATGACATGTATGTTGCCTTTCTTTCCTTCAAGGATTGTATAAAATACATTTGCATATTAATACAGGAGGTGTCGGAGTCGGAAGTAAAAAAAAAAAACTGAGGAGTCAGAGTATTTATCTACCGACTCCACAGCCCTGGCCAGAACAGCATGAAATCAACTCTCCTAAAGTCAACCCATTTGCATACATATAGCCAAGACTGGGTGGGTGAAGAGGGTAACTCGAGACCTTCCCCTTTGACAAAGTCTGGGTGCCAGCACAACCAACTTTAAAGAGGAAGTAAACCCTCCTCTACAACTTGTACCTATAGGTAAGCCTATGATAAGGCTTACCTATAGGTACTGTAAATATCTCCTAAACATGTACCGTTTAGGAGATATTTACCTTACATGCAGCCAGTGACGTCACTGGCGCATGCGCTGTGAAGGAACGGCCGCTCGTGCTGTTCCTTCAGAGTCCCGTGCCGTGACTGTCAGCTCTCTCGCGCGTGCGCGGGAGTGACGTCACCGCGGCTCCGGCCAATCAGATGGTCGGATGCCGCGATCCCGGAAGACGGGCGACTGGACATGTCGCCCGTCATAGAGGTGAGTGAGCGGCACGGCGGGGGCTCGTTCTAAGGCAAGTATTGCATAATGAGCTAGTATGCGATGCATACTAGCTCATTATGGCTCTCTTGCAGGGTGTAAAAAAAAAAAAAAAACACAAAAAAAAAAAAAAAAAAACGAGTTTACAACCTCTTTAAGGCTGTAAGGCAAAAAGAAATTGCATGACCGGTGTGGAGGAAAACTGCACTAAACATATACCTGTAGGTGATATATAGCTGTAAGTGATAATGAAGTAATGATGTTTTATTTATCCATTCTCCATGTCTTGTTTCCCAATTGTGGGGCCCATAACCCACAAAGTGTCTTTCTCTAAGCCAACAATGAAAATGAGAGATTTACCATTTTGATATATTGTTGCCATAAGAGGCTATAGGGGGGGAGACCGAATGAGTATCTGCCATTGCCTTTATAGCATTACTATTAGACAGAAATTTGCTGTGTGATGGACTGTAAACAATTGTCTCCTGAACTATTTCAGATTTATATGCGCACATAGTAAGAAACACCTTTTGCATAAACCCTTTTATGAAAACTAGAATTTGGATATAGTAGCCCTTTAATGCAGGATGTGCCCACAGATCTAAAAAGTTACCAAAAGCCTGTTAAAGATGGACTATATTCCCGCTTACAAGGTGCACGAAGACTATCTTCACAAGAATAAATAAATAAAAAAAAAAAAAACAAGACAAAAACATTGGAACAATTAAAATTAGATTTATAAACTGTCCTTTATACATATTACTTTGTCAAAGGACAAAAACTTTATTCCAGAACATTTTCTTCTATCGCTCTGAATATAAAGCACTGGGTCCCCTTCTCGGTTCCTCCTTTGGCAATTAAAATAAGTGTATCCATAGCCATCAAAAATAGTTGTTACAAATTCCTCCTTCTGTATACACCTCTGTAGCACAGAGAAATTGTAGGGGAAATGACAATGGCCTCCACAGTAACCCCAGTCTTGATGCCAAAGTGTTGAAAAGTCATCGCTCAGGACCTCCTCGGTGCCTTGGCACATAGGTGGGCCACTGTGAAGCGTCACATGACTGTCAGATGATTGGTGTGCAGTTTATGGCAACAAAACCATCAAATCAAATTCCAAGATGAGCTTATCATTGAAAACAAAAAGGACAGTGTCCAGAATCATCTTATTATACAAGTCTTCCACTGTGACATCTAGCAATCTACGCTGTCTAGGTTTCGAATCTGACAACACTTTCTTCATATGGGTGACTCTTGCCCGAAGACATGATCCTCTAATGATCCTGACTTCTTACTCTTACTCCTAATATGTTTGTACTTGTCCACATAGCCTTTCACTAGGTTCACCACCTTTACTGGATTTATTTCTCCACTCTTGCTGTGGCAGATCTAGGAAAGAAGATAAATACAGTGATCAGTCTCCACCAATATAGTGAGGGGTCACTTATAAACAGGCAACGACAAATAATACATGCCAATACAATGATGTAATACTGCCCTTATCATTTATAGAAAAAGTACTTTATTGCTAAAACCGAATATGCTGCAACAACTGGTTTTGGTCAAGGTGTCAGGCACTGCAAAGAAGAATGCCTTTAGAAAGGAAACTATGACAGTTTTTTGGAAATGATATGTTAAACTGGTTTTAAAAAATACACATAAGCTGAAAAACTAAATTTAACATTAACACGATTTTTACAGGATAACATTCTGTTTTCAAAGGCCAACACTTCATGTTTTCAAACAGGTTGTACTGTTGCGGTGTTAGCTAGAAGAGTGAGGGGATGTGTTTCAATTCAGCACAGAAGATAATAGCAAGAGACTTCACTCAGCACAGAGCATGTAAACTGGCTGCAGATGAATATAAAGACAATATTTATAGCAATGCGTCGTATTTGGCTGAATATTAAGCCATAATCATTTTTAAATGTATTTTATGATACCCAATACAGAAAAAAATATAAAACTCTGCAGATTCCCATTAAATCCCATTGAGTTTTAAAAAAGGAAGTGTTGATTGGTAGCTATAAATTGAAAAGAAAAACTGAGCAGTGTGACTAATTGACCTCCAGAAGACTTACCCCCCTTCATAACCAGGCCATTTTTTGCGATACAGAACTGCGTTACTTTAACTGACATTCGCGTGGTCATACAGCACTTTACCCAAATAAAACGTATGTCATTTTTTCCCCACAATTAGAGCCTTTTGTTGCTGATCATTGATCACCACTGCGTTTTTTATTTTTATAAACAATGTTCACACCACACGAGGCATCGCTGCGAACATTAAATCGAGAGCAAGAATTCTAGCATCAGACCTCCACTAACTGGTAACCTGTAAAGGCTAAGATTTTAAGTACACTAATTTGTTGCCATTCCACAGGCTTATGCAATTTGCAAGCATGACATGTTTGGTATCTAATTTACTTGGCCTAACATTATCTTCTATATTTTATCAAACATTTGAGCAGGACTGTGTTTTGTGCACAAAAATGTATTAAAGTGTATTTTTCTCGAAAAATTTAATTTGAAAAATGGCTGCGTAAATACTGTGTGACATAAAAAATATCAACGCCCACCATTTTATTCTCTAGGGCCTCTGCTTAAAAAATAGGTTTTTTACATGTATAACAATGTCGAAATTGGCCTGGGGGGGGGGGGGGGGTAAGTATTTGAATGTTACTAAATCCAGGACCCTGCATTCACTATATCTGGTCTCCCACAGTACACAGAACATGGAAATGCATTTATTTTAGTAAATATAAACTGCTAAATACCTTCTTTCATCAGCAGTATAAAGCAGTTTTGTAACTTCTACCAGTGTCCAAGCACTGGTTAAAGCTTGTATAGGTTTTTATTCTACTCTAACTGTCCTATGAGGCTGCATGACCCCTGACCCTCTGTCTGGACAGTGCTGATTGGCCCTGTGCCGATCACAAGCACCCTCACAAAAGAAAAAAAAACACTCTAGCAATACACACCAAACTGAGCATGTGCAAAGTGACCCCAAGGCTCTGTACTATCAGGAGATGGATTGGGGACTATGAAAGAAGAGAAGGACCAAAGAAGATAGGATCAAATAACCTTTTTATACAATGCAGAGGATTAACCCCTTGAGTACCACAGGGAGTATAACAAGCATGTTTTACTGCATATACAGACTGATTTTACTGTTGTGGGTTTAGTAACACTTTCAATTACCAGGTAAAAATAAAGGGGAAAAAAGAGGCTGAAAAATAAAACGAACACAGCCAAAACAGCTAAGGACTGACAAGGTAAAGTTTATTAAATGTTTTTAGGTTCAGATACACTTTAAGGGTCCATTTATATCTTTGCACTAGGGTAACACATGGTAAATGATAGCAGGCAAATTGTAGTGCAGTTACATTTCCCCATGTCCTGGGATGTACAATGAAATAAACTAGAATTCCTGTTCAGCTGCATTGCGGTCTGTGACTCTACTGAAGATTTTTTCCCTTACTTCCTGTCCTAGAGACAACAGGACAAGAAAGATGGAAACAAGGGTCATCTGGATAGGACAGTTGACTTTATCATCGTGGTGTGATATATATGTATTACAAACCTCACCCACCTTCTGTACTGCTTTCCGTAGGATCTCTTTGTATTCATCCTTTGTGATTTCCCTCTTCTGGTAATATGGTTTGATGGCCAGCTTGACCTCTTCGACTGCACGTTCCTGTATGTGAAGTTTCTTCATGTACTTAAAAAAAAAAAAAAAAAAACCATAATGAGGAAATGTAAGGAAGGAGGAAAACGGGCATCAATTAAAACACTATCTGACTTCCCCAGTGTTCTCATGGATGAACCATGTATTTGCTCTTAAAACGGCTGTTCCATCTGCGCTAAGAATTATTCAGAAAAACGGATATGGGGCCTCAGGTACTCGTTTACAAAGGCCAATAGCAATAGTTTCTCTATGTAGTCTGTAGGGCTATATTTTTTTATTGTATGCTGTATCCAAAAATATATAACCAAAAGAAAATGGTAAATGTTTCATGAGCTATAGAAAATCTCATGACTCAATAGACCATTTGCCTTCATACCTTTATGAAGGCTTTTGCCGCAAATATTAAGACATGGGAAAAAGTTACAGTTTGTATATTTTGTGGCTTCATGCAATCTCCAATAACACTGCAAAGAACATTTTTTTAATACTGAATTCTGTTAGAAGGTCTTTGTGTGGCCTGCCAAACACTACAAGGCATTTTGTTTAAATAAGTGCTTAGGGAAACAAAACTTAAAACCTGCAGGGTTTCAAATGACTGAGAAGGTGTATGCCACTCCCTGGAGTGCTGCTCGTTATTTACTTGCAGCTCTCCAAGAGCCGCAGTGTTCGCACATTTTTCCCACTGTCCAGTCACAGAATGCTTTGCATTTTGTGAATGGGTTTACAGAATATAAAGCGTTCTTTTAATTGGACAAGAGGAGAGGAGAAGCGGACAAAGGACAGGACATCCTACTAATTTCTCCTCAAAAGGACAGGACAGCTACGTCTCCTGTCAGAGTGCTGCAGGTATAATTTCCCGTTTAAGTACCAGAGGAATACCGAAAGCTGAGTACCAGAGGAATACCGAAAGCTGAACTAGCAACACTTTGTACGGTGAAACTGAAAAACAATAGGTAGCAACCCAGGAGGTGGCATGCACTATTTGTAAAGAAAATTAGGAGCCAGTTTTTTTTGCGCATGCCGAATGGCCAGCTTCTATCGCAAAGGTTGCCATGCATACGGGCCGAATGGCGGCCAGTTTTTAATGAACCGGCTGATGTTGCCCAGCATTCGGCCCGTGTGTACTCGGTGTGATGGCTCACTAGGGAAGGACAGTGCAGCAAATTGGAGGCGAAATTAGATCCAGTAACTCCTACTGTCTTAGGCCCCTTTCACACATGCACCGCCACTAAGCAGAATCCGCTTGCTCAATGGGGATTTCTCTGCTAATCCCCGCTGAGCAGGTCTTGTCCGCAGAGCGAACACTGACACAGTCCCGCTCTCTATGGGGCAGTCGGATGGAAATGGACTGCCTGTCCATTCCAATCTGATGCCATCTGATTTGATCTGTCGGACGGATGGAAAGTAAAACCACCATCCGTCTGTTGTTGGCCAACAGGATCAGATGGCGGCGCATGTCAGAGGACACCCGCCACTCCATAGAGTAGACTAGAGGGTCCGATTAGGTCCGCCTGAAAAACTGACAGGCCGACCTGATTTGACAGCCAGTGTGAAAGGGGCCTTCGGCTGTGTGGCATGACAGAGAGAGAATAAAAAATAATAAATTCATTTTAATGGAAAAATAAAAAAAAAAAACAGTTTCCATCTCAGCGCCGCCAGTGACTGCTTGTTGCAGCCCTGGCCACAAGAGAGGGTAAGTTCCCTGATGAAGTGTCTCCCTATAGGCCGCAAAGCCCCCGGCTTCAATTACTGGCCAGCGCAGCATCTTAGTCTGCACAACCGCGGGCGGGGGCTGCAGTGTAGCCCAGGCGCCAGGCCGCTGATTCTAGTCGTCAATGCGACCTGGCGCCTGGGGTTTTTCGAGCATTGGTCTATTCCATTTAGCCACCCCACTAAAATTAATTTACATAAGATTCTAGAAGAATATCCATACTGTGCTGTGCAGGCCACACAGTGAAGATATCCAGAGAGAAGACTAAAAAATGTTCTGCAGTGTTTAGCTTTATCAGACAGGTACTGCCAAATAAACTAGGACCTTGGCTTTAGTAAGTCCTGGAATTTATACATACAAGCGCATGTCCCTGGGGTGGGGAAAGAATACAAAAGCTACAAGATAAGTCCCAAGTACTTGGCATGTTTAAAAAAAGGTACCTTTACCATTGGACACCTTTTAAATAAAAATGGAAATACACAAAAATGTGAGAAGTAATCTTACCTCTTCATTTTTACCCTTCTCTCCTTTTTTCAGTTTTGATTTTCCTTTCCCTTCACCTAGAGCACCATATAACAAAATAATGAATCAAGCATTCTTTTACACATTTTTAAATCATCAAACAACGCACTCTGCACTAATTTCATACATGGCTGTCCTTGGAATATTCAGGTTTGGGATATACCGTGTTTCCCCGAAATTAAGACCTACCCTGAAAGTAAGACCTAGTTTACTGTATGAAAAATCCTAGGATGCACCTTATTGGTGTTTTAAATAATGTCCAATATGTGTTTTTGTAATATAATACTGTGAAATACATTCCTTGCATCACCGCTCTGCTCTAAGCTGATTCTGTCTTTCTCCTCTCATACCGTAGCTGTCAGAGGGGGATCTCAGCCCCTCCCCTCTGCAGTGTAACACAGAAGCGCCGGTAGTCGATTGGAATTGTGGGAAATGCCTTTGATACATCGGCCCTTCTGTGACCCCCAGCTGTCACCGGGGGAGAAGATCAGCTGAGCCCGGAGCTGCGATGAAGAAGGTATTTCACACTACTCTAATCTACCCTGCGCTTCTGTGTAAAGGGGGATCTCAGCCCCTCCCCTCTGTGTAAACTGCAGAGGGGAGGGGCTGAGATCCCCCTCTGACAGCCACGGTATGAGAGGAGACAGTGGAGGAGACAGCAGTGATGTAATGAAGGTATTTTACACTATTGTATTACAAAAACACACACTGGACATATATAAAACACTAATAAAGTGCATCCTAGGATTTTATATACACTAAACTAGGTTCACATTGGATTCTTGGCACACAGGGAGGGCAGAGAGGAACAGGACAGATTATAAGACCTGCCTCGAAAATAAGCCCTACTGTGTCTTTTGGTGCCAAAATTAATATAAGACCCGGGCTTATTTTCGGGGAAACACGGGTAAAAGCAGAACAAAGCAAAAAAAATAAAAAATGTTTCTGAAGACTGACAACATGGTTAATAAATGTACCCTTTCAGGATACCGGAGAAAGTAGATTCAGATGAAATCCCTGTCAAGCTTTTTGACCTCTGATACAAAGCAAGATACTGAAGAGTCAGTAAATTTGCAATAGTGTGATTGCTTAAAGGTAATAAAGAGAAGCACATTTAAGGACAAATTATCACTTCCTACTACTGACAGGGATCAACTGCCCAAGGACCAGTGAGTGTGTTAACTAGGTCACAAAATTTTTTAGATGTCTGCATCAAGCATTTTATTACTACCACCCTACCCGTCAGGCAGGGAGGACGAGACACTACCACATACATTCTGGCAATAACACAGACTGTCTACATGCATTATAAGCAGAGGACTTTCTTTTCAAAATATCAACATACTAATTTATGTTCTTATAAGAGGTTGTCATTGTTAAGAGCAAGAAAGGAAGTGCTACAACCCCAAAACCCCATAAGGATAGACAGGATTTGATCAAGACCTCTGTGGTTGGACTCGCGTAGTACTAACCGTTCATTTTTTTTTTTTTTTTTTAAAGCAACAAACCCCTTATGGGTGGGACTATGCGGGCAACCAGACATCCAATATATGGTAAAATTGTATTTATTTAGATCATATGAAAGTATTAACATGCAGATCATAGGACAGTATTAACATGCATATTTAATGGAATAAATCTAGAACAATCGGACTTTTACAAGCGCAAGAACACTAAAAACATTCACGGCTTGCGAAGGGTGCTTATCCAGATATGGAACTTCAGTGAAAATACAGCCTCCAAGCCCAAAGCATGGACGCATTTCAGGGGAAACCACCTTTTCTCAGGGGTTTGTACCATGAAGCTTTATAGCTTCATATACTATTGTAACAAAAAAACTGATTGTAAACTTTCACTTTACATATAACTGTACAAACATCTGCATGTAAAATATAATCGCAGAGTATTACATACCACGTTATAGAAGTTCCTGATATAGCAGAAGCCGTGTGAAATAAAAATAAACATATTTGTGGAAAAGTGGGAGGAAAAGGGGAAAAGGAATTGGAACAAGGTTCATGCTGATGGATGAAAATGCTGCTACACTCCATCCATCAGCATGAACCTTTTTTCCATTTCCTTCTCCCCTTTTCCTTCCACTTTGATTTTTTTTTTTTTAAACACGGTTTCTACTATATCAGGAACTTCTATAAAATAGCTCGTAATACACTGCAATGATATTTTACATGCAGATACTTATACAGTTATATGTAAAGTGAAAGTTTACAATCTGATTTTTTGTTACAATAGTATATGACACTATACAGCTCCATAGTACAAACCCCTGAGGAAAGGGGTTTTCACCTGAAATGCGTTGGGTTTGGAGACTGCATCTCCTCTGAAGTTTCATATCTGGACGAGCACCCTTCGCCAGCTATGAATGTTTTTATTGTTCTTGCGCATTTGTAGAAGTCTGATTGTTCTAAATTTATTCCATGGAATATGCATGTTTATACTTTCATATGATATATATAAAATGTTACCATAAATTGGAGCTCTGGTTGCCCGCATATTCCCACCCATAGGGGGTTTGTTGCATCTATTATTGTCCATTGAGACGATGGCTACTGTCATACAGAATTTTGAACAGGTCGGGTATTTTCTTCATTCAAAACAAAATTGCGCACCAGGAAGTCTTGCCATTAAAAATGTATATCTTTATTTAATCAAAACGCATTTCAGCCTCCTACCTAGGCCTTAATCCTAATCATTATGACTAAGGCCTAAATAGGAGGCTAAAACGCATTTGATGGGTTAAAGATATCAATTTTTAATTCATAGACATCCTGGTGGTGGATTTTTATGCTTCATTATTTGTATTAGGCCTTAAGAATTGTTGGAAAGTGAAGAAACTAAAACAACTGGACACAGATATTTTACCTGTGCTTGCCGCTTGCATTTTCGGCTCATTAGTTGTAGCCAAACTGCCAGCTTTCGGTGTTTGGCTGAGGACTGCTTGGCTGCTCTGAACCACACATGGCGCTGTGGGCTCACTTACAGGGGCATAGGGAGGAAAGATCGGTGGGAGCGGTAATGGAGGCAAGGTTTGCGGGAATACCTGTGTAAGAACAGGACAGAAATATTAGCAAATATTAACAAGACTTCAAGTAATTCCTACTCAGAATTGAACATTAGGACAGACTAATGCTAAGGAAAAAAAAAAAAATGGGAGTCTTAGCATTACCTGGAAGTTCACTGCTGTATTTTACCTGTTTGTTTAGATACAGAGCAGATTTAAAATAGGGTTCTGTCCGCATGTTCTGTTAGATGGACAGCAACAGCATTTATAAAATTGCATAAAAAAAGTTTGATACACCATATCAGATTTCCACAGTCTAAATAATGTGTAGCACAGTACAGCCTTCCTAGAATAGAAGGTATTTATATGTCTTAAGTCTATAGCATAGTCCAAAAATAAGAGAATTATTTCTTATTTCAGGACTATTGGCAGAGCCATGCAAGTAAGCCAATTAAATACCATGGCTAACTGTGCATCCAGAACCGTTGGGTGTATAGTGCAGATACAAAATTGAAAAATTATAGAACCATTTATTTCGATCTGCATCTTCTTTAGTCTTGTTGAAAATCATTAGTGCAGTGTATGGAAACCATTGTTAGGGAGAGAAAAGTTCTGGGTTATGCTTTCTTGCAGGAAAGCATAAAGTAGTCATAGCTTAGGCCTCCGGGATCTATTCTGTGATGCACATCACATAAATCAGAGTACCAGGGGCTGCAGTAGGTCTGCACACAGCTCACATTGTAGCTGCTTTGACAGTTAAATTAGTTGCTAGGAAAGGTTCTAACTATATCGGTACAGTTTTTTTCTTTGCATGGACTACTTTTCAACCCATACGTATCAGAGCACCTGGTAAATAGGCTGAACTAAGATTTCAGATCTCTGTCAACTGCAAATGTTAAGATAGGGGCTGTATGTCATGATACTGCTCACAAGCTGGTCACCTGAAACAAGGTTATTATGTCTTCAAGAACCAATTTATACAAACCGTAATTTCGTATGAAAACTAGATAGTGTAGTTTTAAAATTAGGCTATGTCTGGGCACCTGCAGGGGCGTATCTGTTGCAATCCAAGGGACTTGACTGGCATCTTTCGCAGGTCTGTCTGGAGCTTGTGCAGCAAGCCGGTCTATCAAAGGGATCACAGGTTTGTCTTCCGGCTTATTCACAATGTGTGTCGGGGATTTGTTGCCAGAATCCCATGAAGGCTGAGTTAAGGATTCTTTCCTGGAGTCTTGGGCGGCTTTGTCTGGTAGTGTCCAGGTAACTGAAGTGGATGTCTCACTAGTTGGGTCAAGTTCATAACTGGATACTTTATCATCTGTATGCTTCTCTGGGGATGACCAAGACTCGTCCTGCTGAGAGTTGTTATAGGGGGAAGCTTTAAAAAAAAAAAAAAAAGTGTTGATAAAACTGATATAACGGCTAATGGCAAAATACATACAACCAAAAAAACTATAAAAAATATACAAAGACAACAACAATATCACTTCCTAATTTATTGCTCAACTACAACCAGTAGTTTATTTTCAAGCAAGTGATTTGTGGTAAAACAAAGCATTTTAATGTACCACAATGCATTATTACACTGCATATTTAAAAAAAAAAAAAAACCTCGAAATTACAAACTTATACTATCTCCCCTATACCTCCCCCAACCCACCCCCCCCCCCCCCCCACCCCTTACATAACTACTCTTATTGCAGTCTACCTCTATTTACCTAACTAAAGATAACATAGGTTAATTTGAAACATTATCCTGTTTTTTCCAAATTTCAATGTAATCTCTGGTCTTTTTAAAGTTAATAAATGTTTCCCATTTGTTGGGGAAAGGTTCTGTTTTTTCTTCATCCAAACTACACAGATATTCCATGTCATAAATATATTCAACTCTACCGCACCACTCCCTAATAGCGGGGACTTCTGTTTTTAACCAGTTTTTTGGAATTGTCCCTTTTGCTGCATTTAACAAGTTTGGAAGTATTGAATACCTATATTGTTTTAAGGGTCTGCTTGTCCTATGAAACAAACAAGTCCAGGGGTCATCTATGATAATCTCTCCCCTGATTTTATTAATGAATTGCTGGCGAAAGATCTGGGGGGCTTAGTAGAAGATAGACTTAATAATAGCATGCAGTTCAAGCTGCAGCTGCCAAAGCCGGCAGAATATTGGCATGCTTAAGGAAGGGGATGTTTTCCAGAGATAAAACTATAATCCTGCCACTGTATAAAATTCTGGTCCGACCGCAACTGGAGTATTCTGTCCAGTTCTGGTCGCCAGTCCTCAGAAGGGATGTGTTGGAGCTGGAGAGAGTCCAGAGAAGGGGAACTAAACTGATTAGGGGGTTGGAGGACCTAAATTATGAAGAGCGCTTACAAGCTCTTCTCCCTGGAGAAGAGACGCCTGAAAGGGGACATGATAGCAATTTATAAATATCTCAATGGCGATATCAACATAGAAAAAAATGTATTCAGTCGAAAAGAATGTATGAAGACACAAGGACATACAATGCGATTAGAGGAGAAGGGATTTAACCTCAGACTACGCAGGGGGTTCTTTACAGTAAGGGCTACAAGATTGTGGAATTCTCTACCACAATTGGAAGTAACTGTGGGAAGTATGGCTACTTTTAAAAGACTCTTGGACGTACACATCTCAAGGATAAAAACATTTGGGGGTATGGGAAATGAATACGTTCCCCACACACCTACACGGGTTGAACTGGATGGACTATTGTCTTTATTCAACCTTAACTACTACGTTTTCTTAGCCA
Organism: Pelophylax lessonae; assembly: GCF_965119305.1. Lineage (NCBI taxonomy): Eukaryota > Metazoa > Chordata > Amphibia > Anura > Ranidae > Pelophylax > Pelophylax lessonae. The sequence goes on along the minus strand of NC_138777.1, from coordinate 94,916,005 downwards.
AAGTTCTCGAATCGTGGGACATTCCCACCAAATATGGAGCATTGTATCCAACACCTTACAACCTCTCCAAAACAAATTTGATTTCTCTGGTTGACAGCTATGCGCTATAACAGGTGTAATATACCACCTTGAGAGACATTTATAATTCATCGTAATGGTGTTCACATCCCTGGTCGTGCAGTGTACAGCTCTCAGCACACCATTCAGTTTGTGCTCTCCCAAACTTAACCCCAATTCTCTTTCCCATCTTTCTAAAAATGGGAGTTTCCTCATACCCATCAGATCAGTTATCTTATATATTTGAGACATACTGGGACTTAATTTTGCTGATGGAATGTAAAGCCTCTCCACGAGGTTCAATTCTTTTTCCAATCTGGTGGGTTTAGGAACAGAACGAACAAAGGGTTTCAATTGCCTATAAGTCCATACATTTAATATCAAGCCACCCTTTATTTTTGAGTTCGTGTAAAGACCTGATCTTCCCATTGTGTTTTATACCTTTTAACTGCAAACACCTTAACCAACCAAACTGTTTCTCTATTCCCGGTAAAAAATATTTTGTGTCTCCTAGTGATAATAATGGGGAATTATATTCCCACCCAACCTGCTTGTGTAGCACATCTCATACTTTAAATACCACTCTTGTTAATTCACGAGCATCCTTGTGTATCTCCCTATACTTTGGTGGAACCCAGATATTTGTATCCAAGTGTGATTGACTTAATGTGAATTCTAACCCAACCCATCTTTTCCCCAAGTTTCTACCATTCGTCATATCACTACAGCTGTGTACTATCTATTTATGTCCGGTGCCGCTAATTCTTCCCGTGTCTTATCCCTGCTTAAAGCTGCATACTGCACCCTGTATTTTTTCGCCTGCCAAATTAAAATTTACCAATTTGCTTTATTGTTTTGAAATATGCTGGTGGAATAGCAATAGGTAGTATTAGGAATCAATATAATATTTTGGGCAGGATTATAATTTTAAACGTATTTATTCTGCCTAACCAAGAAATTGGGCGATTCAATGATTTCTTCAAATTTAACTTTATCTCATCAAGCAAAGGTATGTAATTGGCTTGATATAAATTTTCAGGTAGCGGGGTTAGGTTTATCCCTAGATATTTTATTTATCCTTTACCCAGGTAAATGGGAAACCCTCCTGTAGGGGGGGGGGGGGGTGCAAACCAATCAAAATACGCCTATTGCGATTTTTTTTTACCAAAAATATGTAGCAGAAAAACAAATTGGCCTAAAATGTTCACAAATTTAGATTTTTAAATTTTTTGAGAATGTTATATAGCAGAATGTGAAAATATTTTTCACATATCGCAAAATAGGGCCTGGTCATTAAGCAGGAAAATATTCCGGTCTTAAAGTGGTTAATCATCAACCCAGAAGGTCCACGTTTACTGTGCTGTTAAAGGCTTTACCCCTTTAAATGCCAGGACTTTTATAAAAATACATTGGTAGACAAGGGCTTAGACTGTTTAAAACTGTATAGGCTGCTGTTAGCAATTCATGACTCCATGCCCAATGTTATTCCATAAAGCCCAATTCGTTTTTATTTGAACCAGGGCCTCTGTAACTAATGATATTTTCTGAAAGCAAAAAACCCTTTACATTTTGTATGCCACATGCTCATGTTCCTTTACTATATGCTTCTATACAATAAAGATCATTTTTTAGCTGATCATTTCTAGCAGATTTAGGCTTATTCAATAAGGCAATGCAAAGAGCAGGGAGCAGATAGAAAGTAATCGAAAGCAAGGTAATGGAAAACATCTTTCATTCCAGTAAGGTGAAGTCTATTTTGCCTCTTATCGGTTACTACTCTTTGCACATCTATGCATTGCCTTATAGTGGAAGCAGATTTGTTCATTCTTCTAGAAGTACAACACATCGGATCCACTGTGCACCTTGGAAAAAAAGACCAGAATCTTACACAGAGATTGGTCTGGGATTTCCTTCTCAGACGCTTTGTCCTGAAGGTTCCAGGTGACTCTCTTTATCTGAGGTTTGGATTTAGAGGTGGAAGTGGGTTCTTTTTCTTTAAGTTCATCAGACTTGCTTTCTTCAGAAGCCTTACTTTTTGAGGTCTTTTCATTAATGTGATTTCCAGCCTCTGTTTCAACCGAATTTTCGTCATCTTGAAGAAATGGAATGACTGATGTTTTGGAGAAGTTAATTAAAGTCGGCTCCTAGAATATGAAAATATAGTCAGTCGTTCTCAATATAATTTGCCTTACAGTTCAGGTTTGTGCTTTCATCAGAAGGGCTCCATAAGTAGTACTAAAGGTTTATTTTGCAATTAGGGTTCTTATCCTATACATTTCATTTGTTCACACACTACCCAGATATATACATTGACAGGATTTATACAAACCATTTTTTTGAAGCTTACCATTACAGTGGAACTGCAGTCAAACTTAAGGTAGAATTCCGGACAAAACCTAACTATGCTTAAAAATGTTCCTTCCGCCTTCCTAGCACCAATTCTGACTAAAAGAACAATCTCCAGCATTTAAAAGAAGTGCTCCAGTATAGATGGATCACAGGTCTTCAACTACTACAATGTTGGCAAAACTTTGCAGCCCACAATGGGCTGGGGAAGCTCAAGAGGCATGCTAAAAAAACAAGAACAGAGGGCGCACCAGCCTTTCGCATTACCTTATTAGCTTTAATTAGGGATGCACCGATCCAACTTTTTTGGACCCGATACCGTTATCTGGCGTTGTGAAATCGCCGATACCGGAACCGATCGGGTGCTACACAAAGCAAGCGGCTGCAGTACAGAGCAAAGCCGCTGCTTCATGTGTACGCTCCTCCATTCACAGGCAGAGTGCATCTGATATCACTCCACCTGTGAGCCGGACCTATACAGGAAGTAGCGGCTCCCATCCCATACTACTACTGCACCTAGTAAGGGATGGCTGAGCCGTTACCAAGCAAAAACCGGATCGGCAGGTGGATCGGTCAATGTTACCGATCCCCCGATCCATCTAAAATGGCCATATCGGTGCCGATATCAGATCCGAATATCGGATCGGTGCATCCCTAGCTTTAATTATAATAATTTTGCGAGTATGCATCTGTTCTATTATAAATAAAAGCTACCAATTCTGACTAATCGGTGTTAAGAAAGATGCGTATATAGTGGATATAAAAAGTCTAGATACCCCTGTTTAAATGATTCTGTGATGTAAAAAAAAGAGAAAGATAAATCAGTTCAGAACTTTTTCCACCTTTAATGTGACCTATAAACTGTACAACTCAGTTGAACAACAAATTGAAATCTTTTAGGTGGAGGGAAGTAAAAATAAAATATGATATGGTTGCATAAGTTTGCACACCCTTTAACTAATACTTTGTTGAAGCACCTTTTGATTTTATTAAAGCACTCAGTCATTTTGGGTATAAATCCATCAGCATGGCACATTTTGACTTGGCAATTTTTGCCCACTCTTCTTTGCAAAAACACTCCAAATCTGTCAGATTGCAGGGGCATCTCCTGTGCACAGCTCTCTTCAGACCACACCACAGATTTTCAATTGGATTCAGTTCTGGGCTCTAGCTGGGACATTCCAAAACTTTAATTTAATCTTCTTCTGGTGAAGCCATTCCTTTGTTGATTTGGATGTATGCTTTGGGTCGTTGTCATGCTGAAAGATAAAATTCCTCTATATGTTCAGCTTTCTAGCAAAGCTTGGAAGTTTTTGTGCCAATATTGGTTGGTATTTGGAACTGTTCATATTTCCCTCTACCTTGACTAAGGCCCCTGTTCCAGCTGAAAAAAAACAGCCCAAAAACATGCTGCCACCACCATACTTCACTGTGGGTGTGATGTTTTTTTGATGATGTGCAGTGTTGTTTTTGCGCCGAACATATCTTTTGGAATTATGGCCAAAATGTTCAAACTTGGTTTCATCATCAGAACATTTTCCCACATGCTTTTAGACTTCAGATGTGTTTTTTGCAAAATTTAACCAGGATTGGATATTTTTCTTTGTAAGAAAAAGCTTCCGTCTTGCCACTCTACCCCATAGCTCAGACATATGACGAATATGGGAGATTGTTGTCACATGTACCACACAGCCAGTACTTGCCAGATATTCCTGCAGCTCCTTTAATGTTGCTGTAGGCCTCTTGGCAGCCTCCCTGACCAGTTTTCTTCTCATCAATTTTAGAGGGATGTCACTATTTTGCCATATTTTCCCCACTTGATGATTGTCTTAACTGTTTCCATGGTATAGCTAATGCCTTGAAAATGATTTTGTACCCTTCTTCTGACTGATACCTTTTAACAATGAGATCCATCTGATGCTTAGAAGCTCTCTGCAGACCATGGCTTTTGCTGTAGGATGCCACTAAGAAAATGTCAGGAAAGACCTACTAGAACAGCTGAACTTTATTTGGGGTTAATCAGAGGCACTTTAAATGTCAAGTGTACACTGACTCCTATTTAACATGAAGTTTGAATGGGATTGCTTAATTCTGAATCCAGCTACATCCCCAGTTATAAGAGGGTGTGCACACTTCTGCAATCACATTATATTTTTTTACTTCTCTCCCCCCACCCCCCAAAGATTTCAGTTTGTTTTTCAATTGAGTTGTACAGTTTTTTAGGTCACATTAAGGTAGAAAAAGTTCTAAAATTATTTCTGTGTCTCATTTTTTCACATCACAGAACCCTGACATTTTACCAGAGGTGTGTAGACGTTTTATATCCACTGTACTTGTCTATTTTCAGGGCACTCTGATCCAGGTACCTGATCAGCTCACCTGTCCGCCAGCACTGGCAACAACAGATGAGCCACAGAAAGCCAGTGGGTGATGTCACTGCTCCCAGACATTATCGAGAACTTTCTCTGTTCTCCTGCAGCCCCCACTGGCTGACACAGGGGAAGATTACGTGACCAGACCTATACAGCCTGAAAGTGGGTACATATAAAGAACTTATCTTACACGAGTTAGCCAGAATTGGTGTTGAGAGGGGGGGAGCATTTTTTAGAGTAGTTGGGTTTTGACAAAAATTATACTTTAATACACATCTGAAAAATACCTCTTGGAATTTTCATTAGACAAATAATATATAAATCTGTGCTGCTGTTAATAGGAATACACATCTGTCCCACTGCATAGCCAGGCAGATGACAGTTCATTTTCCATGTTCAGCTTTTCAGCTTCCAAATTACTCAGTGTATGAAGATCTACTCCTTTGTTCAGTGAGCAGAAAGGTGACCTGGAAAGCTGTAAACCTAAATCAGGAAACTGAAGGGATCACAGCGTGTTGCAGAGGTGAGAATCACAAATGTGGCTGAATAAATTTGCACATCTGTGAAAGTAAAAAAATTGTTCACATACAGGTTACATATTTTGTACATTAGCTTGGAGTTCCACTTCAAAAAATAAAAAAGTGCACTCACTGATTAAAGGATACCTATTCTCTATAAGAGAAATAGTTGGATTGTCATAGTTGGCCTTTTTATGAATTCTCTTGCTGCCTTGGCTGTCACTGTTTCAGCTGCTTTAATATTTTCTTGGCAACTGATCTAGAACAAATATGCAAATCTAGAGAGTGTTGACCTGTGAAGTGTAGTGAAATGTATAATAAACACTAGCAATGAACTTATTCTATTTGCTCCCTTTTGTTCTGTAAATATACCATTGAAAATTGCGTCATATCGGATAAGTGCAAAAACGTACATGGCGATTCTGCTAGATAACCAGTGAGCTGATAACATCAGGGCTGCATAATTATCTATTACAGTGGTCTCCAAACTGTGTCCCAGGGGCTACATTTGACCCTTTGCTGCTTTCTTTTTTGGCCCTTGGGGCATTAATTTCCCCACTAACCGCAATAGTGGGGCACTATTACTGACACCAATGATGGGACACCATTCTCCCCACTGACACCATTGATGGGGCACTATCACTGAAACCAAAGATGGGGAACTGTATCTCCCACTGATACCAACGATGGGGCATTATTACTCCTCCTAATACCAATGACAGGGGATCGTTTAAGCCCACCGGCACCAGGAAACAGTCCAGCCCCCCTGCTAGAAAGGCAGTAAACTGGCATTTTGTTTATAAAGTTTGGAGACCACCAATCTATTACATGGTTTCCAGTTATTTCTGTGGACTATAAAACACTTCTGCTCTATGTCGTAGAGGAAGGGGGAGGGAGATTCCGTAGTCCTATTCTAGGGAGAAAATGCTGCTACCTCTATAACTACATAACAGAGTGAGCATTTTCAGTCTAGGACAGGAAGTGTTTTTAAAGGATAGGATGACCAGGTTAAAAAAAAAAAAATAAAGATTAAAAAAAACCATGAAAAAGAAAGCTATTGCAGCCACCACATCAAATGAGTGACGAGTGGCAATTACAGTGTCTTGTGAAAATATTCACCCCTGTTTTGTTGCATTACAAACTGGAATTAAAATGGGTTTTGTACCATGTGATATACATAACATGCCTAAGACTTTGAAGGTGCAAAATGTTTTTAGTCCAATATGTGGTTTTATAAGAAAAAAAGCATACAATAAAGACTGTCTGTTACAGTTCATTTGACTTACTGTAAAATCCATTTTGCTGATGTTCATTGACGGACAAAATTCTTCATGTTCAAGACCATTGGGTTATACTGCCCCCTACAGGAGTAGGACACTAGGCAGACAAAAAACAAAAAAAAGAACTTGATCACGCCTATGGGGCAGTCCCTGGGGGTATACTCCCACTCTCTGCTATAGTGTATTCAGTTATGTAACAAGCAGTGTTAGAAGAGAAAAAAAAAAAAAACTCCAAAGGGGGGGGGGGGGGGGGGGTGGGTGCTGTGTCCGTCAATGATCGTCAGAGAAATGGATTTTACGGTAAGTCAAAAACCCCATTTTCTCTTTCGTTTATTGACGGATACAGCTTCTCATCTTCATGACCATTGGGACGTCCCAAAGCAGTGTCAAACATGAGGGGTGGGAACAGCAGAAAAAACTTCCCCAAGGCTAAACATAGCCAACCAGGTAACTTGGAGCTCAACTGAAAATAATAGAAAACACCCTCAAAGAGGACAAGTCCCCTAAATAAAAGTCTGCAAAACCTTGAGGCCTGAAAGAAGCATCGGCAGATGCCAACGCATCCACTTTATAAAGCTTTGTGAACGTGTGTACAGACTACCAGGTGGCCGCCTTGCAAACCTGCATTACTGACGCCTGATGACGGAAGCCTCAGGAGGCACTAAGCGCCCGAGTAGAGTGCGCCTTAACAGGGAAAGGAGGAACCTGACCCTTAATGGAATAAGTCTGAACCACAGTTGGTCTAATCCATCTGGAAATGGTTGCAGCAGAAGCTTTCAACCCTTTGCGAGGTACATCCGTGAGGACAAATAGTGAGTCTGACAATCTAAAAGACTTTGTAGCTGCCAGGTACACTTATTTCCCGAACCACATCCAGGGAATGCAAAGCAACGGCCTTAGAATGCTTAGGCTTGGAACACAGGGAGGGCAACACAATGTCTTCATTCAGATGGAAAACAGAGACAATCTTCAGAAGGAACGACTGACATGTACGAAGAACCACCTGGTAAGGCGGACAGGACAGCGTCGCCAGTTCAGACACCCTGTGCGCAGAAGTAATAGCCACCAAAAAGGCCACCTTCTGGGACAACGTAAGCAGGGGAATCTCCTGAATATTTTTAAATTGAAGCTTCTGGAGAACTGAAAACAGCAAATTGAGATTCCACGGCGGCAATGGAGACTGAACTGGAGGAGCCAAGTGCCAAACGCCCTGTATAAAAAGGTACGCACCAAAGGGCATGTGGCCAATGGGCGTTGAAAGAAAACCGCCAAGGTCGAGAACTGGCCATTGATGGTACTCAAGGCCAGGAGCTGCTCAACCCCTCGGAGGAAAGCCAAGATCCAAATGACTGAAAAAGAGAAAGGCTCTTTTCCACGCAATGTACGTCTTCCACAAACGATGGTGAATCTTCCTAGAAGTAGATTGTTTAGCTTTAAACAACGTAGGAAACACTGAGTCAGACAACCCTCTATCCTTAAGCAGCTGGCATTTAAAGAGGTTGTAAGCCCATACAATTTTTAATTTTTTTTTTTGCAACCTGAAAGAGAAACACATATAATGAGCTAGTATGCACCGCATACTAGCTCATTATGAAATACTTACCTTAGAAGAGCCATGCCGTGCCGCCCGCTTACCTGTATGATGGGCGACATGTCCAGTCGCCTGTCTTCCGGGATCGCGGCATCCGGCCATCTGATTGGCCGGAGCCGCGGTGACGTCACTCCAACGCATGCTTGCGGGAGCCGACGGTCGCGGCACGGGGCTCTGAAGAAACGGCACCAGCGGCCGTTCCTTCAGAGCGCATGCGCCAGTGACGTCACTGGCTGAATGTAAGGTAAATATCTTCTAAACGGTACATGTTTAGGAGATATTTACGGTACCTATAGGTAAGCCTCATCATAGGCTTACCTATAGGTAAAAGTTGCAGAGGAGGGTTTACTTCCTCTTTAACAACCAAGCCGGCAAAGCCAGTGACTGTAAAGCAGAATGGAAGATTGGCCCTTGAGACAGCAGATCTTCCCTGAGAGGAAGTCTCCAAGAAGCACCAGCCGTACCAGAACGGAGTACCAAGACTGATGAGGCCAGTCTGGCTCCACTAGGATGACCATAATCCCTTTGGCCTTGATCCTGAGCAGGAGACTCAGAAGAAGTTTAAGAGGAGGAAAGGCGTAAATTTGACGATACTGACTCCAAGGAGCCACTAAAGGGTCTGTGGTGTTCGCTAGAGGATCCTGAGAATGTGCCACAAACCTATGCACTTTCCTGTTGAGGCCAAGAGATCCACCTCGGGAGTCTCCCACCAGAGACACAACTGATGGAATACCTCCAGATGAAGTGACTTTTCCCCTTGGTCGAACGCCTTTCAACTAAGGAAGTCCGCCTGCCAATTTTCCACTCCTGGAATGTGAACAGCAGAGAGGGCTGGAATGATTCTTTCTGCCCACCTTAGAATGCCGGCTACTTCCCGAGTAGCCAGGACACTACTTCTTCTGCCCCCTTTGTGATTGACATAGGCCACAGCTGACACATTGTCTGATTGAATCCATACCGGACACCCCTGGAGACAACTTGTCCAATGATCCAGATAAAGTCTGATCACTTGGAGCTCCAGGACATTGATCGGTAGCCTGGACTCTTCCAGAGTCCAGATCCCCTGAGCGCACACTGTGCCAAGAACGCCTCCCCACCCGGACAAGCTGGCATCCGGGGTGACGACAGTCCAGTACAGGGGAAGAAATTATTTTCCCTGACGAAGTTCCGGAGAACGAAGCCACCAAACCAGGGAGCCCCTCGTACTCTGGCTCAACAGGAACTGGTTGTCTAGAGACCAAGGATCCTTGTTCCATTTCACCAGAATCTCCTTTTGCAGAGGTCTCATGTGGAACTGTGCAAACGGAACCACCTCGAAAGGTAGACACCATCAGGCCCAGCAACTGCATGCAAGCCCGAAGAGATGACCGTCTACTGGACAGCAGAAACTGAATTGCATACTGCAACTTCTGAAGTTTTTCCAGAGGAAGAAACACTCTGGCTGAGGCCGAGTCCAGAGTCAGACCTAGACAGTCCAGGTTTGTGGATGGAACCAGAGCAGACTTCTGAAGATTCAGAATATAATTGAACTCCAAGTTGTCCAATAGAGATTCTGCAAAAGCAGGCTAGCCGGGTACCCCAGTACCACAATCCCCCGCTGACGCAGTAATGCTAGAACTGTTGCCAATACTTTTGTGAAGACCCGAGAAGCGGAAGCGAGACAGAAGGGTGACACCACAAACTGATAATGCTCCTCGATCACGGCAAAGCAGAGGAAGAGCGATGGTGGGCGACACATATTGGGATGTGAAGGTAGGCATCTTTGATGTCGATGGAGGCGAGAAAATCCCCCTGAACTAGGGACGCCACTACAGTGCAAGTCTTGCACTGCCCCATAGAGATCCCCTAAGCGATCTGGGGATAAGTGCAAGTTGAAAGGGAAGAACCTTTCCGGAGGATATGATCGAAACTCAATCTTGTAGCCGGAGGTAATGACTTGTGGACCCACTTGTCCTGGATCAGGGAGGTCCACGGAACTGGAAACCAGCGAAGATGTCTCCCCACCCCAGATACAGGTGAGGGTGCCCCTTCATGCGGAGGAAGTCTTGTCCGCAGGTCTAGCCCCCGTCAGCAACGAGATTCTTTACCCTTGGAAGCCTGAGAAAGAAGAGTACTCTTTCCCCCTGTGAGGTCTTTGATGATGTCATCCAGGGAGGCTCCAAACAGGCAATCCCCACAAATGGAAGATCGGATAAGGCCTTCTTAAAAGCCTGTTCCGCAGACCAGCATTTCAGCCACATAATACACTGCAGGACCACCGCTGAGACGGATAGTCTAGAAATCAGGGGTTCGGCATCCAAAGAGGTGTCACAGACAAACTGTAGCCCTTGGAGCAACTGATCCGCCGTCTCCGCAAAGGCGGGGGGGGGGGGGGGGAGCAGTTTATCCTCCAGGTCCCGACGTATAAGTTTTGCCCACTCTGTCATAGCTTGCGACACCAGGGCAATAGTAAACAACAGTCTAAGTACTGAACTAGCCACAGTAAACACAGCCACAGGGTGCGTGGACGTAGCCCCCAAAGGGTAACCTGCAACTGTGGTGGCCAAATCAGATTCAGAATCTGATGAGACAGAGGAAACATGTGAAGGAGGGGGACCCTAGCTGGTTTGCCCAGGACCAAACCTACATTGGACACCAAGGACTCCAGGACCGCCGTCAGTTGTTGGGAACCGAAGGGCCCAACAGACTCTGAGAGGGGATCAGGTGGTAAAACATGCTCCAGGGACTCCATGAATGAAGAGGGGAACCAACACAAAAAAGTGTTAACACTAACCGGAATATACCCCACCGCGCTGTTGGCACTTTAAGGCCCAGCACACAGTACTACCGCTGCAATAGCAGAGAGAGGGAGAGAAAAGGACTTACCACCACCGTTAAGGTACTCACAGCCTGATGAGGGGGGGCACAGGCCTGTAAAAGACCACCGAGAAGGTGGGGGGGGGCTGACTGGGAGAGAGGGGAGCCCTGGGGCCAGACCAATTCAGGGAGGGAACCACATCCACCCCAAAACCCTCCAGTTGGTAGCGGGGGGACAGCTCCGGACAGGACTCCACTCCATCGCAATGTGGGGGCTGTCGGCCAGCAGGAAACGCTGCAACTCAGGCCGAAGCCAGTTCGTATGTGCTCTCACGAGACATTCAAATCGCAGGCCAGCCCCCGTCCAGTGGGGTTGTGTCATGACCGACCTAGTGTGGAGCTGCGGTCTGCACACGCTCGCTGGCCGGACTAGGGGGACCCTATGGATCTATATTATCCAGTTTGTTACCCAGTCTGGCACTTGATTGTAGTTCTCTTAGGAACAAAATAAAGAGGGAAAAAAAATTCCATTTAACCACTTGCCGACCGCATACTGTATATACACGGCGGCAGAGTGGCTCTCCCAGGCAAAACCACGTATGCATACGTCAATTTCCTGGGAGGAGCTAGGGGGAAAGCACGTGCCGCCGGCCGCCGATCATCAGCGGGGAAGCTGATACGTGTGTCAGGCGGCTGCGATTGCCACCTGACACACTCGATCGCTCCCCGCAGAGAGAGAAGGACGGTTGGCTGTTGTAAACACAGCCAACTGTGCTTCTCCCTGGGATGCTCAAGGAGCTCATGTGATCCTGCTATATAGGATCACATGTCTCTATGGTCATCTCAGAAGCCCAACCCCCGTACAGTTAGAACCACTCATCTCTAATGCACATTTTTACCACCCAACCGCACATCTAAATAAAGCCTTCCTGACACTTTAAAATACAAAAAAAGGATGAAAGAAGTATCCCAGTGCTGCTGATCATCTGCTGCCTCTTTGCAGGTACTTCCTGCCTACATGTATGTCCCCCTATGGTAATTTTTGATAATACACAGGGCTTTAAAAAGATTCTTCTATCTAAAGCATACCTGCCTCATCTCCCCTATCCACCTCACAGCACACCGTAAACAACTTTCCAAGAAGTGCACTATTTGATACAACACCAGCTCAGTGTGTCACAACATGTACACAGGAACACACAGCCATGTAGCCCCAATGCTCCATTCTCCACCAGAAAACCACCTGCTTCCTCAGGAGTAGCGACAGTCTGCCTGCTGGGTTAGGTAAAGGCCACACAGGGTCCCCCTCCTCACGCTTCACCAAAGTCTTAACTCCCCCCGCCGACCTGTACTGTGTAGGTTGGGCTCTGGGGGGGGGGACGAAGGACAGCTTGGCTGTGACGCACCATGGGAGGCAGAAGAGAGCTCCCCCAGAAAGAAGCTGTTCATCCCAGGACCTTGCTCGGGCAGAGGAGAGGAGGCCGACCCCCTCCCCTCCCATGTCACTCACAATCGGACATCAGATTACTGCATGCCTCCGGGGAAAACAGAGACCAGGGAGGGGAATAGAGCGAATGATTAGCTGCCCAGCACTCCGAGCTGCATGTCCGGGCAGTCAGTCAGTAATTGCAGGGAATGGGCTGGCCGCAGCTCAGGCGCCAGGATGCGGTTTCTGCTCCCAATGGCGACCTGACGCCTAGGGTATGTCGAGCCCTGATTGTCATTTTCTTTATCATTACTTTACTAATTTTTTTTACAATATTTGTGTGATCTCTCCTTGCACATATCAAATAAAAACCCTAAAAACTTAAAACTATTACGTGACCATGATGCAACAGAGGGATATAGATATTTTTTTTTTCCCCACACCTTGCCATCTGTGACTACATTATACTTGGAGAATGATGTCTCATTATACTTGGGCACATGGACCAGTACCACCCATAAAGAGGGCCATATTAATTTGCCCTGGAGGTACAGATTGTCCATGAAGTCTGCTTGTTTAAATCAATGACAGGCTGAAGGCTGCATGGAACTTCATGTACATGTGTGTAGAACCGATGCACAAATCTGAACAAAAACTCACTGCCATTCAGAGCAGAACATCTGCCTGCACAGATGCACAGGCAGGGATGTGCATAACAATCTGTGAAGTTCCATGCAGGCTTTAGCCTGTCATTGATTGAAAATGCAGGCTTCATGTACCACCTGTGATTCCTGGGCAAATAAACATGGTCCTTTGTCCCAGTGTACATATTGGTACATTCATGTGAAGGAGTCCTTACTTTTGTGGAAACCAAAACAAATAAAGAGAAATAGAAACACACACAATAAATAACAGGTTCACAATCCGGAACCCGTAATAAGCAATAGTTTACCTTGTAGTCACTTTCCCGCTTCATTAATATAGCTTCTTCTAGGTCAACATCGTCAGGGCTGGCTGCATCTATCGAGCATACATCATCTGAAAGGTCATTTAGAAGGAGGTCATCTAAATGTGATGGTGACCACTGGAGGTCATCAGGCTCCTTTTTGACTGGTAAAATAAGGGCAGACTGAACAGCATCTTCAACAGAACCAGCATGTGGACTATGCAGCTTTGGACTTTGTATATCTGACATAACAGACATCGGAGAATTCTGAGGACTAGCAATTGCTGAATCAGAATGCAAGTCATTTACAGGAGAAGCATCCTGGGGTGAGGGTGGTTCTGGAACATCTTCACTCTTGGTTTCCGGAAGCAAAGAATCCAGAAGAGACGGTGACCATGGAGGGCTATTAACTTCAAGCTTAATGTTTTCATCACATGAGCGATCAGACAGGTCTGAAACAGATTCTCGTTTAATCAAAACCTTCCTTTCAGAAAAAAGGAAAGGGTCGTTTTCATCTTCCTCCTCTTTTGGTAGATTGAGCACTGACTTTTTTGTCTCTTGCGTAATTGTGGGCGACTCGGTTTTAAAGTTAACCGTACAAGTTATAGTCTTTTCATTGTTATTTGGGGACAAAACGATATGTCTAGTTATTTCGTTGTCTCGAAAATAGGTTTTGTCTTTTGATTTGTGAACTTTAAATTCTTTGCTGACTTGTGGCGATTTCGATCTTTGCTTTCCTCGATCATCCTTCGATTTCTTTTTCTCTTTTACCCTGGAGCTTCCTTCCTTGCTAGAGTAACTCTTTTCACTTTTGTGTTTCCGTTTTCTTTCTTTATCGGGACTAATGGAATAGCCTGGTGATTCACTTCTTGAATCTCTCTTCTTTTTCTTCTTCTTCTTGCTGTTGTATGCTCTGTGGGAAGAACTGCTATGACTGCTTGATCTGGACCTCCTCCTTTCCCTAGACTCTGAGCGTTTTCTTTTTTTCTCTTTCTTTCTTTCTTTTTGGCGCTTTTTCTTAGAACGTTCACAACTTCCTGAGCTTGATCTGTCACTACGTGCTCTTTTTCCCTTGTGTGATTTTGACTTAAATTTTCTATCCTTTTCTTTGTCCTCAATGGACATAGAAGCAGATCGTGAATCTCGTTCTCGGGAATGTGGTCTCAATCTTGAACTTGAGACTTCTTTTGATTCCTCCTTAACAGTTATCTTCTTCGGTGTTTCACTGGGACGGCTAGTGGGTTCGTGTGGGGTTTCTGCATCCCAAATTAGCCGATTGCTTGATGTACTTTGTAGACAAGTCCTATGTGGAAGAACGTCTGGATCAGGTTTAACAGAAACTACAGGGTGTTCATTTTCTACGTCAAAATGAAATCCACGAGTGCCTCCTGCTTTCAGATCAGATGTAATTTTTAGTCCTAATGGACAAGATATCCTAAAGGGTGGATGCTCATTTGTCTCTTCCTGAATTATTTCTTTCTTGATTTCCTTTTCCAACTTTAAAAACGAAGGAATGGTAGGACTTACATTAACTTGGCTTTTAGATTCTTCTGGCTCTTTATTGGTAGGAGACATTCCAGAAAAGTCTGGACCAAGCTTAGAAACACTTACTTTGCTTGAGTGGCTGGTAAATTTAAAGCTCCGAAATGCTCCTACTTTTACCCCACTAGAGCGTGTTGTACTTGGAGTAGTTTCTACAGATGGAGGAGGTGGTGGTGGGGGAGGAGGCGGCGGCGGCGTAACTGGCCTTTCTGGACTGCTAGTGGGAGAACCGGAATCGGAACCTGTTGGTTCAAAAGGATCATAAATTTCATTTTTAACAGTTTTTTCTTTCTTGACTGTTGTAGAATAAGGAGATGTGGCCTTCTGTGGCATTTTGTCATCTGATGTACGAAAAGGATCTTTTGAAACTGGACTAAATTGTCTGCAGGAATTAGTTGAACTTCCGCTAATTGTTATTCGAAGTCCACCTCCTCCAGAATCTGAAGAACCAAGGTTTCTTGCACTGTTAGAATAAGATGGTGTTTTGTTACTGCTTGATGCTGTTTGATTAGAGGATGTACCACCAGTGTTTCTTGAATGTGCTTGCGATTCTTGTCGGGTATTTCTTTCTGTGTTTTCAGCTGTAGAAAACCTGCCTAACTGCTTACTGTCTCCTCGACCAGTTAGTTGGTTCATGATAGGCCCTGAAGAATGAGATTCTGAGCTCTTGTTGGTTGAGGGTTCCAGTTGCTTATGGACTTCATTACCAGGGCTGTTGTCCGTTTCCCTTTTGATCTTTGGTATCCGGGGAAATTCCGAAATGTCCAGTCTTAGTGATGGTGGTTTGGGAGCATACTTGATCTCTGATTTTTTGGGTTGCACAAGATCATTTTTGTTGGGAAGTTCTTGTTTGTGAAAAGTCCCATTGAGGCGTGAAGTCTCTCCAGGCTTAGAATTTAGGCGGCTAACAGAAGAATGTACCTGGACTGCCCTCGGTGTAAAAGCATTCTTTAGTCTGAAGGTGGGTTCTCCAGATACTGAAGGACTGGGACCAGATAACCTATCTAAGCTGCTTGAAGAGGATGAAGGTGGTGATGGTGATAAAGAATAAAGACCAGCTGGAGAAAAGCTGGGTTGGGGTGGATGCTGTTCAATGGGTTTCCATGTACTGGAAGATGATGTGGTTGTTGGGGACCCTGAGTGAGACGGGCTTGGTTCCATTATATCTGCTGGTGTACCAGCTTCTCTAGATTTTCTCTGTGAGGTTCCATCTCCTGTAAAAGAAAAAAAAATAAGATCTGATGCAATATTTAAATGTGAGTAGTTTAACATGTGAACTTACAAACATATGGTTATTTATATGCCCCAAATTTGCTCATAAATCACATTCCTTTACATCCATGGAAAGAGCTCCTGACAGGTATTAAAGCACACACTTACAGACGGACACACATACATCTGCAGAAGCTTTTAGTGCTCTAACTCAGCATGTACTAAGGGCAGGTAGGGATAGGCAAGCACTGAAATTACTACTGTATTTTCTGGCGTATAAGACTACTTTTGAACCTCAAAAAAATCCCCCAAAAATGGGGGGTCGTCTTATATGCCGAGTATAATATCTCCAAGGTAACCTAAGTATAAGTATTACCGGTAGATGTAATCTCTCAAGATGCTGGCTGTGTGGGAATCCTGTACCGGTATACCGTATGTACTTAGGGTACCTTGGAGATATTATGAGAGATTACATGTATTACAGTACTAGGGTACCTTGGAGATCTATGAGAAATCTGATTTTTTTCAATGGTGTTGCCTTGCTTCGGAAGGGGGGTAGTCTTATAAGGCGAGTATAGCCCAAAACCTATGTTTTAACTTGAAAATTAGGGGGTCGTCTTATACGCCGGAAAATACGGTAATAAAAACTGCCCATCATATGTGTAGAGCAGATACACAAAGCTATTGTAGCAATGTGCTGGCACCTCTATGTGCAGGGCAGGACAAATTTCAGGAACCATGTAACCAATTTGCAAGTCCTAAATCGTTTTTGGCACTTATATTACTTCCAACAAACTTTTTTTCCCTCAAATGCTTTATAGCTACTAGATTTAAATAACCGCTTTCCGAAAACATCAGAAGTTTATCCACACAGTAAAATACCCCATCCATGTCTAAAGACAAGTGTAATGAGAGGAATGTTTCTAATAGGTTCAAAAAGCAGCTTTTTGGGTTAAATATCTTTTTATTCAAAGTGGAAGTCTAGCCTAACACAAAAATCGCTACATCTATAGACATCTATAGACGTCCATGATCGAACACTAACCTTATCTAGCCCTGTAAAGAAGAAATCAGTATACAACTATACATACCTTTTCTGAAGCCACTCCAGTCTGGTCCCACACTGAGCTGGCAGCTTTGCTGTGGAGGCAGGTGCAGAGGAGGCAACAGACAGTGGAACCCCTATAGTAACCATATGGGTGACGTGCGTCACTTCCTATTCATTTCACAGCGGTTGTCGGCTGTGTCCTCTGCAGAGCTTCCACTGCTGGAGACCGGACCAAAGCGGCTTAAAAGAAAAAGGTATGTCTACTGATTTCTTCTTTACAGGGCTAGATAGGTTAGAGTTAGATCGTGGATGAATATAGATGTAGCAATTTTAGGGTTAGGCTGGATTTCCACTTTAAGTATTTTAATACAGAAGGCAGGAGATAGTTTAAAATGGTCAGCGAAAGCATGTCAAGGTTGTCTTCCCCCAAGCAGATAAGAGCATCATATCATATCCAAGAAAAAAACAGATGTAACATGTAATGAGTAGAATAGGTTGCTAACTTCACTGTGTATAAAAAAAAAAAAAAAACCACACACACACACACACACACACACACACACACACACACACACACACGCTTTTTTAAGTTTTAATAGAAACCGATTCAGAGCCCATGGAGTCAAAGAGGAAGAGACGGGGGGGGGGGGGGCATATTTAAGACCCCATACAAAGAGGTCCTAAAGAGTGAGAAGTCAATAGTCTCCTAAAGTAATAGACCAGGCAGAGATTTGACGTTTGGCGGGTGCAGACAGCCAAAAGGTGATACAGACCAAACGGCAGGAATGATTTTTCCCACTGAGAAGCTCCTGGAGCGGAAGCCCTGAACTTACACCAGGCGCAAAAATGCGCTCTACCTATGATGATTGATCTTGGGAAGAGTTGACTTCTTAGCACTGTAGGAATCAGACGTCCCTGTGAACCTGGACTTAAACAGACATGCGGTTAAACCAGTGACCAAGAAGAAGGATGGCAAATCGGCACCTGGGACAGTTGATCAAGATGAGATAGACTGCCAGGGCCAACATGCATCTGTGCTAATCTGGTGTAATAAAGATCACCAAAACGTCCTCCCATCGCAATCCTACGAAGCACTAATGTACTAATCACAGAGCATCCACTGTTTTTGCCAGTAGATCCACCTGGGTACAAACCTGTCCAATTTGTTAAACCTGGAGGGCAGGAGGTCTACATCTGGCATCCCCCCACTTGTAACACATGAAAATTGGCAACATCCTGGAGGGTGCTCTGCAGCTAACTTAACCAGAAAGGAATATGGAAAGTGCCCCATGCAAAACCCAGTGGTTGAAGGCAACTTCTAAGCTAACCCCTAAACATCCAGTCCATTGGGGCCTGGATACATTACAGCCAAAAGCCAGGCTGACGGCAACACTGAAAAGCGGCAAATGGGAAGTGAAACCTTCAGCAGTCATCTAAAGAGCCTTGACTGAAGAAAAACAGTCTAGAAAATTACTACAGGCCTTAAAGAAGTGCAGGATTGGAAAAAAAAAAAAAAAAAAAAAAAAACACACGTTACCTGCTACAGCATCAGTCCAATGCTGCAAGCTGTCCTGTGCTGCCTCTAAACCCAAGAACTGATCACTTCATTCTCCGGTCTGCTCTGAACAGTCAGCTGTGACTGTCAATCACTGCTCTCTGCTCTGCCTTTCCAGAAATCACTGGAGTGTCGGGCTGAGGGAGAGGTGAAAGCGGCTGGCTCAGGCTCTCAGTGGTGCGCCAAGAGGCTGAGCCAGCTGCCGGTCAGCAATCTGGGTGGATCCTGACATTGTCGGGATCCCCTCAAAGAGTGGAGTGGGTTTGTGACGTCAGCTGACCGTACACTTTAGCTCACTATCAGGTGACTGTGGGTCACCGGAAAGCAAAAGTGCGTGCATTACTGTGACTCATATGAGAAGTATGGCAAAACATGTTTTATCCACACTTTTATTTTAAAACCACAAAGCTAAAGAAAAAAAAAAAAAAAAAAAAAAGGCATTCATCCTTCTTGGAAACTGGCAAAAAGGGTAGTAGGAGGGGACCTACAGTTTTTTCTTTTCCAGCATCTAATCCTCCTGTAGGCAGCTCTATAACCCAAAGGTTTGGAACTCCCTGTGTCCCTCAATGGACAAGAACAAAATGACGGACACAGCTCCTGATTCTTAACCATTGGGTTATACTGCCCTCTACAGGAGTAGGACACTAGGCAGGAAAAAGCTCGACTACGCCTTT
The DNA here is from genome assembly GCF_965119305.1 of Pelophylax lessonae. Lineage (NCBI taxonomy): Eukaryota > Metazoa > Chordata > Amphibia > Anura > Ranidae > Pelophylax > Pelophylax lessonae. The sequence continues at coordinate 94,896,642 of NC_138777.1, read as the reverse complement.
GGGCAGTCCCAGGGGGTACACGCCCACTTTCAGCTATAGGCACTTAGTTTTGTTACAAGCAGTTTCAGAGAAAAGCCAACTCCACAGAGGGGTGGGTGCTGTGTCCATCAATGAACATCAGAGAAATGGATTTTAAAGTATGTCAAAAATCCCATTTTTCTCTTTCACTCATTGACAGACATAGCTCCTGATTCTTCTTAACCATTGGAAAAGAAGAAAAGCGCCACTCTAAGTGCCCCTCTCTAAGATGGCGGGTCAAGAGGCCTGAGGAAGGAGCGCATGCTCCGACAACGCGTCGCCTACGTCATCACGCCCCACGCTTTACGCCCAACCCGGAAGTCCGCCGCCGGAGGCGTTGCAGGTGTCCCCGGGGTCCGGATATCGCTGACTCCCGCAGTCGGACGGATTCGTTTGGAGCACATCAGCCCCTCCTCGCCCAGGCATTGGAACAACCGATCCTTTGAGCACATTTACCATGTTTTTATTCGTTTTATCTTGTGAGTACCCAGTATGGTAGATGTTTAATAAAGTACAGAGTCTACTGCACTTAGAGTGGCACTTTTCTTCTTTTCCAGCATCTTGCAAGTTTTCTTCTCCACTTGAGATTCAGCTGCCTTCTGGAGTGCACAGACCGGTGTTTCTTATGGACTTTTCAGTACACCATCCAGGTCCGTTCATCTTTCCATAATATTTTTAGGAGGCTATTGAGGTTCACTTTTGAGTCCTGTTGCGCCAGTTCATTTATGTTTCTTAACCATTGGGACTTCCCAAAGTAGTATTAAACATAAAAATTCCCAAGGCTAACCATAGCCAACCAGATAACACCTCAACCATAAATAATTGGAGCTCACCTGAAAAACAATAGACCCTCAAAGAGGACCAGGTCCTCTATACAGAAGCAAATATGCCAACACAACCACTTTTACCAAAAACTTTGTAAAAAAGTGTGCACCAACAACCAGGCGGCCGCCTTGCAAACCTGTGTCGCTGACGCTTGTAGACAAAGCCCAGGAGACACTAAGCGCCCTAGTAGAGTGCACCTAAACCGGGAAAGGAGGAACCTGACCCGATGCAATAGGCCTGAACCACCGTCCGATCCATCTGGAAATGGTCACAGAAGAAGCAGACAAACCTGTGGGGTCCGTCCATGAGCACAAATAGAGAGTCTGACTTCCCAAAAGACTCCGTAGCTGCCAGGTACACCTAAATGCCCGGACCACATCCAAGACATGCAAAGCAATTTCCTTCAGATGTTTATGCCTGGGAAACAGGGAAGGCAACAAAATATCTGCATTCAATTGACAGTCAGAGACCACCATAGCAAGGAATGACGGGAAGAGGCAAAGCACCACCTTATCCTTGTGAATCACCGTAAGGTGAACGACAGGATAAGACTGTCAGTTCCGACACCCAGACGAAACGTTGGCGACTCCAGACGCAACGTCCACACGCCCCCTGGAAACTAGCCGGCCTTCACCATTTGCTACCTAGGACTGTTCGCGGGACGCCGCACCTTTATCCCTTGCTTAGTCAATTGATATGCCTGTCATTTCATGATACATTGTGAGTACAATTTTTAATAAATAAGATTAAAAGTTTAAATGGGATTACGCTATGGGCCTCGTTTTCTTTTCTTCACATATTCATTTATGATTGATGAAAAATACTGAGGAGTGCCAATCTTATATTGATCCTTCCACGCATCTTGAGAGGCGGTCCATTAGAATTGAAAGAGTATCCACGTAATATCTGATCTTCAGTGGTTTTGATTAATAGCTGGGAGAGGCTGACTCATTAAGTTGAGCAGCCATGGATATCTGGTAAGCTGCTTATCATATCCCATCACAGAGGTGTTCCCCTTCTTCACATACCCTTGGTGTCACGGGAAGATTCCCCCCTTGGAATATTGTGCATGCGGATTTATGATTTTACCTCACATCAGTTTTTTTGGGACCCCTTCATTTGGACACTTTTTCTCTTTTATACACATTATTGTGATTATTAGTTTTCATTCATTTGGACACTATTTTATCATTTTTGTGATTATTAATATTTTTAGCGCTACACTTTTATGTTTTATTGATATTTTGAGTCACTGTTGGTTGATTTTGTGTTGGCTGCTGATATTTATCATTCTTTCACTCATATTAGCGCGGAAATTTTTTTATTTGCATGTCAGTTCCGACACCCTACATGCAGAGGCGATAGCCACCAAAGAAGGCCACCTTATGAGGCAGCGTGAACAAGCAGGATAAGAGTTGGCGCATCACACATACCTATATAGCATCAAGGGGTATGCAGTTCATGTATAGTCATTAATCTGGTGTAGTTGATGGCTGAAATAGATTACACTCAGGGCCAGCTCAGCTGCAGAGAGAAGTCAGCTCTGAAAGTGAAAATAAAAACAAAAAGCAGAGCGCCTCTAAGTGTTATCAGTTTAATTAAAAGGGTAATGCAGGTACAGGAAAACTGCTCACATTTAAAACCGTATAAAATAGCTCATCTGTTAGGTGGTCTGCGGGAACACAGGGGTCCACGGCTGGATGTTAGTAGCTCCAAGAGATGGTGCAGGGGATGCTGAAGGAGGGAGATGTCTGGAGAGCCAAGAGACCAGATAGTAGGATGGTCAGCAGCTTCAGGAAGGTGTTCTGTTCCTCAGGGAGACACCTGGTGAGCCGAGAGACCGTTAGGTAGAATGGCTGTCGGCTTCAGAAGGGCGCCCTGCTCCTCAGTACATCCGGCGCCAACAGATAGGGGAGCCCAGCGTGACAGATCCAGCAGCCAAACGCACAACGCGTTTCCAAGCGTGCGCAGTAGCCTCACAGGGCGTGCGCGCTCCTTTCTCAAGTGCAGTGGCATGACACAGAAGAGCTGAACAAGTTTATAGGAAGCCAGCACTCAAGCTGGGTGGATACAGATGGACTTAAAGTGGCCATTGTAAATGGGCTGGACAGTGGGACCACAATACTTAAAGCGGCAATAAGAAAATAAACACAAAAAAAAAAAAAAAAAATCGCATACAAATGAAATCGCACTAAAAAAAAAAAAAAAAAAAATGGTTACTCTATGTTGGTCGCACCATCCGCCCACTACGGCAACGATTTGGTCGCCATCGCAGGTTTGTGGAGGAGGGTTGTGACCAACATAGCGTACCACGCTATTTCCTCGAGTTCCACAACAAGTCCACATCAGGATTGGAGGTTTGGGTAATAGAGTCTATCCCCAAACTTCCATCTGAGGTCGAACGATTTGCCAAATTATGCCAACGAGAGACATTTTGGATCTATACCCTGGATTCACTTTCACCCAAGGGTTTAAACGAAGAGCTAGATGTTAACACCATATTATGATTAGAGCCGATGTATGTCTTTTTACCTTGTTAAATAACCATTTTTTTTTTTTTAATGCGATTTCATTTGTATGCGATTTTTTTTTTTTTTTTGTGTTTATTTTCTTATTGCCGCTTTAAGTATTGTGGTCCCACTGTCCAGCCCATTTACAATGGCCACTTTAAGTCCATCTGTATCCACCCAGCTTGAGTGCTGGCTTCCTATAAACTTGTTCAGCTCTTCTGTGTCATGCCACTGCACTTGAGAAAGGAGCGCGCACGCCCTGTGAGGCTACTGCGCACGCTCGGAAACGCGTTGTGCGTTTGGCTGCTGGATCTGTCACGCTGGGCTCCCCTATCTGTTGGCGCCGGATGTACTGAGGAGCAGGGCGCCCTTCTGAAGCCGACAGCCATTCTACCTAACGGTCTCTCGGCTCACCAGGTGTCTCCCTGAGGAACAGAACACCTTCCTGAAGCTGCTGACCATCCTACTATCTGGTCTCTTGGCTCTCCAGACATCTCCCTCCTTCAGCATCCCCTGCACCATCTCTTGGAGCTACTAACATCCAGCCGTGGACCCCTGTGTTCCCGCAGACCACCTAACAGATGAGCTATTTTATACTGTTTTAAATGTGAGCAGTTTTCCTGTACCTGCATTACCCTTTTAATTAAACTGATAACACTTAGAGGCGCTCTGCTTTTTGTTTTTATGAGGCAGCGTAAGCAGGGAACCGCCCTAATATTTTACAAGAGAAGCTTCAGTAGAGCTGAAAGCACCACATTAAGATTCTGGGGTGGCGACGGAGCCTGCACTAAAGGAACAAATGTCGAACACCCTGAAGGAAAAAAAAAAAAAGTTGTTGGAAAAAGACCAAAACATGATACCTGGACCTTGGTCCATCACAGCAGTCGGAAACTATGCTCGCAGAAGATCTAGGTACTCCAGTACCGCGATCCCCCGCTGACTCAAACAATGCCAGCACCAGGGGCAACACTCCTGTGAAGACCCAAGTTGCGGAGGGGAGACCAAAGGTCAGTACCACAAACGGATAAGGCTCCTCATCCACGGCAAAAATGAGGAAGCGCTGGCGACCAGCTCATATTAGAAATGTGCAGGTAGGCGTTCATGATGTTTATGGAATTGAGAAGAAATCCCCCCTGAAGCAGGGATGCCACAACCATGTGAATGGAATCCATGCGGAACTTCAGTACTCGCACAAAGCAGCTAAGCGCCTTGAGGTCCAGAATTGGGCGTACCTTGCCTTCCTTCCGAGGACTGTAAAGAGGTTTGAGTAAAAACCCCTAAAAAGATTTCTGAAGTCGGAACTGGAACAATCACCCCTTGAAGTAACAAGTCTTGCACTGCCCCGGAAGCGATCTGGGGATAAGTGCATGTCTGGAAGGGAAAAAACATTTCCGGAGGACAAGACCAAACTCAATCTCGTAGCCTGACCGAACTTACTGGACCCACTTGACCTGTACCAGGGAGGTTCATGGATCTGGAAAGCAGCAAAGAGGTCCCTGCCACCCCAGACACGGGTGAGGGCTCCCCTTCATGCAAAAGCAGCCTTGTCTGCAGGTCTGGAAGAGCCCGCTCGTGGTTTGCCAGACTAGGTCCCCTTGGAACCTTTGGTGGAGGCCCTGACTTTTGATCCCTTGTCTTGAGACCCTGAGAGACGAAGAGGCCGCTTAGGAGCTGAGAATTGCCCACGTCTACAATGGGGCTCCTTGCCCTTTGCGAGTCCACTACAGGGGGGACCATCCACCTTTAACGCAGTAAATCCTCATAAGGATACCGCAAGCAAAAAATGCTTAGCAACCACTGCGTTTTGGACATCCCCACTGTTTTGTGACAAGTTGTCAAGGTAAGCGGAAAGAGGAACACCTTCGCTGCTTTGGAGGGCCTGTGGGTGCCAAAAGGAACCGCCAATTTAAAAATTTCACGCACTGAAACAAACAGTGCATCCACCAGCGCCTATTAAAGCAAGGCTAGAGGAGCAGAGGAATCATCCTCACTATCTGAGCACTCAGGGTGCGTGGATGGAGACCCAGTAGGGTCGCTATACACTGAGTTCACCCCAAAAACATATCAGGGTAGGCCGCCGACTGCGATCCAGCAAGGGGATGCCGGCCAAGGGCTCACAAATGAACCACTTTTTGGACCCCGCAAAAAAAAACAGGGGGGGGGGGGTCGCCCTTCATAGAGGACATAGCCCCCTAAAAGCGGGCTGTCCGCCGTGACGCGGACGCGCAGGCAGGTTACCCTCGCAAAAACAAAACAGGTGCCCCACACAATAATGGCGGCACTCATTAAAAATTAAGCGCCCCCCACAGCACCCCCCAGTCAAAGGGAGGTGCCAAGCTGACCATATGGCCCAGCAGGCCGAAAGCCACGGCCTAAATTTTTGTGGGGGTCCAGCCACAATTGCACAGATCCCCGGCAGAAGCCCAAAGGAAGAGTGGGGGCTTCAGCTTCACGCACTGGGGCCACCCCCCAATGGCAGCGCCCAACTTGGCCACATTGCCTTGTAGACCAAAAGACCCAAAGTGAACAAAAATTTGGAGGAGCTGGGGGGAAGGGAGGGGAACCCAGGGGACCGACTGTCCCAGGGAGGGGCCCACGTCCACCCCAAAACCCTCCAGGGGTAGTGGGGGGACAGCTACTTACCACACCAGGAACAGGATGGGCACCGCTCCGGACAGGACACCGTTTCATCGCAACGTGGGTGCTGTCGGCCAGGAGGAAACGCTGCGACTCAGGCTGAAGCCAGTTTGTATGCGTCCTCACGAGACATTTAACTCGCAAGCCAGTCCCCATCGAGTGGGGCTATGTCGCGGCCGACCTAGCGTGGAGCTGCAGTCTGCACGTGCTCACTGGCTGGACCCTAAGGATCCATGATATCCAGTTTGTCGCCCACTTGGTTGTAGTTCTCACAGGAACAAAATAACATTTAACCTTCCTAGCGGTATTCCCGAGTGTGACTCGGGGTAAGATTTTAGTGCCAAAAGCGGTAACCCCGAGTCACACTCGGGGTAGCGCTAAGAAGATTGCTGGATGCTAGAGGAGGTTTTACTTACCTTTTCTCCGGGATCCAGCGAAGACTGCGAGCGGTGTGCGGCGGCGGAGCTCTCTCCCGATCGTCTGCGAGCCCCGGCTTCCGTCTCCGGCGACGTGACGTCCGCCGGGGGGTGGAACCGGCGGCAAATTCGAATGTAAAAAGCACCAAACACACTGATATCGTTCAAAATAAAATAAAATAAAATCACATTACATTACCCCCCCAGTGCCCTTTCCTGCAGTTTTACTGTACTTTTTATGTAAATATATATATATATATACACATACATATATATATATACAGTATATATATATATATATATATATATATATATATATATATATATATATATATATATATATATATATATATATATACACACACACACACACATTATATATATATATATATATATATATATATATACGTAATTCTTGTGAATGAGCAGCCCAAACCAACTGTATACATTATATATATATATATATATAATATATGTATACATAATATATGTATACATATATATATATATATATATATATATATATATATATATATATATAATATGTATAATAAATGTATACAGTTGGTTTGGGCTGCTCATTCACAAGAATTACATGCTTTCAGCACCTAAAATAATGGTACCGCTTTCAGCACCTAAAATCCAAAAGAATCATACCGCCAGGGAGGTTAAAAAACCCGAGTGCCTATAGCTGAGAATGTATACCCCCTGGGACTACCCATAGGTGTAATCAAGCGTTTTCCTGTCTAGTGTCCTACTCCTGTAGGGAGCAGTATAACCCAATGGTTAAGATGAATCAGGAGCCGTTTACGTCAATGAACAAAATGTTTTTTCTTTTTTGTATTCAGGGAACCTCATCTAAAAGAAATATTCTGAAAATGCTAGTAGTTGCCTGTCAATCTCGGACCTCAATATTTTAAGACTCAGAACAAGGAAGCATCAAGGAAGGACAAATTCTAATATGCAAACTTCTACTTCCAGTTCATGGCCTAAGTGACTGGTGAAGCCACGCGCTGACGGCAACACAACCAACATTTTCAGGAATGGCATACCACATATTTCTCTCAGCACAGGATTCCTGTAAAGTCTGCATTTGACATTAAATAGAAAAAAAAAAACAAGCAAGACTGTTTTGCCAAATGAGAAACTACAGTACAACTAAATGATTATTAGTGACTACTTGCCATCCATCATGCAAGTTCAGTGTCAAACTCATCTTTAATTCTTCCATAACTGTACTAACATTTTTCATACTAAAAGTACAAGTCACATGCAATTAGCAGCTTACTAGCTCTCTTAGCCATTAATGATCCATCTCTACTAATGACGATATCTGAGCTCTTCATCATCAGTATGCTCTGTTCAGACAGGATGCTTCCCAGAAGATCTGGCACAGGTTCAGCCACGGCCACCGAGCCAAGAGCCAGCGGTGCCACGCCGCCTCTGCAAAACAAATAAAAAAAAAAAAAAGGCAGATGTCCTATTAGTTTACATACATTGTGATAACACTGAACAGGCTTCTTTAACCACTTCAGCTCCAGAAGGTTTTTACCCCCTTAATGACCAGGCCGTTTTTTTGCGATCTCATTGTGCCTGTCTTGACAGGAGAACAGCCTGCCTTTTTAACATAAACTGACAGGAGAGCCGCCTGCCTATCTGAAGATCGCAGGAGGCCGGCGGCGATCGCGCCCGCTCCTCCCATGGTCTGGCTCCCGCTGTGTAATCACAGCGGGAGCGTGGCTCCGGCGGCAGAGACTAAGTGCACATAATCATGTAGATCTACGTGATTATGCACAGCCGAGCCGCCCTGTCATAGTAAATCTGCATGGGGCGGTGGCAAGAAAATGCTTGGACTTTTCAGTTGCACACTAAATTATGCTCACTTCACACAAAGGTTAATAGATGTACCAGTTAACTTAACACTTTAGGAATTAATTAATAAATAAGAGCTAAAGGGTATTAATACAAGGATCATCTTTCTAATTCTGCAGCAACTCACTACACCATGAGAAGATGCACTTGTTCAGATCAGTCTTACCGTGACAGCCCCACAGAGATCGGTCTTGCAACGGGCTGATGCGACCTCAAGGCAGAACGAGACAGGACCCTTCTCTTAGCAGTCAGTGGAGATGATGGACTACTAGCATTATCCTCATTACTGTAAAACACGCACAACCATCAGATGAAAATATAAATCTACACTTGGAAGTGAATCAAGCTTTTATAACTAATTAAATAAGCATAAAAGACAGTTTGCCTATAGACTTACTTGGACCTAATCCTGTCAGGCATTACCTCTTTAAAATCCTTAGCATAATAAAAAAAGGACAGGTATGCAATTGCAAACCCACAATATATTTTTCTCCTTGCACTGCAGTTACCAGGCTTACTAAGAGGTTATTGTTCCAATTCAATATTAGAACAGAGTACCAGTCCAAGAGTGTATTTATCAGCATTATTCCAGGAAAGCAAACTGAGGTGTTTACCTATCAAATGGATCTAGGTCATATGAGTTTCCAAATACAGACAGTGTGGCAGCTCCAATGTCACTTCTCATGGAGCCCAGTGTTTGCTCTGATGCCCTCTGTATACGAGGTAATGTAGTCCCTCGGGTTGGATTGCATAGACCCAAGGATTTAGCTATGCGCCTATGAGAAGTGGGAACTTTTCTATTCTAGAAAGAGAAGAAAACAAAAAAACACATTCATACAGGTGATCAGCATGCAAAAAATAAATAAATCAACTACATTTTTTTACTGTTCCATATCTTAAAAGGGAATGTATAATAGTTTTTTAAGTAAGCATATACAGCATTGATTTATCATTGTATTGTTTTATATTAATAAACCATTTCTCCATAGGTTTGGGATTGTGAAATATAGCGAATTGCAATTTATCCACTAAAATGAGCAAACAATCCATCTGCAATCACTCTAAGAATATAGTCGGGCTGAGCGCTACTCAGCCATTCATGAGCAGCTATTTAAATTCATTGAGATAAAAAGCATGTGTGCAGCAGCTTCCCCCCCCCCCCCCCCCAATACTAACCTGAGCCTCATCCATCTATCCCGTGATGTCCACGAATGCCTTGGCTGTCCAGGATTCTCTGTCCTGATTGGCTGAGACACAGCAGCGCCATTGGCTCCCACTTCTGTCAATCAAACTTAGTGAGCCATTTAGGAGAGAGAGGAGAAGGGGCCAAACCACGGCTCTGTGTCTGAATGGATACACAATGCTGCAGTTTAGCTTGGGTGCCTCCAGAGCAAGCTGCTTGCTGTGGGGGCACTCAACAGGAGGGGGGAGCTAAGAGCTCCAGACAGGGAACTGAGAAGGAGGAGGATCCGGGCTGCCCTGTGCAAAACCACTGCAGAGCAGGCAAGTATAACATGTTTGTTATTTTAACAAAAAATGGGATTTTTGACTTACCGTAAAAATCTATTTCTCTGATGTTCATTGACGGACACAGCACTTCATCTTCTAGAACACTAGGCAGATAAAAAAAGCTTGAGCATGTCTATGGGGCAGTCCCTGGGGGTATACTCCCACTTCCTGCTATAGGTCTTCAGTTTTGTAACAAGCAGTGTCAGAAAAAAACAAACCCAACTCCATAGAGGGGCGGGTGCTGTGTCCATCAATGAACATCAGAGAAATGGATTTTACAATAAGTCAAAAATCGCATTTTTTCTTTCGTACATTGACGAACACAGCACTTCATCTTCTTGACCGTAGGGACGTTCCAAAGCAGTGACAAACACGAGGGGTGGGAACAGCAGAACAAAAACAACTTCTAAAAGGCTAAACCTAGCCAACTAGGTAACCTGGAGCTCAAATGTCAACAACTGGAGGTCTGAAAAAAAAAAAAAAAAAAACACCTACAAAGAGGACAAGTACTCTAAAGAGCAGCCTGCAAAACTTTGCGGCCTAAGGAAGCATCCGCAGATGCCAACACATCCACTTTATAAATCTTAGTGAATATGTGTACAGATGACCAAGTGGCAGCCTTGCAAACCTGTATCGACGCCTGGTGACGGAAGGCCAAGGAGGCACTAAGCGCCCGAGTAGAGAGCGCCTTGACAGAGAAAGGGGGAACCTGACCCTCAATAGAATAAGCCTGAACCCCAGTCTGATTCATCTGGAAATGGTTGCAGCCAGCCCTTGCGAGGTCCATCCGTGAGTACAAATATTAAGTCTGACTTCTGAAAAGACTCCATAGCTGCCAGACACACCACACCGATTGCCCGAACCACATTCAAGGAGTGCAAAGCAACTTCCTTAGGATGCTTAGGCTTGGAAAACAGGGAGGCCAACACAGTCTTCATTCAGATGAAAATCAGAGACAACCTTTGGAAGGAAAGACCGACATGGACAAAGAACCACCTTAACCCTGTGAACCACCAGATGAGGTGGACAAGACAGCACCGCCAGTCCAGACAGCCTGTGCGCAAAAGTAATGGCCACCAAAAAAGCCACCTTCTTAGACAACGTAAACAGGGGAATCTCCCAAATATTTTCAAAATGGAGGGTTCTGGAGAACTGACAACACCAAAATGAGATCCCACGGCGGCAATAGAGACCGCACTGGAGGAACTAACCGTCTCACGCCCTGTAGAAAGGTACGCACCAAGGAATGTGTGGCCAACGAACGTTGAAAGAAAACCGCCAAGGCCAAGACTTAGCCCTTGATGGCAAGGCGCTGCTCAGCCCCTCACTGGAGGAAAGCCAAGATCCAAGTCACCGAAAAGGAATGAGGATGAACTCGCAGGGATTCACACCACGCAATGTACGACTTCCATGTATGATGGCAAATCTTCCCAGAAGTAGATTTTCTAGCTTTTAGCAGCGTAGGAATCACTGAGTCAGACAACCCTCTATCCTTCAGAACCTGGCTTTCAACAGCAAAGCCGTCAAAGCCAGCGACAGTAAGGCAGGATGGAAGATTGGCCCTTGGGACAACAAATCTTCCCTGAGAGGAAGTCTCCAAAGAGCATCGGCGACCAGCCGTATCAGATCAGCATACCAAGACCGGCAAGGCCAGTCTGGAGCCACTAGGATAACCGTAATCCGTACAGCAGAGAGGGCTGGAATGAATAGTTCTGCCCACCTTAGAATGCCGGCTACTTCCCGAGCCGCCAGGACACTCCTTGTGCCCCCTTGGTGACTGACATAGGCCACAGCCGTGGCATTGTCCAAATAACTCTGTACAAGACACCCCTGGAGAGAACGTGTCCCATGATCCAGACAGTCTGATCGCTCGGAGCTCTAGTACATTGATTGGTAGGCTGGACTCGAGAGACCAAACCCCCTGGGCACACTCCGTACCGAGGATGCCGCCCCACCCACATAGGCTAGCATCCGGGGTGACAACCATCCAGTACAGGGGAAGAAATTATTTTCCTTGACGAAGTGTCAGCGAATGAAGCCACTAAACCAGGGACCCTCTCGTACTCCGGCTCAACAGGATGAGATTGTTCAGAGACTGTGGATCCTTGTTCCATTTTACCAGAATCTCCTTTCGCAGAGATCTCGTGTGGAACTGTGCAAATGGAACCGCCTCGAAGGTAAACACCATCAGGCCCAACACCCGCATGCATGTCCAAAGACATGACCGTCTGCTGGATAGCCAAAGCCGAATTGCCTCCTGCAACTTTTTAAGTTTCTCCAGAGGAAGGAACACTCCGGCTGAGGACGAAATCAGAGTCAGGCCCAGGTAGTCTGGGCTTGTGGACGGAACCAGAGCAGAATTCTGAAGATTCAGAATCCAACCAAACTCCCTCAGCGTTTGCAGAGTAATCTCCAAGTTTCCAACAAGGCAGTCAAAGACACTGCCCGTAAGAGCAGATCGTCCGGGTACCCCAGTACCGCTATCCCCCGCTGACGAAATAATGCTAGAACCAGGGCCAACACTTAAGTGAAAACGTTCCGACTTAGATCACCCCTTGAAGTAACAAGTTTTGCACTGCGCCATAGAGATCCTTTAAACAACCCGGGGACAGGTGCAGGTTGGAAGGGAAGAACCTTTCCGGAGAATATGATCAAAACTCGATCATGTAGCCAGAGCGAATGACTTTGTGGACCCACTTGTCCTGGATCAGGGAGGTCCAAAGATTCGGAAATCAGCGAGGACGTCCACCCACCCCAGATATGGGTGAGGGCGCCCCTTCATGCGGAGAAATGATTGTCTGCAGGACTGGCAGAACCCGCTCATGGTTTGCCCGACCAAGACTTCTTGGAACCCCAAGCGGTGGCCCGAAAGGGGCGTGGATCCCTTGTCTTGAGACCCTGAGGGACGAAAAAGCCACTTGTGAGCCGTCTGCGACGGGACTCCTTACCCTTGGAAGCCTGAGCAAGAAGAGTACTCTTCTCCCTGGGAGGGCTTTGATGATGTCATCCAAGGAAGCTCCAAACAGGCAGTCCCCCACGAATGGAAAATCGGGCAAGGTCTTTCTAGAAGCCTGGTCCGCAGACCAGAATTTCAGCCGGATAAAGCGGCGCAGAACCACTACTGAGACAGAGTCTAGAAATCAGGGGAGCAGCATCCAAAGCGGCGTCGCAGACAAATGAACCCTTGGACCAACTGATCTGCCAGCTCCACAAAGGCAGGGAGGAGCTCCTCCAGGTTCCTGCGTAGAATTTTAGCCCATTCAGTCATAGCTTGTAACACTAGGGTAATAGTAAATACCAGCCTAAGTGCCAAACCAGGCTCACTGAACATATGGAGGGTCAAAGCCTCAGATCGCCTATCACACTGGTCTGAGAAGACCGGGGACTTTTTAACCTGGAAACCGGGGAGTTCACTACAGTAGGTACTGTCCATTTTTTTAAGGAGGGAGTCCTTGGAAGGGTACCACATTGCAAAACGCTTAGGGATTGCAAGGGTGCGTTTTGGGCACCCCCACTGTTTTGAGACAATCTTGTTATAGAAGGTGGGAAAGGCGAACACCCTCCCTGCTTTTAAGGGCCTGTGGGTGCAAAAGGCGACCCGCGCCTCTGATGCTGCGTCAGTCGCATCTTCCATATGCAAAGTTTCCCGCACTGATAAAATCAGTGCATCCACTAGCGACTTTTCATGTGCAGCTAGAGGACCAGAGGAATCTCTCTCACCATCTGAGCATGCAGGGTGCGTGGACGCAGACCCCGAAGGTTAACTTAGGTCCGCATCAAACTCTGGATCTGAGGAGACAGAAGAAGCAGGTGAAGGCGGGGGACGCTTTATGCTAGCCCATTTGCCCAGGACCAAATCTACTTTGGACACAAAGGACTCCAGGACCGCCGTCAGTGCAGACAGTCGTTTGGCACAGGTGAAACCTCCATGGATTCCATGAATGAAAAAAGGGGAGCCCACAAAAAGAAGTGCAAAACACTGCAAAAGGGACACCCCACCGTGCTGTGGCACTACAAAGCCCAGCAGAGCACTACTGCTGCAATAGCAGAAGACGGAGAGAAAGCCCCACAAAGGCACTCCCCACCACTGGTCAGGTACTCACAGCCCGAACTATCTGCACACCATGTGGCGATTAGGAGTAAAATCGCTGTATTAGCACTAGAGGCCAACCGCTGAATCACCGCCCATCTGACTCCAAAAACATGACCGCCGCTATTTGCAATGGGAAAATATAGAAAAATGGCCGCTGCACAAACATGCCGCTGATCTGTAGCACATAAGGCTACAAGAAAATGGTAGCACCATGCCCCAGTGGGGACCCCAGAGCACAAAAAATGACCAACAGGAAGGGGGACCCTAGCAGGCGCTACCACCAGACCCATCCCAGTTCGCAGTAGACCACCGAGGCGGGGTGGGCAGATGGAGGGGCACAGGTCGCAATAGACCACGGAGGCGGGGGGGGGGGGGGGGGGGACGCGAACTGGGAGGGAGGAAAGCCCGGGGGTCCGACCATCCCAGGAAGGTGCCCACATCTACCACAAAACCCGCCATGGGTAGAGGGGGGGACAGCTACTTACCACACCAGGAACAGGGTGGGCACCACTTCGAACAGGACACCACTCCATCGTAATGTGGGTGCTGTCAGCCAGGAGGAAACGCTGCGACTCAGGTCGAAGCCAGTTCGTATGCACCCTCGTGAGACGTTTAACTTGCAAGCCATAATGCGTGGACACATTTATGTTTTTTGGCGGCTAAAAGGACTATCTTAAAATCATGGATTCGACCAAGCCCTCCTACTTTATCTGCTCTCAAAAGGGAGCTTCGGTCATTACTGTATAAGGAACGTATGGATACAGTCTTACAACATAATATTCCCACAAAAAGGTTTTTTGACAAATGGCAACCTTTCATAGAACAAGAACTTACGGACGCGGATATTCAATATTTCATTAAACCTTTTAGATTCACGGACTGGTATTTAAAGGCGGAAATAACACGAACCTTGGGAAAATTAAAAATAAGTGTTTCGTAGGCCTGACCATTACAATTACTTTCTATCTTAACTGGATCAACTGACTTATTTTCTGAATTTCCCGTTTATATTAAGGCCTTATAAATATGTATGTAATGGTGAGGGATCAATATCCTAGGATACATATGAGAATACCCATGTCTAGGTAAAATTTGCCAAATTTTCCTATTATAGAGTATAGATTTTGATATGTGATCGTTTTCTCTCTTTTTTGTATGTTTGTTGGTTATAAAATTAATAAAAAGTTAAAAAAAAAACAAAAAAAAAAAAACAAAAAAAAAAAAAAAAAAAAAACTTGCCAGCCCCCGTGCAGTGGGACTATGTCGCAGCTGACCTAGTGCGGAGCTGCTGTCTGCACAAACTCGCTGGCCGGACCCTAAGGATCTAGATTATCCAGTGCGTCGCCCAGTCCAGCACTTGATTGTAGGATTCTCACAGAAACAAAATAATAAAAAAGAAGAGGAAAAAATTCAATTTAAAAAGAAAAAATTGCCAGGACCAGAGATCCCAGTAATGAACTAGGTCCTGACTAGACAGAAAAAAAAAAAAAATGAAAACCTATAGCAGGAAGTGGGAGTATACCCCCAGGGACTGCCCCATAGGCGTGCTCAAGCTTTTTTCTCTGTCTAGTGTCCTACTCCTGTAGGCGAAGTGCTGTGTCCATCAACGAAAGAGGAAAAAAAAGACTTTACACAATCACTTTAAATCCTTTAATCAGCTGAAGTAGAGATGACATCTTCCTGCCCGCTTGTCCACCTCAGCCTTTGCTTTGTGATCATTCAAAAAAATACAAAAGCATTCTGTGAACGGCTGAGCAGCACTCAGCCCGCCTAGATTTTTTTTCCTGGAGTGGGATAGGAACGTCTTGTGTCCCTGCCGGAACACAGCATGTACTCAACACTATATGTAGCTGAGGCTACATCAAACACAAACCACTGCATCCGTTAGTGAAGTAAATAATTGGATTAACACCGGATAGGCTGGCCAAATTCAACCCTTCCCGTAGCCCCACATGCCCTGTCTAATGTCTGATATCCATGGGCAACTTTGGGCACCTCCTCTGGCAATGTCCTTGCATATGTGGGTTCTGGGCGCAAGTCGTCCAGTTCCTCCATGACCAGATGGGTTCACCAGTGACCTTGGATCCCAGACAATTCCTATTGGGCATATTTTCTGATACGGACATAGATAAGCACATGCTTAAATGTATGCAAGAAACACGGTTTTGGAGCCAGAAATGTTATAGCTCGGTGCTGGACTCAAGCTGCACCTCCAACTCTAGCTGCCAGGATTGCTGAAATAAATAACACCTTACCATATAAAAAATGATCTATGTCAACTGGGATAAACAAAACAAAATATGGGATAGGTGGTTACAATCATCGACCTGTGTTCTATAATTTACAGTATATAATTTGTCGTCTTGAAACGAAGTACCATCTTTTAGGCCGTCAACAGAGGATAAAAAGATATTGGTTATTATTCTACTTAAATACATGATACACCAGACAATGCATTGTATGGTCTAGTAGCTTGATTAAAAGATCTGCTCACATATTTATTTTTTTGTTTATTTTGTTTGACATGTAATAAGGATGTCTTCCTTGGAAAGAACTGTCACCATTGCTTATTGAGTCGTGTATCTATGCATCCAATGTTTTGTATAATTGTTCACTATATTTTGTACAAAACTCAAAGCTTGGTTTTTAATAAAAAAAAAAAAAAATTATTGGAACCAGCTTGGTCCAAAGTATAAATTTCACTAAAACCTAGAGCAGGGGTAGGCAACCTTTCAGAGGTTGAGATCAACCTGGACAATATGGAGGAAATCAAAGATCCCTGGATGGGCATTTTTTGCCCCTCAGCTTCCCCAAAGCAGCGACATCTGCCCCCCACAGTAGTGTTCCTGGCAAACCCTTCCCCACAGTAGTGTCCTCTGCTTCCTGCTTCCCCCCAAAAGTAGTGTCCTCTGTCCCCCATAAGTAGTGTCCTTTTCTTCCTTCACATCATCCCCTTAACACAATGCAAAGTAGGTAGCACTGTCCCACCTTACAAGGTCTGTACAGCAGAGGGGAGAGTGAGAGGCAGCACAGTACTAAAGGAGTTAGGGAGCTGCCAGAGTTAACTTTTCATATTAACAAGTTGGTGACCACCTAGCAACCAATCACCTGATGGTTAACTTTAAAGGGTAACTGAAGCAACTCCCGCTCTCCATCTAGTGCTGTTCTGCCTCTTACTCTCTGTTCTGCTGTTAAGATGAGAGTGTGGAGGAGGCTTGTGGGAGGAGAATCGGCAATCCATGTTCATGATCTACCTACCTGTCGGTTGACCAGTAGATCGTGATCGACAGGGGTTGCCAACCTGGGACCTACATTTAGGCTTTAAAAGAGGAGCTCCGCCGCTGCCCCATTTCATTTTTTTTTTTTAATTTACAACGTGCACCATTGTGTTGTGCTGGACTAAATCAGTGTTTTCCATCGCTCAGGAGAAATACTGGGGACAGGTTACACAATTACTACAGTCAACTGCCATTAATGTCCATTTTGCAAATCAATGCTCCCATTCCCACTACTGGGATTACTACAAAGGGCCTCAAAGCAAGTTTCACATTTGGCCCCCTCAAGCCACAGATTGGACTCAAAGGTAATAGACACTCACAGTTTGCCTTCGTCCTTTTCGTTTCCTGACCCGTCGCTTCCGTCTTTTACCCACGCCACGACTCCCTTTAGATACTTTGGACTGACCTTTTTTTCCTGTTGGGGGGAGAGAAAATGGGGAGAATGTTTACATCTACTGCCACAAGCAGTATGGTGTGTGAGGGGACTTGCATGAACAGTAAAAATTGTATACAAGTGCTCTGCTCTTTAGACATATACAAGAGGGTAATAAAAAATATACATAAAGAGGTCGGTTTATATTTGTACCATCTTTAACTTTGAGCGAGAAAGTCAAACATAGACATTAATAGGCATGGAGAGAGAAGGTCAACCATAGGCATGAAGTCAAACATGGACTATTTAGGCAACATAGCCAGGTGTTGGAGAACACACACTAATATTTATAGCTGAACCCTACTGTCCTGATTGGATCTACGTGCGTTTCCTTCTCTGACACTCACCGACTCTCCTTCTCCTCCTGGTAGATGCAGGACGAGGGGTAAGATTGCGTGTGTACACAGCAGTGTTCAGTCCAGCTACAACTGCTTCAATGGTTTCATCAAGGAGAGATGACAACAAATATCTGGGGACATTCTGTGAACAAAATAAAGAGGTATTAGAATTAAAATAGAGAATAGAATGATCAGTTTCTCTGAATGTAACCAAGGTCTTTAACACCACTTGAGTGTCTGTTCTCTTTTCAGGAGACTAGTAGAGTACGATTTCCCACTGCTCTATTGTGGGTTTTCAGGAACCTGGGCACTCCCCTTTACCGTGGCTAAGTATGTTATCTCTCACTTGCTTCTGGGTTCTCCATAAGCACATACAGAGGGCTAAGTAAATTAACTGATACAAAGCATGTACTGATCAGCCATAACTTTATGACCACTCACCTAATATTGAGTAGATCCCCCCTTTTGCCACCAAACCAGCCCTGACCAATTGAGGCATTGATGCCCCTAGACCTCTGATGGTATGCTGTGATAACTGGCACCAGTCCATCAGTGGCAGATCCTTTACGTCCTGTAAGCTACAAGGCTGGGCCTCCATTGTACATGTTTTCCAGCACATTCCACAGATGTTTGACTGGATAGACACCTGGAGAATTTAGAGGCCAAGTTAACACTTTAAACCCATTGCTGTGTTCCTCAAAACATTCTTGAATTCATCAGACCAGGCCACCTTGTTCCATTTGCTCTATGGTCCAGTTTTGATGCTCAATGACCATTTTTGGGAGCTTTTGGCTTCGGACGTGGGTCCATTTTTTCTGCTCTTAACAAGCAACTTCAAAGGACATCATGTATCATGTTCTCCTGCTGTATAATATATCCCACAGACTTTCAGATGGCATTGTAACAAGATAAATCAATGTTATTCACTTAACCTGCCAGTGGTCATGTGGTCAAGTTATAGCGGATGGATGTATATTAGAAATTTTTCGCAAGAGGGGCAAAAAACTGTTGATAAACATCCCTATCAGTACCCAGGCACCGTAACAATTCAGCAGCTTCAGCCACTTCATTCCACCCAAAGAATGAATAATCCATTTTAAATTGAAATGTTTTTTTACTAAAGCTGGAGAGTACAAAATCTGGTGCAGCTGTGCATGGAAACTAGGGCTGCAACTAACGATTCATTTGTATGTCGACTAATCTAACGATTATTTTTTTTTTTTTTGCTTAATTGAGTGTTTTTTTGATTAGCTAATTAATCCTGTAATTAATACAGACCCCTTAGTAAGCCCCCTCCCAGTACAGACCCCAGACTGGGATGGTGGTGTCATTCGGGGATGATGGGGGTGTCACTCAGGGATGATGGGGGTGTCACTCAGGGATGATGGGGGTGTCACTCAGGGATGATGGGGGTGTCACTCAAACTTCAATAAGGAAAGGTTTTATATAAAAAGGTCATTAGAATGTTCATAATGGGGGAGGGGCACCAGGGAAAAGCAAATGACGAGCAGATGACACTTCAGCTATAACACTAATTGCAATGAAATCATAACTGCGCTCCTTGGAATGAATATCTGCTGACATGCAGGGTTATCCTGGTATCCCCGGTATAAGCAGCGCGCTGTAATACTTGCCTGTCCCAAGCTCACAGAAAGTGCGGCACCTCTTCCCTGACCACGTCTGCGTCTCACCGCCGATTTGCGTTCCACCCATAGCAGCTCTCCTATTGGCTCAGAACGCCCCATTCCATCTAAAAACCAGCCAATCATCGCCAGCAGTTCTCCAGGCGCCAGAGATCTAACCTTCCCACAATACCTGAATGTGGCGGAGTAAGGGGGAGCAGGAGACGGTCAGTGCTCACCTCGGTGTGGACGGAGCCGGGGGGGGGGATTTCACCCGGCCGGCAATACTTCAAGCAGCGCTGCAGCCGGCCAGGGGGTGTGCGACGTCACACGTTGACGCGTCGACGCATTTCACGCACGTCGACGATTTTTTGTAGTCGAAGTAGTCGACTACGTCGACGCAGCCCTAATGGAAACCAATCAGCTTCCAGGTTTTTTGTTTGGCAAAGCTTAATTGAACAAGCTGAAGTTGGAAGCTGATTGGTTACCATGCACAGCTGCATCAGATTTTGCACTCTTGCAGTTTTATTAAATCAACCCCAAATTGTATAGGGCTTTTAAATTTTTAAAATCAGTTAACGCTTGCTTGGTCCTGTTTAGTTTCTTACTGAAATAGTAGTTACGAACGACCCGGAAGCTACTGGTAAACTACAATGGGATTCACACTTTTGGCTCTCTGCTGCATCGGAACAGGATTTATGGCATACACAAATTTTGGCGTTGTACCTCCACCCGTCACCATCTGCTGTGCCATTCACAAAGCCCCTCCACAGTGTCATCATTACACTATGCTTTGTGAAGGAGATAGCAATACAGCACCAGAACTATGTCAATCTTTGTGTCAATGCAGTGGACAGAAGTGTTGCTCAGTAAAAAGGTAAAATATTATCGAAGGAATAAACAAGGCTTAGCCTTAACAGCTTTTTAAAAAGGAAAATGCAGCGCTGGAAGTTGGGCTCTAAAATTATATTTCATTTCATAACCATGGAATGGGCAAAGCAGTCAATAAATAAATGGCCAACTGGCATCAACTATGTGTAGCTTACAAAAAAAAGGGACATTCAAAACATATGGGGATTAACCTATTAAAACTGGAGAGTGCAAAACTTAGTGCAGCTCTGTATAGAAACCAATCAGCTTCCAGGTTTTATTGTCTAAGTTTAAATGAACACGCTAAAGTTAAAAGCTGCTCACAGTTGCACCAGATTTTGCACTTTCTAGTTTTAGAAAACCAGAACAAACAAAGCCATGGAGTTATGAGTGAATATGGAAGAGGAAAAAAAAAAAAAAGACAGACAGACATACTATTACCTGCGTATTGCGTGCGGTTGTGCGGATCCTGTTTACACTGGCCCTCACCCTCTCACTCTGCCTGGTCCGTGCAATAGCGCGAGTCCTCAAAATATTGGTCCTGAGCCGACTTGTGGTGGGAATCACATCAGCAAGCAAGCTGGTCACCTCTTCTTCACTCACTTGATCTGCCACAACACATAGGTACAACGTGGACTTATTAATGGGGATGAGGGAGGCAAACCATTAGCCAATTTATCACCTCTTTCATAGAATTAAATGGTACAATTCCCTGATTATTATTATTTTTTTTTTACTGCTATCCAGTGTCTTGTTCGCCTGTCTGTGTTACTGTTAGAGATTATCCCAGATTTCCTTTCTGGTAAAACCAATGTCTACATAATAGTAAGTGAAGAGAAATCTCTAATGGACACTCTGAAAACATTAAAAACCTAATCATTCTATACTCTATCCAATCCTAAATTCTCCAGCAGTTGGAGATGTCCATTATCTATGTCACAAAGAGATTACCAGTCTCAAAAAAAAAAAAAAAAGTAATGAGTGTAGTGTATACACCAAACTCAGTTCTATGTATGGATAAGGGTTTATCTTGGCATTGGCTGGGTGTGGGGAGGAGGGGAGGTATAAATCTCCCAACCCATATTTCTTATGGAAGTAAATCTAAAAGCTACAGAACACTCGCAAGGATGGCTCTGCAAACTTGCAAGGATGGCGCTGCAAACTAAAACAGTGGAATGTCCCTACAAATTGAAACAGAAAATAAAAAGATAAATGCTGGCAGACCCTGTTGCAGCAGATTAAAGTGGTTGTAAACACTTTCATATACCCAGTGAAGTGACTGGCCTCAGGTGACACACAGAGATTAAACAAATCCTCTACATAAGTTGTATCTGTCTGTCTGCAGTTTTTTCTACATCCAAAGTGCTGTCTAAGAGTTCATAAAAAAGGTAGCGGAAAGCTGAGTTAAAATCTGAAGAGCTCACTGAGGAGAGTTCTGAGAGCCGATTGGAGGGATGGGATTCATCTCCCTTAACACAGAACAAAGCTGAGGCTGTCATTCAGCTGGGAGGTCCCTCCCCTGTAACCATTTTTCTCTTAGTGTTAGGAAAACTTGTCGGAAGTGACTTGTGCTGATAGATGAACAAAGCAGCAGACAGAAATGACACTTGGTGCTTTTGAGACAAGTAAACACTATAGAAGGATATGCTTTGTTCATATTTTATGTTTGAGGTTTACAACCATTTAACTCCGGGTAGGAAAACAGCAATTGAAAAAGATTTCCTAACCTAATCAGCTAATGTCAGCAACCAAACAGCTGTCAGCACCAACAATCCGCCTGCCACTATAGAGATATGGCCATCTTTCTATGGCTGCGTGAAGAATAAGTACCCCATATAGGCCAAAACATCTGTTCCAAATACAAACCTATGTCATGACAGAATAATCTTGTGAACTTATTTTGGTGCAGCAATAACCAACGTACCATCATCTGGCTGGTTAGTAGCAGCACACTCAGGACAGAACCATTCATCGACTGGAATAGCATTGAGAGGCGGGGTCAGGCATTCCATGTGATATCTAAAGAAGATAAACATTTTCCCTAAATTAATTTTAGGAATAGCTGTAGGAATGGCAGTAATGCAATCACAAAAGCAGGGAAATTAACATCTGCGATCATTCTGTATACAACACTCCAAAGTGTTTCTATGGAGGGACATGAAGTTTTCATTTTATGTCAGTTTTAGAAAATCATAGGGTGTAGGAAAAAAAATAAAAAAATAAAAAAATAAGAAGAGGAAAATGTGATTTTGACTTACCGTAAAAAATGCATTTCTCTGATGTTCATTAAGGTCCGGTTCACACTTATGCGATGCGGGAAGGCTGCGAATCCGCAGCCTGTTCCCGCATCGCACACGCACCCCCGGCAGTTCACACTGCCATATGCGATACGCTGGGGGTGTCAATGTAATCTTAACGACACCCCCAGTTTGATCGCATATCGCAGTGCGATCTTGCAGTTTGCACAGGATCGGATCGCACAAGTGTGAACCGCTGTGCGATCCGATCCTGATGCGGCTGCCAAAAAGGGTCCTGTGCGAGTTTGCTGCGGGTGCGAATTTAGCCATACAAAGTGTATGGCTAAACTCGCACCGCACAGCCGATCGCATGTAATGAAGGAGCAGTGCGCTCCGACATTACATGCGAACCCCGCACTCGCATAAGTGTGAACCGGGGCTAAAGGACGCAGCTCTTGATCTTCAAAACCATTGGGTTATACTGCCCCCTACAGGAGTAGGACATTAGGCAGAAAAAGAATCTGGCTACGCCTTTGGGCAGTATACTCCCTCTCCCTGCTAAAGGTACTCAGTTTAGTTACAAGCAGTGTCAGAAGAAATACAACTCCGCAGAGGGGTGAGTGCCGAGTCCGTCAATGAACATCAGAGAAAGGGATTTTACAGTAAGTCAAAAATCACATTTTTTCTTTCGTTCATTGACTGACACAGCTCCTGATCTTCATAACTATTGGGATGTCTCAAAGAAGTGTTCAACATGAGGGGTGGGAAAAGCAAAAAAATGCCCCAGGGTAAACAGTAGCCAACCAGGCAACAGGAGCTCAACAAAAACTGGAGCCTACCTGAAAAAAAACAATACACCCTCAAAGAGGATCAAGTCCTCTAAACAGCAGCCTGCAAAACCATGTGGCCAAAAGAAGCATCCGCAGATGCCAACACATCCACTTTATAGAACTGTGTAAAAGAGTGCACCGATGACCAGGTGGCCACCTTGCAAACCTGCGTCACTGACGCCTGATGACAGAAGGCCAGGAGGCCAAGCAGGCACTAAGCGCCCGAGTAAAGCGCACCTCGACAGGGAAAGGAGGAACCTGACCCCTTGACGGAACAGGCCTGAATTATCGTCTGTCTAATCAATCTGGAAATGGTTGCAGGGGAAGCGGAGAACCATTTCCGAGGCCCATCCATGAGGACAAAGTCTGACTCCAGAGCTGCCAGGTACACCCTAATTGCCCAGACAACATCCAAGGCATGCAAGACAATTTCCTTCGGATGTTTCAGCCTGGGACACAGGGAAAGCAACACAATGTCTTCAATCAAATGAAAATCAGAGACAACCTTTGGGGAGGAACGACGTACAGGGGCGAAGAACCACCTTATCACTGTGAACCACAAAGGTGAACAACAGGATAACGCCGCCAGTTCCGTCACCCTGCACGAGACAGCGTAAGTAAGGGAATCTCCCGAAGATTTTCAAAGGGAGGCTTCTGGAAGGTCAAGATCCGAGCCACCGAGAAGGAGTGAGGATGAACCCCTCCTTAGTCGCTTGCTTTGACGGCTTGGCTGTTGAATGCCAACAGCCAAGCCGTCCAATCACATAAAGTCCAATCACAGCCGTCATGTGATATCAAATGTCACGGCGATCGGTTCTGCTACTCCTCACATAGTGAGGAGGAGAAGAATGGGATCAGTGCTGATAGGCGGCGATCAGTGAGTATAGAGCTGTTTTACTGCTCTTTACTCACCGATCACCCTCTGCCAGTGTCCCCAACACATTAAACCCAGTAAAAATACCTGTCCCGCATCTGTCCCAGTACAATAATCTGTTACAATGATCATCTGCCCGTGATCATCTGCCCCATGTGGCCAGGCTGTGAAAAAGTCTCAAACGTGTGGTATCCCCATACTCAGGAGTAGCAGAATGTTTTGTTGGGGTGTAACTTTTGCCATGTACATGCTAGGTGTTAGAAATATATCTTACAAATTGACAACTTTGTGTAAAAAAAAAAATAATAATAATAATAATAGGTTTTCATTTTCTTGGGGTACAGTGTTTGGTAATTGTCATTTAAAGTGTGACAGCACTGAAAAGGGAAAAATGGCCCGGACTGGAAACGGTGCATCAGTTTGGACTTGCAGTGGTTAACCAGGTAACTTAGGTATAGGAGACAAGTCCGAAAAGCTTTGTTGAAGTTTCTAGGGCATACATCTCTTATGCCTTTAGACCCGGTTCACATTGGAACCGCAAGTGATTTGGACAGGAATCGCACCGCATTGCAGATAATGTGCAAGTGTCATTGTGTAATATAGTGTAACGATGTATTAATACACTGCATTAACTAATTAATTTACACATAGATGAAAAGGCATAATAGCAGTTAAAAAGAAACCTTAAAAAAAAAACAACAAATTAGACAGACCTCTAAAACACCAGTCTCAAGTTTCAGATGGAGCCCAGAGCAGAGAAACTATAAATTAAAATCTTGTATAACAATCAGCTTTAAATGGGCTGCCACAGAGATAGTGTCAATAAAAAAATAAAAAAAAAATCAATAAAACATACAGCAAAAAACTGAAAATTTTACACCATTTAGCATTAGGATGTAATAATGACAGATGGTAACTAAAATCAGTGGTACTCTCCGGTAATGCAGAAGATCAAATCTTATAAGTGACTGGGAGCCCTCTATCTTGCATTAAGTAATAATTACTGTGCAAAATGATATAGCACATATCTGCAGACCAGGCCATCCACAAGATCCATTTCAAGGTGCCAGCTTAAAGTGGGATAAAAAAAAATGTTGTAGTGGGCATGGCTATCAGCATGGTCACTACTGACTGGAAAGCCTTTAGCCTATACTCAATACTTTAAATATACATTTCCTTTTAACTGAAATATATTTCTAATTACATTATTTACAGCTGTTAATGAAGATTTCACATAAACCCATTATATGTATGTAACACTATCAAGCAGAACATGGCCACGTCCAGCCCTAGGGATGGCCATACACGGTTCGAATCTCAGGCGGCGTTAATGGGCAAACTGAAAAGTACCAAGTTGATCAATCGATCGACTTAGGTACAACCAGCCTGCCGGATTCTCTTGCGTTATCGCTAGGGGCTATAGCAGTGTATAACAACTGTCTTCTCCCAGCAGGGACAGCTTCCCCTGTCGGGTGAAGACAGTGGCTCGGTTGAAGGGATTCCCGTCGGCACTGTCTGTGTTGATGGGGTAATCAAGCGAATTTCTTTCCTGCAACCCGTGTATGGCCAGCCTAGCTCACTGCTTTCTGGATTGGCAGCGCTGCCTCTGATGCTGAAAGCCCACACTGTGAGCTGCAGTGTCTTTGGGAGGGGAAGCAGGTGAGACATGAGAGGAGGATTTGGCTTAGTCAAAGGGGGCAAAGTAAAGTTTTCGTTTTATTGAGACCTGTGCATGCGGTTTTAAACGTGTACCAATAATATAGTAAAGCCCCGCACACAAGTACCGAACGTCGGCCGAATGATCGGCCGTCTTTTGTCCGGTGCTGTCCTGTCGGCTGAAAAGTGCTAAAGACTGCACACGAATTTTGTCGGCCAACAACAGCCGACTGCAGAAGTGATGTCATGTGATGGTTAACTTTCCGTGTCTTTTTTTTTCTCAGAGCATGCCCAGTCTTGCTAATCTGCTGTTTGTCGGCCGAATTCTGTACTGACTTGCGAACAATCGGCTGTTCTGGTGACGGGCAACAAAAATTTTAAAGGCTGCACACCCGATTCTGTTCGGCCGAAAAGTCGCAGTCGGTTGTTGGAAGCATCATACTAAAGCCCCGTACACACGTACCGATCGTCGGCCGAACGATCGGCCGTCTTTTGTCCAGGGCTGTCGTGTCTGTTGAAAACTGCAAAAGACTGCACACGAAGTTTGTCGGCCAACAGCCGACTGCAGAAGTGATGTCATGTGATGGTTAACTTTCCTTGTACTGACTGGCGAACAATTGGCCGTTCTGGTGTTGGCCAACAAAAATTTTAATGCCTGCACGACAGATTCTGTTCGGCCGAAAATGCGTACGTGTGTACGGGGCTTAACAAGCCGAAAAGCAGCCGATCGGACGGCGGCCGAATATTTACGGCCGACAATCGCTACGTGTGTATGGGCCTTAACTAGATATGGTACAAGATTAGACTGTCATACAGCTGCCTCCAAGTGTACTGTAAATGACGAACAAGTCTATAGTGGTAAAATAAAGCATACTCTGGTCTATAAACGATTTACAGTTCATCTGGAAAGTACTCCCAGCACTTCACTTGTTTCACCTTTTGTTATGTTACAGCCTTATTCTAAAATGGATTAAATTTATTATATTTCTCAAAACTCTACAAACCATACCCCATAATGACAACGTGAAAAGTTTGTTTGAAATCTTTGCAAATTTATTAAAAATAAAAAACAAAACAATCACATCTACATAAGTATTCACAGCCTTTGCCATGACACTCAAAATTGAGCTCCGATGCATCCTGTTTTCACGGATCATCCTTGAGATGTTGCTACAACTTGAGAGTCCACCTCTGGTAAATTCAGTTGATTGGACATGATTTGGAAAGGCACACACCTGCCTATATAAGGTCCTACAGTTAATAGTGCATGTTAGAGCACAAACAAGTCATGAAGTCCAAGGAATTGTCTGTAGATCTCCGATACAGGATTGTATGGAGGTGCAGATCTGGGGAAGGGTACAGAAAAACTTCTGCAGCATTGAAGGTCCCAATGAACACAGTGGCCTCCACATCACCTATAAATGGAAGAAGTTTGGAACCACCAGGACTCTTCATAGAGCAGGCCACCTGGCGAAACTGAGCAATCGAGGGAGAAAGGCCTTAGGGAGGTGAGCAAGATCCAGATGGTCACTCTGACAGAGCTCCAGCGTTTCTCTGCGGAGAGAAGAACCCTCCAGAACAACCACCACGTCTGCAGCACCACACCAATCAGGCCTGTATGGTAGAGTGGCCAGACGGAAGCCACTACGCCGTAAAAGTCCCAACAGCCCACCTAGAGTTTGCCAAAAGGCACCTGAAAGAGTCTCAGACCAGGAGAAACAAAATTCTCTGGTCTGATGAAAGACTGAACTCTTTGGCCTGAATGGCAAGCGTCACGTCTTGAGGAAATCAGGCACCACTCATCACCTGGCCAATACCATTCCTACAGTGAAGCATGGTGGTGGCAGCATCATGCTGTAGGGATTTTTCAGCAGCAGGAACTGGGAGACCAGTCAGGATTGAGCGAAAGTTGAATGCAGCAATGTACAGAGACATTCTTGATAGTTCTTGAGCGCTTTGGACCTCAGACTGGGGCGAAGATTCATCTTCCAACAGGACAACGACCCTAAGCACACAGCTAAGATAACAGGAGTGGCTACATGACAACTCTGTGAATGTTCTTGAGTGGCCCAGCCAGAGCCCAGACTTAAACCCAATGGAACATCTCTGGAGAGATTGAAGATGGCTGTGCACTGGCACTCCCCAAACAACCTGACGGCACACTTGAGAGGTCCTGCAAAGAAGAATGGGAGAAACTGCAAAAAAAAATAGGTGTGCCAAGTCTGTAGCATCATACTTGAACAATTTGAGGCTGTAATGGTTGCCAAAGGTGCTTCAACAAAGTATTGAGCAAAGCATGTAAATACTTATGTACATGCGATTTTTTTATATTTTTAAAAAAGTTTGCAAAGATTTCAAACACATTTCTTTCACATTGTCATTATGGGGTATTGTTTGTAGAATTTTGAGGAAAATAATGAATTTAATCCATTTTAGATTAAGTTTGTAACATAACAAAATGTGGAAAAAATCGGATTTTTGTAAGATCTTACCGTAAAATCCTTTTCTCTTAAGCTCATTGACAGACGTAGTCTTCTTGATTCACAAGAACTGGGTTATGTTGTCTCCGCAGGAGCAGGACTAGGCAGAAAGAAAAAACGTTCTGGCTCCACCTTAGGGGCAGTCCCTGAGGGTATATCCTCCCTCTCTCTGCTACAAGGCATCAGTTCTGTCACAAAGCAGCAACAGAGAATTTAACCCAACCCAACTCAATGATAGAGGGGCGGGTACTACGTCTGTCAATGAGCTTAAGAGAAAAGGATTTTACGGTAAGATCTTACAAAAATCCGATTTTCTCTGTCGCTCATTGACAGACGTAGTCTTCTTGATTCACAAGAACTGGGACATCCAGAAGCAGTGCCACAAATGAGGGGTGGGATTGACCGAAATCAAAATCCAATCTAGAAGGCCCAACCGGTGCCAAACGAAGTTTTAAAGGCTCATTATAAACAAAGAATGAGACTCAAATGAAAATTTCCAACGGAAAAAAACCCTCGAGGCAGACCACTGGTCTCCTCAAATGGCGGCCTGCAAAACCTTGCGGCCAAACGAGGCATCAGACGATGCCATTACATCAACTTTATAATGTTTTGTAAAGGTATGCACCGACGACCAGGTAGCCTTGCACACCTGGACCACTGACGCCTGATGGCGAAAGGCCCATGACGCACTAAGTGCCCGAGTGGAGTGCGCCTTAACAGGGAACGGGGGCTCCCGACCCTTAATAGAATAAGCCTGTACCACCGTCTGTCTGATCCATTTGGAAATAGTCGCGGCAGATGCAGGCAACCCCTTTTTGGGTCCATCCGGAATCACAAAAAGTGAATCCGTCTTGCGAAACGAGTCTGTCGTTTTCAAGTATACCCTGATCGCCCGGACCACATCCAAGGAGTGCAAAGCAAACTCCCGAGGATGACTGGGCTTAGGACACAGGGAAGGTAATACAATTTCTTCATTCAGATGAAATTCTGAAACCACTTTTGGTAGAAAGGATGGATTCGGACGAAGAACCACCTTATCTCTATGAACCACCAGATATGGGGAACGACAAGATAATGCGGCCAGTTCTGACACCCTGCGTGCAGAAGTGATAGCCACCAAGAAGGCCACCTTCTGGGACAACGTAGGTAGAGGAATCTCCCTAATATCTTCAAAGGGAGGTCTCTGAAGAACCGACAATACTAAATTAAGATCCCAGGGTGGTAACGGCGCACGCACTGGCGGAGCCAGATGTCGCACCCCCTGGATGAAATTCCGCACCAAGGAATGAGTAGCCAAAGGCTTCTGAAAGAAGATAGCTAATGCTGAGACCTGACCCTTGATAGTGCTCAAGGCCAGTTTCTGC
This sequence comes from Pelophylax lessonae, assembly GCF_965119305.1. Classification (NCBI taxonomy): domain Eukaryota; kingdom Metazoa; phylum Chordata; class Amphibia; order Anura; family Ranidae; genus Pelophylax; species Pelophylax lessonae. Next base: position 94,866,780 of record NC_138777.1, on the reverse strand, counting down.
TCAACCCCTTGTTGCAGAAAAGCTAATATTCGACTAACCGGATAAGACCGTGGACGGAACCCCAGAGGTTCACACCATGCAATGTAGGAATTCCATGTACGATGATAAATCTTTCTGGAAGTCGCTTTCCTTGCTTTAACTAGAGTAGGAATAACTGAAGCTGACAATCCCTTGTCCTTCAGCACCTGGGTCTCAATAGCCAGGCCGTTAAAGCCAGCGATCGTAAAGCAGGATGGAAGATCGGTCCCTGAGACAGTAGGTCCTCCCTGAGAGGAAGTCTCCACGGGACGTCCGCCACCAGTCTGACCACGTCGGCGTACCAAGCTCGGCGAGGCCAGTCCGGAGCTACCAGGATTACTGGAATTCCTTCCTCCTCTATCCTGCGAAGAAGTCTTGGCAGTAACCCGAGAGGAGGGAAGGCATACATTAGCTGGTATTGCCCCCACGGGGCGATCAGTGCGTCTGCGGTCTCTGCTAGAGGATCGCGGGAGCGAGCCACGAATCTCTGTACTTTCCTGTTGAATCGTGATGCCAACAGATCCACATCCGGGGTGCCCCACCGTAGGCACAACTGGTGGAAAACTTCTGGATGGAGGGACCATTCCCCCTGATCCAGAGTCTGACGGCTGAGATAATCTGCCTGCCAATTCTCCACCCCCGGAATGAACACCGCAGAGATAGCTGGAACAAATCGTTCCGCCCAGCGAAGAATGCAAGCCACTTCTTTGTCCGCTCGGACACTCTTGGTGCCCCCCTGGTGATTGACATAAGCCACGGCCGTGGCGTTGTCCGACTGGATCCGAACCGGGCTGCCCTGGAGCTGCTCGGTCCAGTGAATCAGACAAAGTCTGATCACTCTCAGTTCCAATACATTTATCGGCAACCTGGATTCTTCCAGGGACCAAAGTCCCTGGACAGATAACTGACCGAGAATTCCTCCCCATCCGGATAGACTGGCATCCGTGGTCACTATCGTCCAATATATTGGCAGAAATGACTTTCCCTGGCTGAGCATCGGAGACCGAAGCCACCAGACCAGAGACTCTCTGGTCTGTTTGCTCAATCGGATCCGATTGTCCAGGGATTCCGGATTCCGATTCCATCTGAGAAGAATCTCTTGCTGAAGAATTCGGGTATGGGACTGGGCAAATGGGACTGCTTCGAAGGAAGCCACCATCAACCCCAGAACCCTCATGCAAGTTCGAAGAGAAGACCAGCTGTTGGATAGTAACAACTGGACTGCTGATTGACTCTTCCGGAGTTTCCCTACCGGAAGGAAAACTCTTGACCTGACTGTGTCTAGAATTAGACCCAGATATTCGAGCCTCTGGGTGGGAACCAGAAATGACTTTTGCTGGTTCACCAGCCACCCGAATTCCTGTAAAGAAATTATAGTAATTTCTATGTTTTGTAGCAGGGTCTGAGGAGACTCTGCATGAAGTAGGAGATCGTCTAGGTAACCTAGAATCGATATGCCTCTTTGGCGCAGTAGTGCCAACATTGGGGCCAACACCTTCGTGAAGACCCGAGGAGCCGTGGCGAGACCGAAAGGTAACGCCACAAACTGATAGTGGTTCTCTTCTACGGAAAAGCGTAGAAACCGCTGATGTCCTGCGTAAATGGGAATATGAAGATAGGCGTCCTTGATGTCTATGGACGCTAGGACATCCCCTGGATGCAGGAAGGCTGCTACTGTGCGAATGGATTCCATCTTGAATTTCCTTATGTTGAGAAAGGAATTGAGTGCCCTTAAGTCCAGAATTGGACGCACTTTGCCCTCTTTCCTGGGTATTGTAAATAGGTTTAAATAAAACCCTTGAAAACGTTCTGTCCCAGGAACGTGGACTACCACTCCTTGTTGTAGTAAATCCGTGACTGCTCTCCGCAGATCTTCTAAACGATCCGGGGATAGTCGGATATTGGAAGGGAAGAATCGCGCCGGTGGGAGGGATCGAAACTCGATCTTGTACCCTGACCTTATGACTTCGCAAACCCACTTGTCCGGGATTCTGGAAAGCCATGGATCCGGGAACCGGCGAAGACGTCCCCCTCACCCCAATTATGGGTGGGGGCGCACCTTCAGGCTTTGGACGATTTATCTTCAGGTCTGGAGGGGGCGGGCTTTTGCTTGCCCGACCAACGTCCCCTGAAGCCTCCCGAAGGAGCTTTGGAAGACTTAATTTTTTCACCCGCGGGACGAAAAAACTTTTACTAGCAGAGAAAAAGAAGAAAGCAGAGAAAGAAGGCCCTCGTCTTTGACGAGTTCCTTTACCCTTAACATTTTGCGGTAAAAAGGTGCTCTTTCCACCCGTGAGATCCTTAATGATCTCATCTAAGTTGGCTCCAAATAGGCGCTCTCCTAAAAAGGGGATACTAGCCAATGCTTTTTTGGAACCTTGGTTGGCTAACCAACCTTTTAGCCACAGTGTACGCCTGAGAACCACTGCTGAAACTGATGCTCGCGCCAATAATGGAGTGGCGTCTAACGCCGCATCACACACAAACTGTAACCCCTGTATCATTTGTTCCAACAAATCTGATACCGCCTGAGGGACCTCATCTAAGTCCCGGCGCAACCACTTGGTCCATTCAGTTACAGTCTGCGAAACCAGACCAATAGCAATTATAGGTCTGAAAGCTGATCCAATCAAGGAAAACATGGTGCGAGACATAGCTTCTATCTTGCGATCCACTGGATCTTTAAAAGACGGGGCGTCTTCTAAAGGAATAACCGTGGCTTTATTCAATCTAGCAATTGGTGAATCCACCACAGGTGGTTCTGTCCATTTCTTAATGAGGGTTTCCTCAAACGGATAACGCCTGTTAATGCGTTTAGAAATAGCAGAGGTGCGTTTTGGCAGACTCCATTCTTCTTTGATTGGATTGCCAAAACATTTGGGCAATGGAAAAACCTTCGCCACTTTCATGCGTTTTTTAGTCCCAAAAGGGATTTCAGTTTCAGCTATTTCCGACGGAATACCCTGTAATCTTAAGGTTTCTTGAACAGATACAATGAGTGCGTTTACCAACGCTTCCTCTCGGGCTATGGCTGATGCCGAAACATCCTCCTCACTGTCTGAAGAGACAGTACCCGAGACACCAATCCCAGATGAAGTACCTGCAACTGCAGAAATAGGCTCAGAGTCTGAATCCGAGGTTTCAGATAATAAGGGGTTAGGCGGGGGTCGCTTTCTTGCGCCCTGTCCCTGACAAGCCACTTCCACCCGGGACACAAAAGTTTCCATAATAGCTGTCAATGATTCAACCGTCAGTGGGGTGCTGGAGGATCCTGCAGACACCTCGAGGGGATCCGGTGGAGATACATGAGTGGCAGGGTCCATGTTAATTCAGGACACCTCTGCCAGAAAAAACAAAAAACTTTTTTTTTTTTTTTAAATCAAAAAAATACCTTTTTTTTTTTTTTTTTTTATGTGTCTCCCCCTAGCGCAATAGCGCCCCTCAGAGTACCTGCTTCTCGATCCCCAGAGAGAGAGAGAGGGACCCCCAAGGCTCACCACCCGATGCAGAGAAGTTTCCAACCAACTGCAGTCAGCGTCTGTCTTTTACAGACTGGAAAGAGCCGTGTTCGTTTTCCCGGGTAGAAGGAAGTGGCTCTGCCCCCTGTCTACGCCTTCCGGCGTTCCCAGCTCTCCACGAGGTAGCTGGGCTCAAACATGGCCGCCCCCATACAGGAGACAATAGACTCCAAAAACATGGCGGCCGGCGTGACCTGAGGACATACATGCACCCGGTCTATGGCAAAATGGCGGCGGACCGCCGAAATCGTTTTTTCCCAGCACATCCACCTGCATCTCTGCTAAGTGGCGGTTTATCGATCTGCAGGAGGTACACTACAATTAAGGTAGGATTATACCTCCTATGTCTGCTGTAATACTACAGTCTGCTGGGTAGAGTGTTAGCTCTCAAACCAAGTCCACTTCCCACCAAACACATACTGTATTTACAAGGGGGACTTTTAGTGTCAGATATATACTGACCATGTATGGAGGGGCCCATAATTCATACTGCCTCATAACGAGGAAAAAAGGGAACGTTTACTCACCATACCAAACCGACAGGCACCCTCTCTTCACAATACCCTCTCCACCGGGGTGGGGGGTTGTGGACCACTCCGGACGCCTCGACTCTCTGGTTCCTGGCGTCCAAGCGAGACTTTTAACTCGCAAGGTCAGTCCCTCCAATGGGACTCCGTCGCGGCCGACCCAGCGCGGAGCTCTGGTCTGCACACGCTCGTAGGCAGAAACCGGGGTGACCACTGGATCTCAACATCCAGCCCGTCGCCCGGCCCCGCATACTTACTTGAATGTGTCGCGGCCGACCAAGCGCAATGCAATGGTCTGTGCGCGCTCGTAGGCTGGCTGGGGTGACCACTAGTGTCGCCCAGTCCGGCGTTTTTGCTGGAAGATCTCACAGGAAAAAACACTGGAGAAAACTACCTAAAAAATATTTTTTCTAAAGAAAAAATCTTGCCAGGACCAAAAAGATCCCAGCAAGGAACTTAGGTCCTTACTCCTGACTAGACAGAAAAAAACTGATGCCTTGTAGCAGAGAGAGGGAGGATATACCCTCAGGGACTGCCCCTAAGGTGGAGCCAGAACGTTTTTTCTTTCTGCCTAGTCCTGCTCCTGCGGAGACAACATAACCCAGTTCTTGTGAATCAAGAAGACTACGTCTGTCAATGAGCGACAGAGAAAGTGAAGTGCTGTGCATACTTTCCGAATGCGCTGTACAGGTATGAGAACCAAGGTGGTTAATAGGGAACATGTATTAGAGATTTACTTTTTTATTTAGCCCCGACATGCACTTCTTTAATTGTTTAGCTGGAGTTTTCTTTTAAAAAAGGGAGTGTAACTAAAAAAGAAATACACCAATGCATGTCAAATCAACACTTGAAACTTCCACTCTTTTACTGTTCTGGCTACATTTGTAATCCACTAAAAATTAAAATACTTTAGCAGCCCATGGAAAAATAGGATGACACCAAAGTGCTTACCCAGCGTCACAGCCATCACAAAGTAGCAGTCTGTCTTCGCGGTCACTGCGCCCACAAACCTCACAGTTTGTTGGATCCTCATCTACCTCTTCTGTCTGGTTTTTGTTTAGTATGGGGACCTAACAAGGGGAAAAATATTTTGGTAATACATACTATAGCTTGCACACATACACACATTATAATATATATATATATATATATATATATATATATATATATATATATATATATATATATATATATATATATATATATATATATATATATATATATATATATATATTAGCACTTTCTAACAGGAAACAGTTCGCATCACATTCTGGCCAATATAGTTTCCTGGGCAGTTAAAAAGTAAAGCCTAAAGAATAAGTTGTACCTATAGGTAAGCCTACAATAAGGCTATAGGTACTGTAGGTACTGTAAATATCTCCAAAACGTGTACCGCTTAGAAGATGTGTACGCTGTAGATATGAATTAAGTGAAAAGGTGCGCTGATTAAAATTAAAGCTGCTACCAAAAGATCCAATAAACCAATTGGAAAAATAAATAATCAATGGTGGTCTAGTGCGCTAAAAAAAATTGTCCTAATGTACAAAACACAAAGTGCTGTGATGTGATTCAAACAAGGTGCCAAGGTGTACACAGTGCTAATATACAATATTATGGGTTCCAAAGTCCACAATGTTGATAGCAAATCTTCAAATAAATGTGAATAAACGTGATTCCAATTCAAAGGTGAAAGTCCATCTATCCACGTGGCTTGTGCATAAATCCCACCACCTCTCAAGTAGTTCCCTTACCAGACGGATATAGTAAAGGTGCAAATTACTCCTCCTAAGTAACCTCCTACTCTGTGAAAGTGATTAGGTGCTCCATTTCACACTGGGTGAACACTCAATCAAGCCTCTTACCAGATGTACAATAGTATTAGGCATGAACTCATCCCCTCAAGGGTATTCCTTTACCAGCATCAGCTGAAAACCTCAGAGTAGTTCAGTAGGAAATCTAGTTGCCTCCTCCACTCTCTTTATGGCGGCATCTCCAAGATATTCCCCATAAAAAATAAAGTGGCGACCAATAGTGCATTACCTCACATATAACTTTAATAAAAAAAAGGGGGAAGTGCACTTACATTTTCCAACTTCAAAATACAGCAATCCGCAATAACTTGATAATAACCATGGCCGCCTTCCGGTGTCTTTCCGCAGCAAGCCAGCTGAATGAACAAATCCTTGTTTTTTGCGGAAAGACACCGGAAGGGTCGGCTCTTCATTGTGTACTTATGGGACGGAAGGGACGGAAGTGACGGCGCCGGCACCCTCCTGTTTCAGTCGAAGCGCTTTTGAAGGAAACACGTCATCAAGGAGGCACCGCGCCGTCACATACCACGTCTGCGGTGCAGGCGGCTGCGGTTATTATCAAGTTATTGCAGATTGCTATATTCTAAGTTGGAAAATGTAAGTGCACTTCCCCCCTTTTTTAATAAAGTTATATGTGAGGTAATGCACTATTGCTCGCCACTTTATTTTTTTATGGGGAATATCTTGTCATTTGCTATTGATGCGTTTAACGCTTTACATGATTTATTCAAACTAGCGCAGGTTCACTATACATACCTTTAATATCTTGGAGATGCTGCCATAAGGAGAGTGGAGAAGGCAACTAGATTTCCTACTGAACTACTCTGAGGTTTTCAGCTGATGCTGGTGAAGGAATAGCCTTGAGGGGATGAGTCCATGCCTAATACTATTGTACATATGGCAAGAGGCTTGATTGATTGAGTGTTCACCCAGTGTGAAGTGGAGCACCTAATCACTTTCACAGCGTAGGAGGTTACTTAGGAGGAGTAATTTGCACCTTTACTATATCCGTCTGGCAAGGGAACTACTTGAGAGGTGGTGGGATTTATGCACAAGCCACGTGGATAGATGGACTTTCACCTTTGAATTGGAATCACGTTTATTCACATTTATTTGAAGATTTGCCATCAACATTGTGGACTTTTGGACCCATAATATTGTATATTAGCACTGTGTACACCTTGGCACCTTGTTTGAATCACATCACAGCACTTTGTGTTTGTACATTAGGACAGTTTTTTGTATTTTTTAACGCACCAGACCACCATTACATATTTACACTGTATGCAGCCGATGACATCATCAGCATATGCGTTCTGAAGGAACAGCCACCTGTGCCATCCTTCTGATGCCTGTGCCGGTAATGACAGCTCCCCACGCATGAGTGTCGTCATCACGGCCCCGGACTGTCACACAGCCTGAGTCTGAGGACCCAGAAGGAAGACCGGGAGAAAATGGACGCTGCCCCCAGCGACTACATCACATCGCTGGAGGGCTTCGTTTTCAGGTAAGTTTCACATAATGTGCTAGTATGCGATGATCTTGCAGGTCCAAAAAAAAAAAAAAAAAGTAACCAGCGGTTTATAACCGCTTTAAGGGGGTTCTTGCTTTAAAAGGCCATATATAAAAAAGAATGCAATCTGTGAATATAAATGTGTTTATTTTTTCAAAAGCTGCAATTCAGACAATCAACTTGACACAGAGCTGAACAGAAACTCCCCAAAATTAATATTGATTTATTCATCAAAAAAAATAAAATAAAAAAGACAAAAAACCAGAAGCAAAACTTCATGCGATTACAATATTTTTAAAAAAATATTTTTATTTGCAACAACTGCATTAACCACTTGCCTACTGGGCACTTAAACCCCCCTCTTGCCCAGGCCAATTTTCAGCTTTCAGCGCTGTCGCACTTTGAATGACAAATGCGCGGCCATGCAACACCTTTAATGCTTTTTGCATGAACTATCTGCGGTAACTGTATTTAATGGTGCCTTTTATATCTACTTAAATTTCATCTTTCCATAACATTCATAAGGTAGTGCGTGGACAGTCAAAATGGAACCATATCCTGATTGATGCAGACTCTTGAAAATAGACTTTAAAAAGGTGCCAACAGTCTCTATTGTAATTAAAATATCTGTTTTGTTTCAAAAAAAAAAAAAAAGTAAGAACTAGCATGTTTGCATAATGAAGTAATACAAGTTTAAAAAAAAATGCCTTTGTACATTTCAAGAATTTGCATAGTTCAATGATCATACATACATACAAGCAATCAAGGAATAATGTTTTAATTTACATTTCAACCCTACATGGTAAATCACCTTTTTTAGGATCTCGCCACCAAAGTGCGCCCGGATATGAATGCAGGAGAAAGAGATTCTGTCCACAGGGCAGGAATTGGCATTCTGCAGAAAACACAAAGTTAGCAGCAAGATCAACAAGGCAACCTTGTTACCAAGACATAATCATTTCCTAGTTAGATATAGGCAATTGCATAAATTTGGATTGGAAAAACTCACAAATAGGGCCCTCCTAACACCCTTGAATTGTATTGTAACTGTACTGTCTCCCATAATTTTGTAAAGTGTTGCACAAACTGCGCTTTATAAATTCAGTAAAAGAACAATGGATAATATATGCAATTCTAATCTCAACCTTACAGAATAATCCTAGCGCCATCAGAAGTGTAATTAGGAAAAAAAGTAACTCACTGGCGCAAAAGAAGAAAATTAAAGCCCCAAGGTAAGTAAGTCCAATTAGGGAGTATCACTCAGCTCTTCCAGAAGAGTATCGGATGATCTCTGTGCACTACACATCCATCTGTCAGCATTTCGTCCACTTTCCATCAAGTCCAGCTAGTGACTAAAGTCTGATGATGAGCCTGTCTTTCTTCTACTTGCGAGTGATTTTTTAACCATTTTTTAATAAACAGATACTTAGATGGTAGTGCCTACTGCTTTTGTGTTTAGAAGTGTGATTAGAGCTTGATTTACACTGCAGAAGAGATTCCAGTGCAGTGTTATTGGGAGAGGGAAGCGCTGCAACGTTACACTTCCCAATTGTTGAGTGTCAACCAAGCCTTTCAGCTCGGTACACATTTTAGGATCTGCTATTTGCAGGGCACTTGGCTGGAGTAAAAACAGACTGTAAGAAGCCTATTTAAGTTATATTAAAAAAAAAAAAAAAAAAAACAAAAAAAAAAAAAAACCAAACCCACACACGTTATACTTACCGGTTCTGTGTAATGGTTTTGCACAGAGCAGCCCGAATCCTCCTCTTTCAGGATTCTTAAATGGCGCTCCTGGCTCCTCCCTCCCGCCAGGTGCCCATCCAGCAAGCAGCTTGCTCTGGGGGCACCCAAGCAGGTGTACTCCTGCCCGCGGCTCTGTGTCCCCACATACACATTGAGCCTCTCTCTGAAATGGCTCACTCCAATCAGGATTACGAGTCCCCAGGGAGGCAAGGCTCTTGTGGACATCGCTCGATCGAGATGGGGCTTAGGTAAATATTAGGGGGGACTGGGGGTGCTACTTCACATAGGTTTTGCATGAAGGTAAAAAAACCTTGTGCCTTTACACCCACTTTAAATATGCCGCCCCCCCCCCCCCCCACATAAAAAAATAAATAAAAATCCTCTTTCTATACAAAAAGCTTGGATGGCATGATATTTACCGGCCCACAAATAACATTTGACAAAAATTGACATGTATGCAGATGTAATATGTATAATATATAGCCCAGATGTAGGTGATTTCATATGCAAAATATACAATATGTGACAAAATCATAAAATTATGAATATAAAATCACGTGCTAGTGTTCACTCGTGATATAAAATCATATGAACCAATAAAGTGACATGTGCAGTAATAAACTAAGAGCCGTTATCAACCAATAATTAATGGTGTAATATAAGTGCAAAGTGCATAAATGCTGCAATATTTAAAAACCATATCGCATAGTGCAGAGAAAATAAATAAATAGAATCCAATGGGTGATGATAAATATTATAAAATCCAAAAAATGCTGGTGTTAAAAAATAATAATAATAAATATATCAATATGGTGAAACCAGTCTATATATGAAGCACTGGTAAGGTGCTGCTGTGCAAGTGCCAATCCGTGCAATCCCAAACAAATGGCGGGGTGTATTTATTGAAATATTAATACTTGGCCTTTGCTGTGCTCAGTGCGGCGTGTCGTGCCCCCTATAGAAAACGCACTCACCGCAATGATCTGCCCAAAAAGGGGTATCAAGCCTGCACAGGCAAAAGGATGGTCCTGTCCCTCTGGGTCCATGATGTCCTATCGGATGTTAGGAGATGCGTGCCCTCAGAACCTCGGGATGTTCATCAAATGGCCCCAAACACAGAAAGTAGACATTCCATAGTGTAGTATGTTTGAGCGTTTTATTCCAAAAAAGTAAATATCCACTCACATTTAGGTTTTCAATCAAGCGTTGGTGGTATAGCGTCCGCGCATCCATACCTGGACACACTATGGAATGTCTACTTTCTGTGTTTGGGGCCATTTGATGAACATCCCGAGGTTCTGATGGCACGCATCTCCTAACATCCAATAGGACATCATGGACCCAGAGGGACAGGACCATCCTTTTGCATGTGCAGGCTTGATACCCCTTTTTGGGGAGATCATTGCGGTGAGTGTGTTTCTATAGGGGCACGACACGCCGCACTGAGCACAGCAAAGGTCAAGTATTAATATTTCAATAAATACACCCCGCCATTTGTTTGAGATTGCACGGATTGACACTTGCACAGCAGCACCTTACCAGTGCTTCTTATATAGACTGGTTTCACCATATTGATATATTTATTATTAATATTTTTTAACACCAGCTTTTTTTGTGTTTTATAATATTTATCATCACCCATTGGATTCTATTTATTTATCTTCTCTGCACTATGCGATATGGTTTTTAAATATTGCAGCATTTATGCACTTTGCACTTATATTACACCATTAATTATTGGTTGATAACGGCTCTTAATTTATTACTGCACATGTCACTTTATTGGTTCATATGATTTTATATCACGAGTGAACACTTGCACTTGATTTTATATTTTATGTTTATAATTTTATGATTTTGTCACATATTGTATATTTTGCATATGAAATCACCTACATCTGGGCTATATATTATACATATTACATCTGCATACATTTTATAGAGGAGCACCACATACCCATACCATCACATTTTACATATTCTGGCTTCTCACTTTTGGTGAAAAGTTTCTGGGTAGGCAGCAAACTCTCTTTGGATTGCACAGCAAACCCCCCCCCCCCTTTTTCTTCCGGATTACCCCTACATTTATAAAAATTGACATGCTTACCATAGAACAATGACTGCAGCATCAGCTTATCTATTTTTCAAAAAAAAAAAGGGATGATGCATATTGTGAACAGCACACTGTTATACACAATATTTGGGTTGGTAAAAACTCACCCTAAATATGACCTCCTCACATTTTATGCAAGTTTGAAAAAATGTGCAAAACCAGCTAAGTGGCATTTAAATAATACATTAAGTGAAACCAAATCAGTGCACAAAACCTACACCACCAACCATATTTAGGAACAAAGGAGGATAGATTAGCAGTTTGAATAGACTTCATAAGGGAACAGCTCTCAGTGTAGAGGAGTACATGGTTTTACTAACCTTGGACCACTCTACGATGCAGTCCAGGCAGAAGTAATGGTTGCAGTTTTCTGGGGTTCCCACAACCTGGTCTCTGAAGCCATTCAGACAGATGGGACAGTTCTCCCTTTCTTCATCCGAGCTCAAACCATCATTCAAATCTGCTGCAGAAAGAGCAGGTCCTGAGCTTTCTAAAGGCAGCTCCTCCTCTTCATCCTCTTCCTCTGAATCTAACAGATAAAACATTTAATAAAGTCTAAGACATATACATGTTTAACGCAGTTGAAAACCAAATGCATATAAAATTATAAAATGTATAACTTTAACAGCACAATCATTTATACAAAAACTATTTAGACAATAACTAGGTATAATGTTTATTGCAGAGGTGTCAAACTCCATTTCATTGCGGACCATATCAGCATTATGGCTGCATCTGTAAGACATTATAAATGTACCGGTATCTACTCTTTATCATATTCGATAATTGCAAATGCATTTGATAACTGGTTTTAGCAATAACCTAAAACTGAAGCGGTCACGGAGCCCACTCACACTCCTGTAGCAGATGATGCAAGGCTGAAATGGAGGGTTAACCCTCGCTGGTATCATCCACAAGAAACTTTATTAGAGACTGCTCAGGCGAAAGCCATTGTGTTCTGTCAGAGCAGTCTCCAATAAAGTTTCTCGTGGATGATAGCAGTGGTGTGTGATCCCCCCTTTTCAACTGGCATAGAACTGTATTATTCTCATAATTATAAGCAGATGTCCCGAGGAGCACCCTATCCTTATATCAGATGCCAAGAGCCCCCCCACCCCAATCTTGTGCTGCTGGGAACAAGCTGTGGGCCCAGCAGGAAGCAGAAAGTGCAGGGTTTGGAGGACTACTATAAGAGGGCTGGAGTCAGCTGCCAGAGTCTGCTAAATTCTGAGACCAGGGGAGGGGTGAAGACGAGGGGGCACTGCATCTGCACACAGAGAGGCACAGGATCTGTAGGAGGAGTTCTGTCCTCCTATCCGCTGTCGACTGCTGCAACAGAAGGGGCGTAGGGGCAGAGATGAGCCTCACCATGGCTGCATGGAGATGAGAAAGATCTGGCAGATGAGTTCTGTCCTCTCTGCTGCTGACTGCCGAGACAAGGTAGTAGTGAGGACAAGGGGGGTGCCACAGCGGCAGAAGAGGTGCAAGGGCCACATGAAACAGCCTGGCGGGCTGCATTTGGCCTGCAAGCCTCGTGTGTGACATGTGGGCTATGGAGTACGTACGTTCTACCTGTTTTGGGCTGGGTTTCCTCCAGGCATTCCTATTTTCCCTCACAACCCAAAAAGCATGGGTAGGTTCATTCGTTTTCACTCAGCATGGCTGTAGTGCAAAATGTGATGGCAGTAACACCTTTAGGGCTGCAACGAACGATTATTTTAATAATCAAATTAGTTGGCCAATTATTTTTTCTTTTATTTAAAATAGAATGAAAAAAACTGAGTTTAACACACAGACTAAAGAGTAAAAAGAACTCAAAACTTTACATTAACATTACACAAATGTACAATTTAAAAAAAAAATAAAATACAAACATTTTTACAAAGAGGTGGACTATCACTGTTCCAGAAAATTTGCATTGGAATGGAACATATATATTTATATAGGTTAAATCTGGTACATAGATCAAAATTTTTATTTTTAATTTTTCAGATTTTCAGACAGAGCTGTAATGTAATAAATGCACGACGTCCCCTGTCATAGACTGGTAGCGTGATACAAGCTACCTGTGCCTGCTGTCACTAAGTCATTTAGTAGCAGCAGCAGCATACTTTTGCCTGACCTCCCATGATGGGATTAAAAAACAAAAAAATTAGCCCTTTATAGTACAAAAACAAACTGCAGCTCAGCTGCAGATAATCACTACTATAAAAAGGACTAATTTATACTGTGAAACAGTAAAACTAATAATATATATAACTTACATATACGTAGTACTAAAGGCTAAGACTCTTTTGGATAATTCGGTTTAAATATATTGCACAATACTGGTTAACTTTTACTTTAAATTTAATTGTAATGCCTTCATTTACCTTCAGTTTATCAGCATACAGATTCCCTGGGTTCAGATGCTGATCTTCCCTGCACAGATCCCTTACATAACTTCCTTCTCCTGCCCAGAACTACATGTCCCATGAGGCATTGCTCCTCACACATTCACATGTTCTCAGGCACTTACTGACATGTATGGATGGTGTACTGAGCTGTATGTGCGCTGCACTGTGTATACTGACAAACAAATAAATGCATTCTGTATGCAGTCCAACTAATCAGCTGATTAGCTAGTCGATAATAAAAAAAAAACAAAAAAAAAACAAAAAGGATTGTTGACTTACCGTAAAATCCTTTTCTCTGAAGTTCATTGACAGACGCAGCTCCATATTCTTCTTAACCATTGGGTTATGCTGCCCCCTACAGGAGTAGGACACTAGGCAGGATAAAAACGTTACTACAGCTATGGGGCAGTCCCTGCAGACATACACCCACTCACTCTGCTAGAGGATTCAGTTTTGTTGCAGTGTTAGGAGGAAAAAACCCCAACCCACTCAGAAAGAGGGGCGGGTGCTGCGTCTTGTCAATGAACTTCAGAGAAAAGGATTTTACAGTAAGTCATAAATCCAGTTCTCTCTATCGTTCATTGACAGACGCAGCTGCATATTCTAAAGCGGAGTTCCACCCTCATTTTCTTTCTGGCATTTGTGGGGAAAAGCAAGTTAAAAAAGAATTGGGCAATTTTTTTTTGGGGTCACTTACCTTATTTTAGGGGAACCTTTGTCCGACTTCTTCCTCCTGCGGCCGCGGCCCCGGATGTCACTTACGGTTTCGCATTGCGTCCTGGAAGATGTAGGTCATCAATCCCAGGATGCAATGGGCATGGCCGGCCGCTCCTCTGATTGCCGATCGCAATCTACAGCGCATGCGCGAGATTGCGATCGGCATTCTGGGGTAGCCAAGAACCAGGAAGAGGGACACAGCGGCTTCAGATGTCCACACCGGAGATGGCCGCGCTCTGCAATCAATTTTAAAGGTAAGACATTATCTATATTAAAATACTGTACTGTACTTTAATGTGTGAATAGTGTTAGTGTAATTGGCGATATTTTAGGATTACAGGGGTTTTTTTAATCTTAAAAATCTATTTGTGACCGGAACTCCGCTTTAACCATTGGGATGTCCCAGAGCAGCATTTGCATGAGGGGTGGGAAAACAACACAGAGAAAGAACGGAATTCCCCAAAGGTTAAACTTAGCCAACCAGTAAACATGGAGCTCAACCAGAAACACATACACCCTTAGAGAAAATGTTCTCTTTTTAAACAGCAGCCTGCAAAACCTTTGGGGCCAAAAGAAGCATCCGAAGATGCCAACACATCTACTTTTTAGAATTTTATGAACGTGTGCACAGATGACCAAGTTGCTGCCTTGCAAACTTGTATCACTGATGCCTGATGGCGAAAAGCCCAAAAAGCACTCAGCGCCCTAGTAGAATGTGCCTTGACAGGGAAAGGTGGAACCTGGCCCTTAAATTAACACGCCTGTACTTACGCCTGATTCTTCTGGATATGGTCGCAGCAGACGCAGCCAATCCCTTCCGAAGTCCTACTGTGAGGATAAAAAGAGTGACTTCCTGAAAGACTCAGTAACCGCCAGGTAAACCCTAATTGCCTGAACCACATCCAAAGAATGCAAGGCAATTTCCTTGGGATGCTTGGGCTTAGGACAGAGTGAAGGCAGCACAATGTCTTCATTCAAATGGAAATCAGAAACCACCTTGGGAAGAAACAACTGATTAGGACGAAGTACCACTTTATCTCTGTGGACCACCAGATAAGACGAAGGGCAGGATAGCGCCACCAATTCAGACACTATGCGAGCAGAGGTTAATAGCCACCAAAAAGGCTACCTTTTGTGATAGTATAAGCAGAGGAATCGCCCTAATGTTTTCAAAGGGAGGTTTTTGAAGAACAGGCAGTACCAAGTTAAGATCCCACGGAGGTAACAGACCGTATCGGTGGAGCCACATGACGAACTCCCTGGGTAAAAGTGCAAATTAAAGAATGTGTAGCTAAAGGGCGTTAAAAAAAACACCGCCAACACCTGGCTTTAATAGTACCCAAGGCTAACCACTGCTCAACCCCTCTTTGGAGGAAAGCCAATATCCTAGCCACTGAAAAGGAGCGTGGATGCGCCTTAATCGATTCACACCATGAGATGTACGATTTCCATGTACAATGATAAATCTTCCTGGAGGTAGATTTTCTAGCCTTCAACAGTGTAGGAATCACCGAGTCAGAAATGCCCCTATCCTTAAATACCGGGCTTTCAACAGCAACGCTGTTAAAGACAGCGACTGTAAAGCAGGATGGAAGATCGGCCCTTGAGACAACAGATCTTACCTGAGAGGAAGTCTCCAAGGAGCATCGGCGACCAACCTTACCAGATCTGCATACTAAGACCGGCGAGGCCAGTCTGGGGCCACCAGGATGACCGGAATCACTGCGTCTGTGGCGTCAGCCAGGAGATCCCGAGACCTTCGTATCTTCTCGTTGAGCCGAGAAACTAACAGGTCTACATCATGTGAAACACCTCCGGGTGCAGGGACCATTCCCCCTGATCCAACACCCAACGACTCAAATAATCTGCCTGCCAGTTCTCCACTCCGGGTATATGCACGGTGGAGAGGGCTGGAACAAAAATTTCTGCCCATATTAAGATCCAGGACACTCTTGGCGCCCCCTTGATGATTGACAAACCATGGCCGTGGCATTGTCTGATTGAATCCGACCTGGACAACCCTTCAGACGATTTGTCCAGTGACTAAAGCAAAGCTTTATCACTCTAAGTTCCAGAATATTGATCGAAAGTCTGGACTCTTTCTGAGCCTAGGTCCCCTGGACACACAGCTTTCCAAGTACTCCCCCGCCGGACAAGCTGGCATCTGTGGATACCACGGTCTAATACAATGAAAGGAAGGGCTTGCCCTGACGCAGGGCCAAGGAATGGATCCACCACAGAAGAGCACTTCTTGCGTTTTGACTCAACCAAACAGATTGTCCAAAAATTTTGGATCCTTGTTCCACTTGACAAGAATACCCCTTTGCAAAAGTCTTGTGTGGAACTGAGCAAACGGAACTACCCCGAAGGTAGACACCATCAGGTCTAGAGCTCGCATGCAAGTCTGAAATGAGGACACAGTGCTGGATAACAGAAACCGGATAGCCCTCTGCAACTTTTGCAGCTTTTCCAGGGAAGGAGTCCAGAGTCAGTCCCAGATAAACCATTTTGGAAGCTAGGACCAGAGCAGATTTTCTGAAATTGATAAGTCAATCGAACTCTTGCAGAGTCCGTACAATGATTGCTAGATTGCCCACCAAAGCTGAATAGGAGTCTGCTCTGAAGAGGAGATCATCCAGGTACCCTAGTACCGCAATACCCCGCTGTCACACTAATGCCAATACCGAAGCCAACACATTGGCGAAGACCCTGGGGGCAGAGGTAAAGGGTAATGCCACAAATTGATTATGTTCCTCTCCTACAACGAAGTGAAGAAAACGCTGGTGTCCAGCGTAAATAGGGATGTGTAGATATGCGTCCTCGATATCGATAGAGGCCAAAAAGTCCATTTGGTGTAGGAACGCCAAAAGACCACTGTGATTGTTAGAGGGGCTGGGGGAAATGGAGGGAAACCCAGGGGTCTGACCATCCCAAGGAGGGGCCCACGTCCAGCCCGAGACCGCAAGAGCTATGGGGGGAAACTCCTCGCCATACCAACGACAATCGGGTGGGCACCACTCCAGACATTCTACCTCCCCACTCGGGGGGGGGGGGTGCTGATGGCCAAAGAGCACACTGCGACTCAGGCCGAACAAGGTCGTGTACGTCCCGGCAAGGTGTTTCACTCGCGGGCCAGCCCTGTCCATTGGGGCTCTGTCATGGCAAGGCCTAGCGCGGGGCTATAACCTGCACACACTCGTTGGCCGGACTGGGAGACCTTAAGGCTCTTGGATATCCTGTCCGAAACCCAGTCTGGCTGTTGATTGCAGTTCTCTCAGGAACATAACTAAAAATTTAAAATTTTAACAGTTCCCTTTAAAACAAAAAACAAGCTAAGACCGAAGTCCCAGCCGGGAACTAGGTCCTACTCCTAAACTAGGCAGAAACAAACTGAATCCTGTAGCAAAGCGAGTGGGCGTATGCCTGCAGGGACTGCCCCATAGGCGTGGTAAAGTTTATTCCTGCCTAGTGTCCTACTCCTGTAGTGGGGCAGCATAACCCGATGGTTAAGATGAATATGGAGCTGCGCCTGTCAAAGAACGATAGAGAAAAGAGCTAATTTTTACTACCAATTACAGATAGGTTGTCGATATGTTGTTTCAGCCGTAAACACATTAAAATATAAACTACTTTAGGTCCCTTTCAAAATGGCCCCATCTGGTCCAATCAGGGTTATCTGATCTGTGTACTGATCCTGTGCTGAAACTGAGCAGAGCATTTGTGACATCTGTGTCCGAAGTTTAAAAAAAACTGTGTTTTAATGACCCCAGTGAGATCCATGGGTGGCAGGATGTAAATGGATTTGCACCCGGTAAAATGAGATTCCCTCAAATCTATAAATGTCTAGTTACACAAAAAAAAAATAAAACTGCTTTTGTTTGTGTTTTTTCCTCACATCAGAACAGACTTGGAGGTAACCCGGTGTAAACTATGCAAGTCTGGTTACATCCTGCTACCCCCAAAGACTATGGCCCCTTTCACGCAATCGGATCATCAGGTTGGCCTGTCCATTTTTCTGGCGGACCTGATTGCTGACATCCTCCTCCCCATAGAGGAGAATGGGTAGCCCGAACATGTCTCCGCTGAAACCCACCTGGCATCCGATCTGAAAAGATCCGCTGAAAACAGACAGATGGCGATACGTTTGCCATCCAGCCAGCGGGTCGGATCGAATGAAAACGGGACAGGCTGTCCATTTTCATCCGATCTCCCCATAGGGAAGAGCGGGACTTTGACAGGTCCATCTATGCACAGTGAGTGGAGACGGACCTGTCACCTGCCTGCTAAGCAGGGATCAACTGAGCAATCCCCGCTGAGCTAGCGGAGTCCGCCCCCTGTGAAAGGGACCCTAAATGCAGTATTTGATCAGATCGCCTGAAAAACTGATTGGACTGCCCATGTGAGTGGGGCTTTAGAGATAATGGTCTTATGGAAGTGTGCCAACGCATGTACAAATAGGATTATTCTGGACACCAACAGCCAACGAAAATTATTTTTCACAGAACTATGTATGCTACTAAACATGCTGAATTAAAGAAATTCACAACTAAATCTCCTCCATCTGTTAGAGAACAGGTTGGGCATACGTGTCTCCTAAAAAACAAAAATGGAAACATCCTTTAAAAAGCGTATGTAAAGCCAAACCTCTTTATTTTGTTTCTTTAGTTTTGAAGAAAGCGTTAAAGACACCTTCGTTTTTTTTTTGGCTGTATCTTTCATTGGGGAGATATCCATTCACCTCCTGTTATGGAGACATAAAACTAGACCCTTTCAAAGTATGGGGAAATCCTTCTCTCTCTCCAGCAGATACTTCTCTTAAACAGTTACCACTGGAACAGGTGAAATATTTTCCTTTAGCTCCTACTAGAGAATAACATTCTGGAATTTTCATCACTTTCAGTCCCAGTGACAATGGTCAACTGGACAAACAGAGAATGTGAATCTCCCCAGCAGGGACACAGACAGCAATAAAAAAAATCCAATAAGTCATGGCTTTACATACATTTTCAGGGACACTCTACACTTCCCAATTATTACATATGGGTGGATGCTAGTAATGGAATTGGCTTCAACCTAAAGGCCCGTACACACGTACCGATTGTCGGCCGAAAATGTTCGGCCGCCGAACGGTCGGCCGATTTTCGGCTTGTTAGTATGATGCTTCCGACAGCGCACTTTCGGCCGAACAGAATCGGTCGTGCAAGCATTAAAATTTTTGTATGCCAACACCAGAACGGCCGATTGTTCGCCAGTCAGTACAGAATTCGGCCGACAAACAGCAGATTTGCAAGACTGGGCATGCTCAGAAAAGAAAAAACACACGGAAAGTTAACCATCACGACAACACTTCTGCAGTCGGCTGCTGTTGGCCGACAAAATTCATGTGCAGTCTTTTGCAGTTTTCAACAGACACGACAGCCCAGGACAAAAGACGGCCGATCGGTCGGCCGACGATCGGTACGTGTGTACGGGGCTTAACAATCTAGTCCCAAGCTCTCCCTATTGAAATGCATACCTTCACTTGCTGTCTACATCTACTCTCTCCGGTGACATACCAGAGGAACAATTTGTCACCCAACAACAGGAAGTAACTGAACTGAAAGACCTTCATGGCAGGGTCACCAGACGTGATTTTAACCAGTTCTGGACCGGAAGCATTTGCCCCCTTAATGACCAGGCCATTTTTTGCGATTCGGCACTGCGTTACTTTAACGGAAAATTGCATGGTCGTGCGAAGCTGTACCTAAATAAAATGGATGTCCTTTTTTCCCACAAATAGAGCTTTCTTTTGGTGGTATTTGATCACCTGTGCGATTTTTATTTTGTGCGCTATAAACAAAAAAAAGCGACAATTCTGATAAAAAAAAATATATATATTTTTCACATTCTGCTATATAACATTGCCAAAAAATAAAAATTTAAATATCAAAATTTTTCATCCTTTTAGGCCAATTTGTATTCTGCTACAGATTTTTGGTCCAAAAAACAATCGCAATAAGCGTATTTTGATTGGTTTGCGCAAAAGTTATTGCATCTACAAACTAGGGGAAAGATTTGTAATTTTTATTTTTTTTTATTACTAGTAATGGCGGCGATCTGCGATTTTTTGCGGGACTGCGACATTACAGTGGACAGATCGAACCCCTGACATTTTTGATACTTTTGGGGGACCAGTGACATTACTACAGTAATCAGTGCTAAAAATATGTACTGTTACTGTAATAATGACATTGGCAGGGAAGGGGTTAACCTAGTTGGTGATCAAGGGGTTAAATGTAAGCATAGGGGCGTGTTTACTGTGGGGGGTGGGCTTTTAAAATGATCACAGAGACCTGTGATCCTTCATAGAAGGATCACAGATGCTCTGTGATCATTTCAGAGAGAAGAACGGTCAGCTGTGTTTACAACAGCTGACCGTCCTCTCTTAGCAGGGAGCAATCGCAGGTGCCCAGCAGTAGTCGCGGCCGCCGGCCCCGTTAATCAGCATCCCCGCTGCTGAGTGGGGGGCGGGAGCATGGCGGCTGCGGCACGCGCTTGCCCCCCAGCACCACTCCCGCCATCGACGTACCCCTACGTCGGTTTGAGCAGGAGGAGGTGCCTGCTGCAGTATGTGGGGTGGGCGGTTCTTAAGTGGTTAATAAAAGCTTGGGTTTAGATCTACTGGGTAAATAAAAAAAAAAAAAAAAAGTGACTGGATTTTCTGATCCATTTTAAAAACTTACCAGATTCCTCCTCCTCTTCACCATCCTCTTCATCAAGGTTGTCCTCTTCATCTTCACTCCCTGATTCTTCAGACTCTGCAGCATCATCTGCAACAACAAAAATGTAAATTATGCATCACAGGTTATCAGGAGGATTGCACATTCTTTTTTTAACACACACACAGAAACATATCAAAACATAGAGACACACAAAGAAAAAAGCAAAAATGTATTATCAACCACCACAAAAGCTGCCTAAGTATGTGAATCCAATGAGATGTATATAATGCTGCAGCACATTTTAGATACACAGGAGAAATATAAATATATACCGGCCATTTTATTATTTGGTACACCTGGCTAGTACTGGGTTGGACCCCCTTTTGCCTTCAGAACTGCCTAATTCTTCGTGGCATGGAGTTAACAAGGTGTTGGAAACATCCCTCAGAGATTTTGGTCAATATTGACATGATAGCGTCACGCAGTTGCTGCAGATTTGTCAGCTGCACATCCATGATACAAATCTTCCATTCCACTACGTCCCAAAGGTGCTCTATTGGATTGAGATCTGGTGACTGTGGAGGCCATTGGGAGTACAATGAATGTGTTTGACATGTTCAAGAAACCAGTTTGAAATGATTTGAGCTTTATGACATGGTGCATTATCTTGCTGGAAGGAGTCATCAGAGGATGGGTACACTTTAGTCATAAAGGGATGGACATGGACAGCAACAATACTCAGGTAGGCCGTGGCATATAAACAATGCTCAATTGGTACTAAGGGGTCCAAATTCTGCCAAGAAAATATCCCCCACACCATTACACCACCACCAGCCTGAACCGTTGATACATGGCAGGATGGATCCATGCTTTCATGTTTATGCCAAATTCTGACCCTACCACCTGAAGGTCGCAGCTGAAATTGAGACTCATCAGACCAGGCGTTTTTCCAATCTTGTATTATCCAATTTTGGTGAGCCTGTGCGAACTGTAGCCTTGTTTCCTGTTCTTAGATGGCAGGAGTGGCACCTGGTGTGGTTTTCTGATGCTGTAGCCCATCTGCTTCAAGATTTGATGTGTTGTGCATTCAGAGACGGTATTCTGCATACCTTGGTTTTAACAAGTGGCTATTTGACTTACTGTAGTCTTTCTATCATCTCAAATCAGTCTGCCCATTCTCCTCTGACCTCAACATGGCATTTTTGTTCACACAACTGCCGCTTATTGGATATTTCCTCTCTTTCGATCATTCTCTGTAAACCCTAGAGATGGTTGTGCGTGAAAATCCCAGTAGATGAGCAGGTTTGAAATGCTCATACCAGCCTGTCTGGCACCAACAACTATGCCACATTCAAAGTCAAATTCCCTTTCTTCCCCCATTCTGATGCTCGGTTTGAACTTCAGCAAGTTGCCTTCACCATGTCCAGATGCCTAAATGCATTGAGTTACATTGAGTAAACCAAACATTTATATTCATGTGAAAAAACATATCAGCCGCTATAGGCTGATGCAACAGAGCCAGTCCAGGCTCTGCGGGGATCCTGACAATGTTGGGAACCACCCAGATGCCTCAACAGCAGCTGGCTCAGTCTCTCAGCGTGACGCTGACAGCCTGAGATGGACGCTCTCACCACCTTCACAGTACGTGCTCCAGTGAGTGCTGGAGGGGTAGAGTGCAAAGCGGTGATTGACAAATATAAAAACTTGAAAACATGATTAAAGCGGTAGTATACTTAAAAAAAAAAAAAAATAAATAAAAAGAACCCTGCAAGACAAAGGCATAATAAGCTAGTATGCATCGCATACTAGCTCATTATGAAAAATTTACCTTAAAAACGAAGCCCCGACACGGACCCCCGGACACTGCTGTGGGAGTGGACATGATCGCTCGGCGTCTCTTCCGGGTTTGGCGGCTCCGGCACTGAGTGGCCGGAGCCGCGATGACGTCACTCCCGTGCGTGCGCGGGGGATTAACTTTCCGGCAAGGAACTCTGAAGGTCCGCCGGACCTTCAGAGCGCATGCGCCGCTAGCGTCAGCGGCTGCATGCAGTGCAAATATCTCCTAAACCGTGCAGGTTTAGGAGATATTAATTGTACCTACAGGTAAGCCTTATTATAGGCTTACCTGTAGGTAAAAGTCACAAAAATCGGTATACTACCGCTTTAATAATATGCTTATCGTTCTTAAAGCAACATTTTCCTTTGCTTATGACTTTTTTCCTCAGTCCAGACAGTGGAACTGTGCAGAGTGAGAGCAAGATAAGAGTATACGCTACTGGGGGGAAGTAAGTGGCCCGGGTACTTTGTCCTGAGGGACTGGCAGGAACACCAGGGATTTCACACAAAGGAAGCAAACAAAGATAACAGGATACTTTTCCATACAAGTACATGGCACATATCAGGAATATGAAATGTTGGGTTTACATACTTTCACACACTCCCCAGATTGACAATGCTGCTATCCAAAGATGCCCCTGTGCTCTTTCATCCAGAGTGGTGGCACTCTAATGGCACTTTTCCACTGCAAGTACCGGCTCGGCTCTACTCGGCCCTGCTTGGCCCAGTTTGCTTTTCCACTGCGGTACCGCATGGTATAGTGTCGGAACGGTTCGGTACGGTATAGGTTTGCTTTTCCACTAAAGTAGTACTAAAGTTAAGTGGGTGGGATAACAACGGGGTGGGTGTGATTCTCTGACCAATCAGTGGCTAGAAGTGACTGCATGCAAAGGATTGTGGGATATGGTACCAGTTTGGTACCTGTTGGAACCACAATCGAGTAGGTACTGTTTTTTCAGAGCCGTACCGTACCGTTCGGTTCCATGCAGTGGAAAAGCAAACCTATACCGTACCGAACCGAACCGTTCCGACCCTATACCATGCGGTACCGCAGTGGAAAAGCACAAAAGAGTGCTGAGCCGGTACGGTTCTATGCAGTGGAAAAGCGCCATAATATAGGTGTGATACTGGCCAGATCACCAGGTAAAAACCGAGTGGGGGGGAAAAAAAAAAAGCCCAAAGAAAGCTAATGCAGCCACCACATCGAATGATTGGTAAGCTGAAATATATGGTTTGGTTTTGGGTTTAATACCGCTTTAAGCAAACCACTGGTTTCATGAACACAAAACATACAAGTAATGTGCATTTATAAAAATATGTTGCGAGATAAGCAAATGAGGCAGTTTGGTTCAGTGGCCTATATTATTTATCCAGGTCATTACCATCGTCACTTGATGCAAAGAGCCCTTGGTGCCTGTTTTTACCCTGCGAGGTATTCCTGTTTATTAGATTATCTTGATTCTCTTCATCATCCATTGTTCTGCATCAGAAGACACTCCCTGCAAGATGGAAGACACAGTCAGTAACTAAGAACAAGTTTGGAAATATTGCAGACCATATTCTAATCTCCTAAAAAGTCACACAGTCAGATCTTTCAACATGGAGGTTCAGCATCACAAGTGGACATTACCTAGGGGCCTAAGAATACCCACTCTTCCAGACTGACATCTACCCCATGGGACGACATTTTGATATTTGTGTAACTCCTACCAGGAGCCAGCCAACTGCTTCTATCAGGGCTGAGAAATTCTGGGAGGAGTACTGAGCTTGGTGCAAAGAGGTATTCAGGAAGTTATGTACAGCATAATCCGCCAGCACAAAGATCCAGTGATAATATACATGGGTCTAAAAAATAAAGTATGTAATACACAAAAAGGTTTTTATTTAAAAAAAAAAAATGGTCACTGGCACGTTGATTAAGTGGGGAGGAGGAACTGATAAAGACAAAAAATATGAGCATATTCATCTTTAGCGTTAAACATGTTACTGCAACCTAAGCGAATTTAGCTTTGCTCTGGGTGGACAGTGATACAATCTTAAGCTGGATACACACTATACAACTTTTGTTGTTAGATTTCCTTTAGATTTACCTTCAAGTATGTAGTGCAAGGCCCTGCCTGATTGCATACAAATTGAAAGTGTTTAGGTTTTATCTCATTATATGGTTTTGGTAAATCTAAAGGACAAAATCTAAAGACAATTGTATAGTGTGTATGGCCCATTACACACGATACTCCTGTTTGAGCATCTCCTTTTTCAGCCGTAATTTGTCCTATTAAAAAGCGCGCATTTTCGCACATTTGCGTTCGCGCAAATTTGCGTAAATTCGCGCCTCTGAATATGCAAATTTTTTTCCAGAACAGTATGATCGTGTGCGTTCATTTGATCGCTTTTGTGCGCAAATGCGCGCATTAGACGTAAATTACTGTCCAAAAATGCAGATTGTATACAAAAATGCAGATATTTCTATTTTGTTCTTACTGAAGAATACGCGGCGCTCATTTACGCGGCTGTGTGCATACGCGCATTAGAATGAATGGGCTCTATTTTAGCTCATAAAAAAAAAAAAAAGCTGTACAGAGCATTTTTAAGCTGCAGTGTGCAAGGGGCATAAAATCTAAAAGACAATTGTATAGTGTGTATGGCCCATTACATGTTCCTACGGCTAAGACAAGATTCCATTTATACCCCTTTCACACTTATTCGAACCCTAAAGTCACGCATTTTGCTGCGATTTTGACTGGACTTGAAGCCTTGCCTATTGTCTATGGACCTCAAAACGCATTAAAATCGGAAAATCGGCCCATAGTACTGGGACTACTTTGAAGTCGTTGCGACTTGAAGTCGCACATATATGAACGGTACTCATTGGAAATCATGGAGTACGACTTTTCATGCGATTTTGCAGTCCCAAAATCGCAGGACAAGACACACAAGTGTGAAAGGGGCCTTCTGAAGAATCCAGAGGAGGTTCATGAACATAGTACTCAAAGATTAGATTTCAGGCAATGTCTCATCTTCTACCAGGGTAACCGCATAAGTAGTCTGTTGTAAAGGTAGCATGTTCCAATAGATACATGTAGTCTGCCACCGCTCACCTCATTCTAAAAATGCTAGCTGTCTGGATATCATTTTAAACTTTCTGACTGCGCGCTGATAAACCAGGAGGTAGCCACATAAAAAAAGACCCTGTCCCCAAATTATCCATTTAAACAAAAACTGTCCAATAAAATGAAATATCCATTTAAAATGTATTGTCTGCATATATTTGCCTGAAAAAGCCTCCCTTGCGTCGGCATCCAACATTTTGCATGAGATGTCAAAGCTCCAGTAGAAACTTAAGTGACCATATAGTATTTCCCTTCACTCCTCACCTGGAAGCTGCATTAAAGGTTAGGTAGGGAGGTGAAGAAAGGTGCTGGGGAGCTGGGACAGCACAGAGTCAGAAGAGGACAGGGCTACGATGTGAAATTTCTAGCAAGTTTAAAAGGCACCCTACTGCTGGGAACAATAACCTCTCTCCCCACATTTACATTAGTAGATTTTCAAAGAAACGTTCGTACAACCATACCAAAACTCTTAGTATTATTATTATACAGGATTTATATAGCGCCAACAGTTTGCGCAGCGCTTTACAATGTGAAGGAAGACAATACAGTTACAATACAGTTCAAAACAGGAGGAACTAGAGGGCCCTGCTCGTTAGATCTTACAATCTAGAACATTCAATGACTTATCCTTTAAAAAAGGACTTCAAAACTTTGCTGGCTTTTAACATTCAATTTTGAAATGAATGGACTTTCCCCAATAAAAACCACCTTTGTTATAAGAACGTAGTTTGCTCTAGAAAAAAATGTCCATCCTGCTCCTTGGAATGTTCTCATTACTGTGGTTGAAAATAAATGTTACTTTGACAATGGATGAACAGAAAACGTAGGCATGCCATACACAGAGCAAATTCCTTTTCATGAAACCAGTGTTGACAGGGGAATCCCCCTGACCCAGCTATGGTATTCTCCCAGAGGGGGAAGCAATCCCTTCTGGGAGAAGACAGTGATTATTGCTAGCAGCTATACCAGCAGCTAGCGATAATTGTACATATAATCTGGCAGGATGGTTGTACCCAAGTTGACCGGTCGTTCAACTTCAGTACATTCAGCCTGGCCACAGATGGTTAGAATCTCAGCTAGTTCCTGCTGAACCGGCTGAGATTTTAATGGTCTCTGGCCAGCCTCAGATTGAAGTTCCACTAGGGTATGGGCAGATTAACTTTCTTCCTTATTCTCACTAACTTCTGCTTTTGCGTTTTCTACCCATTACCAGCACACTGTAAAATACTTACATTTCTGAGCTTTTACCTAAATTCTTTTTAAAATTCAATTTGAACTCAAAAAGTGAAGATTTGCCTTGTTAATATTTTCCCAGAGCATTTGGAGCAGCCTCTCTCAACCTTTTCAACACAGAGGAACCCTTGAAATAAATTTCTGGTCTCGGGGGAACCCCTGCTAAAAATTTAAAAAATCGACAACTCATGACACATTAGTGTGACAGTCAGCGGGAAGAATGCTCCTTACTCTTGTCATCATTGGGAAGAATTATCCCCTTACAGATAGCTAAAAGGGACAATGGTGTGATTGGAAACTTATCTGAGAGGCAGAAATGTCCCATTGCTCAAGGAACCCCTAGCAACCTCAGGAGGAAACAACAATATCTCTCCTGCGCTCGAGTGGTATGCAGGAAGGTGAATCTTCTAGGCGGTTTTATGACACAAATGAAGTGGTCTTGCTGCCCCCCTCAGGACCAAGGGTATCCAAAAGGCACTACAAGAAAACAAGAGAAGGGCGCACCGACCTTGTGCATTTACCACTTAAAAGTTTATTAAAATCAAAGAAGGGTAGCGTACAATATACTCACAAACGTAGCATAAGAACAATCTTATAGGAAACGGGCACCGCTCGCTTCCAGGACACTTCTCTACTGCTGGATAGCGTGATGGCGTCCTCAAAACCTGATGTGTCTTACGCGTTTCGAGGGAGGACCCTCTTAGAGCCAAAATAGTCACTCACGAAACGCGTAAGCCACATCAGGTTTTGAGGACGCCGTCACGCTATCCAGCAGTAGAGAAGTGTCCTGGAACGAGCGGTGCTCATTTCCTATATGCTTGTTCTTATACTACGTTTGTGAGTATATTGTACGCTACCCTTCTTTGATTTTAATAAACTTTTAAGTGGTAATGCACAAGGTCGGTGCGCCCTTCTCTTATTGTTTTCTTGTAGAACCTCAGGAGGAACCCTGGTTGAGAAACCCTGATTTGGAGTGAAATCTGGTGATGTCACTTCTGTTCTGCTTCACTGTTCTCCTTTCCCCTTGCTGGAGAGGAAGCTGTACCCATGGACCTGCAGTGCAAGGAACCCCAACTGTTTCTTCATTTATTCTGTGGATCGGTTCTTTCTGCACCACTCCTTGATCATTACCCCACTAGCTATCAAAAGATCATCACTGGGGAAGGAGGTCCAACTCTAGGTGAGATCCTCACATTATACCCATTATAAAAATAAAGAAAAAACCCCAAAAGAGAAATGTATAGACAGCTTTTGATTGTAGCGCCTAGACGGGTGATGATATAATCTATCTGGAGAGATCTTGGGAACACCGAGGATTCCAAAACTCACAAGATGATGCTCCTGCACTTAGCTGGAGTATCTTCTCAGGAAAGGTTTCAAGTTTGCAGGATCTCACTGGAAGCACAGTGAGGACATCCCTTGTCTAGGGCACCACATGTAGAAGCCATGTATAATGTACATTTTTACCTTTTCTCACCCAGCGTTTTCTTTTACACAGGTAGTGGTAGAATAAATAGATATTGTCCGCTTTTGAATAAGCAGACCTTGTGCCTGTAAACACGAACTATCAGCGGTTAAGTATTCCTGTCCTCTTTTGGTGGGACACATTGAAGAAATACTGTTCTACATAGCATTTGTAATATGCCTAATATTATAAAAAGAGGTTTTGTTACTCCCTGCTGATTTTTCACACCCTCTGCCCCTGCACCATCTGCAGCCATATGTGGCTTTCAATTTCTCAGTGGGAGAGCTGCTGATAACATTGTCCTTTTAGGACCTCACAACTAAAAGGCCATCAGAATAATTACAATTGCTTTAGGCTTTTTTTAATTGTTTGTGTAAATTGGCACAAAAATGTATTTCATTATTTTCATTTATAGATTTAAATACTTTGTGTGCATCAAATGCCTTTGCAAACCCAGTTATTACTAAAAGGTTATAAAAGTTAGGATGACATCACAATGCTGTGCAGAACACAGAGCTGTAGAAGAGCCCAGCAGGCCTACCCATCACTGGCTGTATGAGGGGCAGATACCAGACCAGCCACCCTGCACAAGGAGAGCAGCAGTGACCAGTCTATCATAGGAAGCTCCCTTACAAAGGCAAAGTTTCAAGCTGGATCACTGCACAGATTTGGAACACACAAAGGACATCATAATTCAAGTATAAATACACATGTCCTGCTTGCATTTACACAATATTTGCTTATCCTGGAGTTCAGTTTTAAAATTGGAATCATTTCAGGAGATTGTCAGCAGAGATCCCATGCACACTGGTTATTTAGCCCTGTTGCATGGAATTTCCAGGGTTTAGCCATGGGTGCCAGTGCACCCTCCAACCCCACTGCTGGCAGCCTGTCAAACTCAGAGTCTGATAACTTCTTCAGGTGCATATGACTGGAAAGTGGCACTCAGTGGTGCTTGTTTGTCCAGGAACCAATACCCAGAACGCATACTGCCCTAAATGTACGTACCGCTAGGTGCGTCAACCAACCAACCACAGCAGTTGTCAGACTCTGAGTTTGATAGGCTGTTGGAAGCAGGGCTAAATGGTGCACCTGTGCCCTTGGTTAAACGCTCATGCATAGGGTGCAAGATATGAAAGGCCCAACTCCAGCTAAAACTTTTATTCAGTTTTGGAAAAACGAGAAAGGGTTACAGTCTGTGTCAGGCTTTTATTAAACAGTAACTCCCTTTTGTTGAGGAAAATAAATCCCCTCTGCCTGAGCTATATATATTGCAAGGTAAAAAATACACAAACACACTTTGTTGCAGATTCCTACCTTTTGTTATTCTGAAGTAATAGCTGTCTGTCCACACGCAAAGTGAATCTGTATAGGAGTAATTTTATAATCAGCTGCTGCACATGTAGGGCTCTAATGAGGAAAGTGTCAGGGTCTGCATCCCTTTAGACGTGATTTCCTTTTGGGAGTTTCACCAAAAATGATATTGTTGCAGGGGATGCTCAAAATCCGATCAGTCAGCCAATCACACAAGCAGGAAATGACATATCTGGGGGGGCGTATTGCATTTAACCGAAAATGACAGCGCTACAGATTGAACAGGAAAGGTCTCTAATAACATTCAGTTGCAATAAGACTTGTGTTGTATATTTATTATTTGCTAATTATTTCCCCACAAAAGTGGAGTTACCCTTTAATGTCTGAAATTTATCCTATCTTCCTGAGTAAACAAAGGCTATTGCACAGGAATCAGGATTTCCATGACTCATCTCCAAGCCAGTACCTTAGACCAGTGCTTCTCAACATTTATTCCAGTCACAGCACCCTTGAAAAGTATTTTCAGGCTTGCTTCACATTACTGTGCATATAAGGAACGCTCACAAAATCGCACATGTTCTCCCAGCATACAAAGGTGCTGCTCTTTGGCAGATACTCAGGGATGCCATTAATTCTTAAAAGTACCCCCCCCCCCCCACACCAAGGCGGAGCGTTTTTTGGTGGAGGATTTTAAAGAAAGGGTTGGGGACTTCTTTCTCTTTGTTTCTGCGGGAAGGGCAGCCCACTGAAATTAATGGGCTGCCCTACACACAGCACGCAGCCGCATAGATGTAAACCAATCGCTTGTTCACACATGAGGTTGGGGGATGGTAAAACCACATGGTATAACCGGAATTTTACCAACCTCAACTGCTCCCCTTTTAATTGCAAAGGTCGTACACATTCTGTGGCTTCAACAGGAGGTATACCCCCAGGTGAATGGGTCCGCGTTGCAATTGCCCCACAAGTTAAAACCAGCATTGAAAAGGTGCCATATCACCCATCGTATTCACTGCCTGTCAATGGTTCTGAGGAGTGGCAGTCCTTGCTTCTGTAGTGAACAAGCCCTTAAAAAGTAGCTCCGATCGTTTGAGTTTAGATGAAAAGTAATCCAAGTACATACACATAAAGCCTTTTTTTTTTTTTTTTTAATTTTCATTGCCTGCACTCACTGATTGATAGTGCACTGTGGGGGGAGGCAGAGAGCTCAGTACTCTAGATGACGCCTCCCCCTTCCTCTGCGCATAACTGCCCAGCGAGGAGCGAGAACTCTGTCTGATCTGAATGCCTTTCTCTTCCGGGATGCCGCGGCACCCCTGACTACCTCAGACGGCACCCCAGTTGAGAGAATGTCTTAGATCCTGAGGTGCATCCTGAACAAAACTAGTGCTGGCCTGCTTACACATTTATTTAGCATGCATGTACATAAAATGATACAACATATATTTAATAAAAGGCCTGCTTTAATGCTTCTTTATCAGTCTAGACGGGTAGGCTGCATACTGATTAACACTGGTTTGCCATTCAAAATATTTCACTACCCCAAAGAGGACAAAAAAGGGCCCTAAAATCATGTATTATTTTTCTACATAAGTTGGACAGCAGAAGGAAAATGCCAAGTAAAGCAGGTGGGTTGCAGATCCATCCTCTCCCCACGTTAGACAAAGATCAACTCAGCACAATATAAAATAGGATGTTGCCCAGGGTGGGAACTGTTAAAGTGGAACTAAACCTACCGATTTACCTCTCCCAAAATCGTTACAACCAAGGCATGCCTCACAGTTGCCAGTGCTTTTATGATGGCTCTCACCCAAACTTTCCCAGAATAGCTGGTGTTAAGAGCAGAACCATGGCAAATGTAGATCTAAATAGAGGTGAAGATGGCATAATCTTAGGATATAAAGGATAGGAGAGCTTTAGTTCAACTTGTAGCCTAAATTTATTAAAAAATGCTTTTTATATAAAAAAAAAAAAAAAAAAAAGTCAGCACAAGGGACACTACTTAGGGTCCTTTATAAAGGGGCGGGCTGATCGGGTCGGCCTGTCAGTTTCAGGTGAGGTGGACCAGATCAGACCCTCCAACCACCTCTCTCAAGAGGCAGGCGTCAGAGGACATGTGTCCGTTGACACCCGCTGGCATCTGATCCAGTCTGCTAAAAAAACAGACATATAGGGATTCATTCCCCATCCATCTGGTAGATAGGATAGCACACATTTATATCTGACTGCCTATACAGGAGAGCAGGCTGTGTCTGTGTCCACTCTGCATTAGCACAACTGACTCAGACAAGCCATTTGCCAGCTCAATGGACAGTTTCCCCCCCTGTGCAGACAAACTCCAACAGAGCCCGTCCCGTGTGGGTCAATAAGAAGTGCCCCTTGTGCTACTGGCTGCAGATTTAGTTGAAATGTTCTCTCCTCTGATTATCCCACCCCTGCAATCTTTCAGTGCAGATGGGGTTAAATACAGCTGAGGGACTTGTCATATGCACTCAAGAGTGCCTAACAAGCCCGTCCTTTCTACCTCCATTCACTGAAGATGTATGATAGCTTCCACAAAAAAACATGATCCACGACTGCCGGTTCACACTAATGCGATCACAGACATTGCATATGATTCGGAGCGCACTGCTCCGAAAATCACATGCAATGTCTGTGCGGTGTGAGTTCAGCCATACAGATTGTATGGCTGAATTTGCACCACAATCCCAGTGAACACCCACAGGACCCTTTTTTTGGTCTACAGCAGAATCAGACCCCATGGTGGTTCACACCAGTGCGATCCGATTTCTGTGCGAACAGCGAGATCGCACTGCGATCTGATCTGGGGGTGTCGTTAACTTTGAACTGACACCCCCAGGGTATCGCATATGGCAGTGTGAACTGCCTGTGCTGCAGATGCGATGCAGGAACACGCAGTATATTTGCAGTGTTCCCGCATTGCAATATTGTGAACTGGCACTTAAGCAGGGGTGTTCAACACATGGCCCTTGACCTCAAGCCAGGGAAGCGCACTCTTGTTTTAACCTGCAGGTTTGGTGCACTTTCTGAAAGCGCACCAAAACATCCAAATGCAGGAGTTTTGCTGCACTTTCAAAAAGTACACTGCACCCACCACATAAAATAGGAGTCTATGGCAAAGCTCAGCTAACCAGCAAGAAAGCTGCAGGTGCACTGCTCAGCACCCAGGGTTCCCTAATGTACATGCTTGAAGCATGCTGCGCATTCCAATTGCTCAGCAGCAGGGGGAAGAAGAAAGGAGATGGAACTTTCAAAGGGACGGCGCCGTGGCACTGTCTCCCGAAGTGGGGAAAGGTACCTGTTTTTTTCCCCCCTCCCCCCTGAAAGGTGCCAAATGTGGGACCGGAGGCAGTGGTGCATTTAGGTTTTGTGCTGCCCTAGGCCTGACTAAAATCGTGCACCCCCTAATTTACATATGACCAACCCCTTCCTGCCTAGGCCACACCCCTTCCTGTTTAAGACCCCCCTGTCATCTGCAAACCACACCCCTTCTTCATCTTAAGGCTTTACCAATGCAGCGGCTGGTGTGAATGGACCCTAAGCTGTGTTAAGAGGCTTTTGCTTGCTTCAAGTAGGTTTTCCATACCTATGCAAGTCTATTGCAAAATATGCATTAAAATTTTGGGTGGAACTCTGCTTTAAGCAGCCCTAACTCTTCAAAAGGTTGAGCACCCCTGTACTAAAGGACGTTTAGATGAATGAAAGGCTCACCTCCTCCATTCAGACTTTACTTTTTATAGATGGAAGCTATAGCGCAGCTTCTATAAATGGAGGCAGAAAGGGTGGGTATAGGTGGAACTCCTGAGGACATAGAATAGGTCCCTAAGCTCTTAACCCTCCAGGCACTAGAACAATGGTTCTTAACCTGGGTTCGATCGAACCCCAGGGGTTCGGTGGGTCAGTCTCGAGGGTTCGGCACACCCTCCGCTAGTAGCACTTCGCTGTCAGGGACTATTTCTCCAGTTTCGGGCATGTCCTTCCGCGCCGTCATCATGGAAATACATAACATCCAGTGGCGTAGCGTGGGGGGGTGCAGGGGGGGCCGGCCGCAACATCTGGGGGGGGGGGGGGGCGCATCTGCTCCGCAGTGTCATGTCACTCACTCTGTCATGATAGGCTGGCTGCCGCCGCCCGCTGAGTCTGCTCGCACTCGCAGCTCTCTCTGCCCCTGGCTCACTCTCACTGCTGGCTGTATAGCTCGGCTCTCGGCCGAATCCGATCCAGCCGGAGCCAGCGTCACCCGCTGTGGATTGGTGGGGGGGAGACAGGCGTGCAGTGCGGAGAGGGACTGTCTGGGGGAGGGACTAACCAGTGCAGCGGCCACCCAGCGCAGCGCGGGAGAGAACCACCAGGCCAGGCAGCCGCAGCAGCAGCAGGAGAAGCCGGCAGGTGAGAGGCCAGAGAGCCAGTGGTGACAGTGGTGCTGCAGCCTGCAGGAGGAAAACCTAGCCTGTGATCGGGAGTCGGGACACAGGTGAAAAAAAAGGTAGGACTGGAGTAGTACTGGCTGTACTAGTCTAGTGACTGACTGTGTGAGAACACTGAGAAGACTATGTAAAGGGGATCTATTTTATGGGGAACCTGGCCTGCTGTAAGGGGGGAGATCTAAATGGGGGACGGGACCTCACCTCACCCTGGCCTGCTGTAAGGGGGGATCTATATGGGGGACATGATCCCCCCTTACAGTAGGCCAGGGTGAGGTCCCCCATATAGATCCCCCCTACAGCAGGCCAGGGTGAGGTTAGGTTACTCTGTGGTCCCCCATATAGATCCCCCCTTACAGCAGACCAGGGTGAGGTTAGGTCACTCTGGGGTCCACCATATAGATTCCCCCCCTACAGCAGGCCAGGGACCGGACCTCACCTCACCCTGGCCTGCTGTAAGGGGGGATCTATATGGGGGACCTGGGATCTATATGGGGGACCTCACCCTGGCTTGCTGTAAGGGGGATCTATATGGGGGACCAGGTCCCGTCCCCCATATAGATCTCCCCCCTTACAGCAGGCCAGGGTGAGGTGACATGAGACATGATAATGACATGAGAGTGGCACTTGCCAAGATAAAGCCAAGCAATTCTGAACTGATCTCTGAAAGACAACAGCAGAAGTCACACTAATTTGCAGTAAATATTCATTATTATGTTTTTGTGTGAAAATCATGTTTTAATGGTTTTGTTCTTTGTTCTAATTGGTTTCATTTTGTGCACCTATGTATAAATATATACCTAAAATAATATATACTTATGTTTTGAATTTGAAAAAAATCATATTTTTTTTTCCAATTAAGATAAGGGTTCGGTGAATGCGCATATGAAACTGGTGGGGTTCAGTACCTCCAACAAGGTTAAGAACCACTGCACTAGAAGATTACAACACTGGGGTGGGGTAATCAGAGGAAGAGAGATTTCAACTAATGCCCCATACACACGTGCAGACTATCTGCAGACTTTTGTCTGCAGACTTACCAAAACCATATAATATGAGGTCAAACCTAAACACTTTCAATTTGTATGCAATCCGGCAGGCCCTTGCACTACATAGAAAAGGTAAGTCTGCAGACAAAAGTCTGCAGATAATCTGCACGTGTGTATGGGGCATAAATCTGTAGCCAGCAGCACAATGTACACATCACATTGACTAAATAATGGCCGCATTTTTATATATATATATATATATATATATATATATATATATATATATATATATATATATATATATATATATATATATATATTTATTTATATATATTTTTTTTTTTTCCCAGGAGGGTCCGTAATGGACTGGAATGGTTCAAGCAGCTACAACACTAAAACATTTACATTCCATTGTTTTTTGTTCTGTTAGTTTGGTAAATGTTAATCGCACCCCGGATACAAGCAGCATCCATGTGATGTACATTGTAATTTGTCATTCCCAAACCTCTAGATTAATGCAGGACAACACCTGCTACACAAGTCATCTCAGGCAGGCCACGTCCTGTTTATGGGCTTCCTTATTACCCCTGGAATTACTGCCTGGAACCAGATGATACTAAACTAGGAAAATGTGTTTAAAGTCCACAAGGAAGACAGGGTGGTGCCAAACGCTCAACAAATTAAACTACAACTTTAAAAAGAAGCAGACAACCTTTTGCTCATAAAAATAATATGACAGACAACAGAGTCCTCATCTGGTCATATAAGGAGAACCAATAGAAATCCACAGGTTTTCTGCATGCATTGCTCCAAAGGCCTCAAGCACACTGGCACGCCTGCATTTAGCTTTTCTAAACGCAGCAGAAGTGCTCTTGGAAGTATAAACCATTATATCTCCCAGATCACATTTTCCTGGGTTTAGACATTTCTGCTTTAAAGCAGACTAGCCAGATTCTTGCCATGAATGACTGATAGATGCAGGTAGTGGCAGCCGCACAGCCTGCGCAAAGTCATGACAGAATGACAGCAGTCAGTCATTCACATGTAGCTGTACACCCAGCCGGTACTTTATGTACGAGCCTGGATACAGTCCGATTCGGCCAGACGGACATCCATACCCAAGAACAGGTATGCATTGCAGGAGAAGCCATCTGGGAAGTATAATCAATTTTGAGGGCCAGTTCACACCACAGAAACGCAGACTGGATGCGTTTCAAGTTCATTTTTGATATGTTTTCAATGCATTTGAATTCAGTTTTTCCCCCAATGTTTCCTGGGGTTTGTTTGCTACTATGCATTCCGGCGTGTTTTTGATGTGTTGAATGCAGCATGTTCTACATTTGTCAACTGTACTGGGACGCACTGCAGTGGTAAGACCTTTCCCATTGAAATGCATGTAACCTACTGTCCATGTATTTTTGATGCAGAAAAAAAAAAAAAAAAAAAAAGCATGCACTGGACTGCATGTGGTTTGAACCAGTCCTTCGGCCTCCCACATCACTATTTTCTATGTTTAGCTGCTCCTGCCTTGAAACAGGTTTATCCACAGTTCGTTATATTCTCATGCGTTTGTTTAGCCACATCTAGGAGGGTTTAACTGGATGAAGTACAAAACTATTTTCTTTGATCACAGCTAAACAGACTGCACATTAAGACAGGCGCCATTGAAAAAAAAAAATGATAAGCATCTAGAAATATCCTCTAAATGCATATAAACAAAGTTTTGGCAGTGAGAACGAGGTCTAAAGCTGCATGCAGATTTGGGCTAAGTTCAGACTTGCGTCTGAAAGAGTGTATTGTATCAATGTGCCTTAATGAAATATTAAATTTCATGATACATTTCAGCTAGTGCCCACTTTCCAATGGAATGTGGTCCCTTGCAATTACATATTAAACACATCTCATTCCTGGACACTTAACAGTTAGGCTCCGCATACAGATTACAGACACATTGATAAGTGTTTACATATTAAAACACATCTCATTCATCCTGGACACTTAACGTTTGCATATGGATTACAGACAACACCTGAACACATTGACAATTACTTACATATTAACACATCAGACAGCTGAGCAGAGACGGAACGGCTCTTCCACAAACGCAATTTCAGACACACGACACCCCACATTTACAGCACTGCGTTAGGGAAAACAAAAGCCTTTTCATGTATTGTTTTAGTAGATATAATCTATTGTTAAACTGACCAATGGATTGTACACTAGTTTAAACTGGTTTTTCCCCTCTCAAATGGCCCATAAATATGTGAGCCGGAATGAAATAAATCAGATGTATCCTCATGAAGCTTAAGTGCTGTATGTCTTTACATCTCCTGGCCGGCAGAAGGAAAATTCACTACACAGGGGAGTTAGAACTGAAGGGTCTTAGGTCCGGGACCTAAATGCAAAATCATCTTTTTGCAATTGCCTCCTGACGTAAATGAGCTAACAGCGTCTAAACTGTCACACATCTGAAAAGGGATTTGGATTGCTTTTCGGAGCAGTTTTGACAGGTGGTGAGGGAGAGGAGACACATCCTCACCTTGCGTT
This sequence comes from Pelophylax lessonae, assembly GCF_965119305.1. Lineage (NCBI taxonomy): Eukaryota > Metazoa > Chordata > Amphibia > Anura > Ranidae > Pelophylax > Pelophylax lessonae. The sequence goes on along the minus strand of NC_138777.1, from coordinate 94,828,781 downwards.
GCAACCCCATAATTGATGCACCAGTATTTTTGGGGAGTTTTTGGAACTTAACCAAATTGCTTGAATAGGTCACTTCTAAGGGCTTACTGGCTGCCAAACGTGAGAGGTGTGAGTTTTTGCCACAGGCAACTGCGACATGTGAACACATCCGTCAGCTGGCCTTTACAGCTTTGAGGGGGTGCTAAAAACATGGCTCAACCGCATGTTAACATCCCCCAACCACAAGTTTAAATAAGCCATAAAATGCTAATAAATGCCTGACTCTGCCATTATATATATATATATATATATATATATATATATATATATATATATATATATATATATATATATATATATATATATATATATATATATATATATATATATACTTTATGTAGTGGCAGATTGATCTCAATGGACCACCTCTGTAAAGGTGGAGGGGGGCACCTCTACACTAATCACCAATGTAAAAGGACTGTCACTGTCCACAATCTAAAGGGACACTACCTTATTAAAATATGCATACACAGCTCAGAGCACAACCTAGAATCTTACTGGCAGGTCAGATAAGATCTACAAAGTCTCTTCTGCAATAAAAACCCTTCCTGCTAACAAATTTCTTTCAGCTAAAGTTCCACAACAATCCAAAACCAAACCAGTTACATATTGTAGCTTACCAGTCCCTAGATGTGGAGGCTGCAGGTTCCGATTAAAGAGGTGCGTTTTATTCATTAGACAGTTTTACAGGCTCTCCACACCTGTCACTCACGGCGCTTCTATTCTGCCAGCTCTGCAGCTGACAATGATACCATGTAACTGAATCTCAAGGGACAGGAGCTAGAAGGCTACAAAAGACACTGCAAGGAGAGACACACAAGTCACATACAGGCCACTCAGCAGGGGGTCAGCTGTTGTGAAATTCTATAGGGCTGTGCTGGGCAACCAAATAGACTTCATTGGCAAAGATGATGCAACTTTTCTTTGTATTTTGGATAGAGTAGGGAAGGGTGAAACCCATCTTTCTTTCTTGCCTACCGTATTCCCTTGGGGAGATTTCACTTCCTGTCTCAGAAATAAACAGGAAGCGAAAGGAAATCTCTACAAGTGAGAGAAGTTTCCTTCCCCAAATGGTTGTACATCTCAGACATGAAATATGAACAAAGCATATCCTGTACGTCTCTATTCAGAGCACCAAGTGTCATTTCTGTTTGCTGCCTTGTTACTCTGCTGTCTGTGTGAGTCACTTCTTTCAAGTTTTGCTGACAAAAAAAAAAGGTTACAGGGGAGGGCACAAACTGATTGACAACCTCAACTCTGTACATGTGTACAGAAGGGGAGGTGTGTTCCTTCCCTCCAATCAGCTCTCGGAGCTCTCCCCAATGATGCAACTTAACCACTTGCCGACCGGGCCATAGCCGAATGATGGCTACAGCGCAGTCGGCTAGTTCTGGGAGGGCGTACAGGGACGTCCTCCCAAAATCGGGCTTCCCGGACATGGACCTGTGAACCCGGTGCACCAAGGATCGTGGTGAAGAGCTGTCGTCATTGGCCAATAACAGAGCGATCAGTTGTCACACCGGCCATCAGGTTCAGTTCTCTCCTCGCCCGCTATACACAGCGATCGGTACAGCATGCGAGGAGAGGAGAGAGACTGCCGTACCGCTCACCCGTGCCTCAATTGCGCCTCATCAGTGCAACCTCCATGCCAGGTCAGTGCTCAACCGTGCCACCTCCATGCCGCGTCAGTGCTCAACCGTGCCACCTCCATGCCGCGTCAGTGCTCAACCGTGCCACCTCCATGCCGCGTCAGTGCTCAACCGTGCCACCTCCATGCCGCGTCAGTGCTCAACCGTGCCACCTCCATGCCGCGTCAGTGCTCAACCGTGCCACCTCCATGCCGCGTCAGTGCTCAACCGTGCCACCTCCATGCCGCGTCAGTGCTCAACCGTGCCACCTCCATGCCGCGTCAGTGCTCAACCGTGCCACCTCCATGCCGCGTCAGTGCTCAACCGTGCCACCTCCATGCCGCGTCAGTGCTCAACCGTGCCACCTCCATGCCGCGTCAGTGCTCAACCGTGCCACCTCCATGCCGCGTCAGTGCTCAACCGTGCCACCTCCATGCCGCGTCAGTGCTCAACCGTGCCACCTCCATGCCGCGTCAGTGCTCAACCGTGCCACCTCCATGCCGCGTCAGTGCTCAACCGTGCCACCTCCATGCCGCGTCAGTGCTCAACCGTGCCACCTCCATGCCGCGTCAGTGCTCAACCGTGCCACCTCCATGCCGCGTCAGTGCTCAACCGTGCCACCTCCATGCCGCGTCAGTGCTCATCCGTGCCACCTCCATGCCACTACACTGCTTATCAGTGCCTTACAGTACCTCACAAAAGTATATTGGGTAGTCAGGAAATTAAATTTGTAATTTTATGCCCCTAGAGCACCTTACGTTGTTCCCTGAAATGTTGGGCCTCTGTATTTGGCTAGCCTGTGTAAAAGTCTCACATGTGCTATCGCCATACTCAGGAGGGGTAGCAGAATGTAGTTTGGGGTGTAATTTTTGGAATGTAAATGCTATGTGTTAGAAACATCTTACAAATGAACAACTTTGTATAAAAAAAAAAAAAAAAAAAAGATGCTTTTACACGATTTTTTGGGTCTTTTTATTTATAGCGCAAAATACCAAAAATTTCATATGGGTACAGTGTTGCATGAGTAATTGTCATTCAAAATGGGAGAGCACTGAAAGCTAAAAAGTGGTATGGTTTGGAAGGGGGTATAAGTGCCCAGTGTGTAAGCTGTTAAGCTCGCTGTCCCCTCATTTTCGGATCTGAGAGATCCTGTGTCTCTGCACTTTGAATGGATGTAGGGTAAAGACAACTGTAGTTACACAAGTACAATGTATGCAGAAGGATTGGTTTCATCTCTGTGTATCACCTGAGGCCAGTCACTTCAATGGGTATAGGAAAGGGCTTACAACCACTTTAAGGCAGTTGTTATTGTTCCCATGGCAAGATTTACCCCACCATTTCTCCTGATTACAACTGTAAAATTTTGCAGTTCCACATCACTTTTACAGCTCCGAATAATGATCACCGGGACAAATACCCTACTTAGGGGAGACTGACTGCAAAAAAAAAAAAAAAAAAAAATCCACCCTACTCTATATATTATATTAAAAACTCCTATACACTCACTTTACCCCTTTGGGGGTCCCTGACAGCTGCAGCACAAGCTTATTTTGTCAGGAGGGCATCTATTGACGTCCTCCAGTGATAGCGCTGCCAGAAGGAAAAAAAAAAAAGGGAGACTATGAAAGGACTCGCAGCCTCCTCTTTGTATCCTGTCCTTCCCAATCTCCTGCAGCAGTCCAACCTAGTCTGCCGAGTGCAGGGGGGAATGAGAGGTATTCAGGGACACCGGCTGTGCTGGTGTTTTGCAGGGCCCAGGAAACTCAAGAACTGAGGGGCTGCCTATATAAATCTTTCTGTGCTTGGGTTTCCTGTAGGAGGTGGAACCTATCTCTCATGTGACCGTCCTGGAGAATGACATGGAAAAAACCATATCAACCAGTAGAACCAAAGAAATAGGCAGCCGAAGTTATATTGAAATATAAATTGTACCTGTAAAGTCGCGTTTGGCTCTGCTATTGGCCCAGAAATGGCATAGGTGACCATTTTAGCTTTATTTATGTGGAAGGGTTTTAACCTGTTACCCTATTTTTCCTAAAGACCAGAGTTACTGGGACAGAAGTCAGCAATTTACAGATAGCACATATAGTTTTAGCATTCCTTACTCTAATCTTGGCAAAAAAAATAAAAAATTAAACCACTGCATTTAGCTAGTTAAATCTCTGAAGAAGGGTCACTATGTAAATGTTTACATCAAAGCAGGAAGTTCCACCAGGACACAAGCCAAGTCTGAGATCAACAGTGCACATGGAAGCTAAAGTCAGGGACTAACATGGCACACAAGCCTTAACCACCTGCCGACCGCTCACATGGAGCGTACTGCAGCAAAGTGGCTCGTTATCGTCCAGCGACGTAGACCTACGTCGCTGGACTCCTCCCCTTGTGGGCGGCGCACGTGCCGCCAGAAGCTCGCTCCCACTGTATTCAGACACAGCGGGAGTCGGTGATCACCGCCGCTCTTCCCCGATCGTCGGGGATCAAGTGAGGAGATCCTATGTGACAGACAGTCACAGATTATAGGATTCAGCATAGCTGAACCTGCAATCTGTGTCTGTGTCACACAGTACCCTCCCCCCACACACGTCAGTAAGCACCAGGCATATTTTTAACCCCTTGATCACCAATAAAGTTAACCCCTTCCTTGCCAGTGTGCCAGTGTCATTATTAAAGTAACAGTGCATATTTATAGCACTGAATACTGTAGTAATGTCACTGGTACCCCCAAAAGTGTAAAAAATGTCAGTTAGGGGTCCGATCTGTCCGCCGCAATGTCGCAGTCCCGCAAGAGGAAAAAAAAAAAAAAAAACGCAGATCGTCGCCATTACTAGTTAAAAAAAAAAAAAAAAAACGATAAAAATCATTACATTTCCCGTAGTTAGTAGCTGCAATAACTTTTGCGCAAACCAAATCAAAATATGCTTATTGCAATTTTTTTTTACCGAACATATGTAGCAGAAAACAAATTGGCCTAAAATGTAAAAAAATTATTTTTAAATTTTTTTTGGGGGGGTGGAATTTCATATAAAAAAAAATGTGAAAAATATTGTTATTTATTCAAAATGGTCGCTCTTTTTTTGTTTATAGCGCAAAAAGTAAAAATCGCACAGGTGATCAAATACCACCAAAAGAAAGCTCTATTTGTGGGGAAAAAAAGACAATTTAATTTGGGTACAGCGTCGCACGACCGCGCAATTGTCCGTTAAAGTAACAGTGCTGAATCGCAAAATATGGCCTGGTCAGGAATGGGGTAAAATCTTCCGGTCTTAAAGCGGTTAAAAATACGCTCATTGAGAATTTTTTTTGTCAAAGACATGTAGCTAAATACATTTTGGCCTAAATATATGACAACAATTGAATATATTGGATATTTTTTAACTGTCAAAGTAGAAAAATATTGTTTAACATACATGAATTTGTAGCGCTTTAGGTTAAAAAAGTCCTTAGGTTAAAAAGGAAACAGTCTTTTTAAGATCAATCCAGGTGTTGGAGAACCACGTGCAAATAGGAAAATTGTGTGAGCAATCCTTCCTTTCTTCAAGGGCTACGTGACATAGACCACCATCAAGATAGGTATCAAAAATACCCTTACCAGATAACACCACAAATTGAGCAATGAAATGGTATGGACCTCAAAGACACTCGATCAACCCTGATCAGGGTTCATACACATTTTCACCAATAAAATTCCATGACTTTTCCATGACTTCACGTAAATATTCAGGACCTAATGTTTCATGAAATGTCTATGTATACATGTTAAATAAGAAGAAAATCCATGTCACACCCAGCATATTTTTACTAAAATAAGGCCCCTTGCACACTGCAGCTTAAAAAAAATTTCTTGGCTAAAATAGAGCCCATTCATTCTAATTTGCCTATGCACACAGCCGCGTAAATGAGCGCTGCGTATTCTTCAGTAAGAACAAAATAGAAAAATCTGCATTTTGGAACAGTAAATTACGCCTAATGCGCGCATTTACGCGCAAATGAACGCACACGATCCCATAGGCGCGAATTTGCGCGAAAATGCGCGCATTTCAAGGAGACTAAAATTACGGCTGAAAAAGGAGATGCTCAAACAGGAGTATCGTGTGCAAGAAGCCTAAATGACAATCTTTGTAGTGTACAGTACCTCTGCAGTTAGGGTTTTGTTTCTGTATACAGCGTGACTCAAAATGGTCCCTTGTTTTACAGTGGATGAGATGGAAGCACCGCTGCCGCAGCTGGGAGCCGGTGCCACTTCAGTCGCACGGGTGAAAAAGCCAACGATCGGATTGGAAGCTGTCAAGCACGCAGCTGCAGACTGGTGCTTTGAACCTTTAGCGTGGCTAGACCCGTGGCTATCAACCCGAAACGGTTACCGCCCCCTTCCGCATCATCATCACGTTCATGCAGCCGGCCCGCCCTCCAGTGACGCTTCCGCTGCCTCATTGGTTGATAATCTCCCGGCTGTTACTGCTGCTGCTAGCCAGTCACAGTGTCTCCAGGCAAACCGCGGCCAGCCCTCCCTGCTGCCTGATTGGGTCATCGCAGCTGGCCAATGACAGCACACGCATACCGCGGACCCGGAAGGACGCTAATACAGCGAAATGTAAATACAGTACGTGGCAATATAATTATCATAAAATAATTAAGCATCCACTCCCCGCTCCTCCACAGTAATTTAATTCCATGACTTTTCCAAAACCTAGTGTGTTTCCTAATTTTCCATGACCTTTCCAGGCCTGGAAAGTGTCATCTAAAAATTCCAAAACTTTTCCAGGATTTCCAGGACCGTATGAACCCTGCCTGATGGATGTCCTGGGAAATCATGAACACCGGAGTCCTCCCGCATATTACTCAGAAACATACAAAAGAAAAGCTCTCATGGTGCAGTAAGCTCGATAAAAGGAATTTATTGGTAAAAAATCCTATAATGCACTCACACGATTGCAGAGTATTAGCAGCGTTTGGAAGCGTGCATCTCCGGATGTGTCCAACCACAAAGATGGCGGCCGCCGTCGTCCACTGCGCATGAGCCCGCCTCCGCCAATGGGACCGCCCGACGTACGTTTCGTCACATGGAAATGACGTCGTCAGGGGCGTGGCCACACGGTGGAGGGACGCAGTACATATAGAGGCACGACGAAGCGGATTGGCCGAGTAGTTTAACCGGAAATATGGAGCTGTGCGCTCCAAAAACCGGAAGTAAACTTGCATAAACCTGGCAGCAGCAGAGAGCCACTCCAAATAGACATAAATAAATATACTATGCCGGGAAAAAGAGAGAAAATTATGAATAAAAATCTCCATTGGCCCAGTATCATTTTAAATAGAAACCTATATTGGCCAAATTAAATAGTAGAAGTCTATAACGACACACATGTACAGCGTCGAGACGGCGCCATCTAGTGGTTCAACAAAACATCACCATGCCAGCTATCCAGAACACTGCCACTAATACAGAAATAAGGCACTAAATAATAACATAAAGCAAACATTAATAAATGAATCATTAAAATGTGGTGCAGGCAGACATATAGTTAAAACAATCATACAAATCATTATTCTGATATAGAATCACAATTCCAAAGTTTGGGAGAATGTCTCATAAGACTAAAAGAAAAAATATATAAATAAAAAATAGATGGAGAAATGGGACTGTCAGGCATTATTTATAAATGCATTTGTCCATACCATTTCATTGTGGTATGTCCATCTAGGATTGCAACCCAAACTGAATATTCCTGTACCCTGCGTTTTCTATACAGTTTATGTGGTATGCTTACTTGCTTATCAATCCGTAGCCTATCCTTCCTATGTTTTCTTACCTTAAATTTACAACCATTATAGCCTTTAACCTTTAGGGGTATCTGCCAGTTATCTTTAAATCTTTGTGAAGTGAAACTGCAGTATATGTCCAGCCCTAATTTATCAATTCCTGATTACTAATTGGATAAGCCCCCACCCCAGGTCTAATAGTATAAAATCAGCACATCACTTGGGGAAGGCACGTGTGCAGGGGGGGCATGTTTGCTCTCGGGGGGCTCTCTTCTCGAAGTGGGGGGCGATTTCGCTAAGTGGGACACACTTCTGAATCTGCACTTCAGAGATTGCACAAAGTGAGGGAACACAGGAAAGGCTGAGATATACACCACATATACTGCAGGTGATCCCCTCCTTTTTCTTTTCTTTTTTTAAATCTCTTCAGCTCTATCCTGGTAAAATGCACTCTCTGGCACTTCTTCTGACTGCCCTATCCTCCATCCTTAAATTCTCTCTACTTCACCCCTCTTCTCCACCCCACATCTTATATATATCACCCTCACTTCTGTCCTCACCTTATTACTGCACTCACCATCTCCTGCTACTTCTAAATCCACATGCACACAAATCCTCCAGGAAACTGGGGCATGTCCCCTCATATAAATCACACTCTCATTACCACCCTCACCTTTCTGCTTCTCCTGGCCTCTGGAGACATATCCCCAAACCCTGGGCCTCCATCTACCCATGCTCAATACACCACGTACCCTACACCCTCTGGCTGCAGTCGCAGTCAGCACAATCTAGTTCCAATCTCTCTTCTTCCCAAAACCGGACTCACCTCTCTCCATGACCTTTTCATCGCTAACTCATTTAATCTACTCGCCATCACCGAAACTTGGCTGCACGAATCCGACACTGCATCTTCTGCTGCCCTATCCCAAGGTGGTCTTCTATGGACTCACTCCCCTAGACCCAACGGACGCAAGGGAGGGGGTGTCGGGATCCTTCTAGCCCCACATAGCTCCTTTCAGGTACTTCAGCCGCCTCCCTCTCTGTCACTCTCCTCATTTGAGGTACACTGCATTCGTCTTTTCTCCCCTGTCTCTCTAAGGATAGCTGTGATCTACCGCCCCCCTGGACCAGTATCAACCTTTCTTGATGACTTCTCCGCCTGGCTACCCTACTTTCTCTCTTCTGACATCCCCACAATCATTCTTGGCGACTTCAACATCCCTGTCAATACTAACACTCCTACCACTTCCAAACTTCTCAATCTAACCTCCTCCTTTGACCTGAAGCAATGGATACACGCTTCTACTCACTCTGAAGGCAATATCCTTGACCTCGTTTTCTCCCACCTATGCACTCCGCACAACCTTTCCAACAATCCTTTCCCTCTCTCTGATCACTACCTTATTAGTTTCACTCTCTCCCTCTACTCCACCTCCTCTCCCTCCAGCTACCGTACAGTTACCCGCAGAAACCTACGCCATCTCAACCCTTCTCTTCTCTACTCTGCTACCGGCCACCTCTATGACCATACTGCACCCCTGTCCTGCACCAACCTAGCCACTTCTGTCTACAACAATTCACTCTTAGCCTCCCTGGACACATTGGCCCCCCTCACCACACACCGAATCAGGCCCCGACCCCTTCAACCTTGGCAAACCGATAACACTAGAAGTCTGAAAAAGCATAGCCGTGCTCTTGAGCGCCTATGGCGTAAGACTCGGTCTCAGAAGGATTTCAACCAATATAAATCCGCCCTCCAAAAATACAATTCCAGTCTCCACACTGCCAAACAGACCTATTTTATCACTCTCATTAACAGCCTGTCATCACGCCCCGGGCAACTCTTTGCTACCTTTAACTCTCTACTCCGTCCTCCACTACCCCCTCCCACTGACTCACTCACTGCCCAGGAGATTGCCAACCACTTCAAACAGAAGATTGACACAATTCGTAAGGAGATTGTTGCTGTTCAGATACCTTCCTCCATGCCTTATGCTTCACGCCCACAAGTGCGATCATTACTTCCCTCATTCAACCCCGCCACTACAGACGAGGTTGCTAAACTACTTGCCAACGTCCACTTAACAACCTGCCCTCTGGTTCCTGTTCCCTCGCAAATGCTACGTTCCACCTTCTGGCCCTATTCTACACTCTCTAACCCACATCTTTAATCTCTCCCTCTCTTCTGGCATCTTCCCCAACTCTCTAAAACATGCACTAGTCAGCCCCATACTTAAAAGGCCCTCACTGGACCCAACCGATCTGAACAACCTACGCCCTATTTCCTTGCTCCCCTTTTCATCCAAACTCCTCGAACATCTAGTCTACAACCGACTGTGCGACCACCTTGCCGAGAATAGCCTCCTTGATCCTCTTCAGTCTGGATTTCGGCCTCAACACTCCACTGAAACTGCACTCCTAAAGCTGACAAACGATCTGCTAACGGCCAAAACCAATGGACACTATTCTGTACTCCTACTTCTGGACCTTTCTGCTGCCTTTGATACGGTTGACCATCCCCTCCTCCTCAAAAAACTCCATGCCTTTGGTCTCCGTGACTGTACTCTTCACTGGTTATCTTCTTACTTATCTAACCGCACCTTCAGCGTTACCTACAATTCTACTTCCTCCTCTCCTCTTCCCTTCTCTGTTGGAGTCCCCCAAGGCTCTGTTCTTGGACCCCTCCTATTTTCAATCTACACCTCCTCTCTAGGTCAGTTGATAGCCTCCCACGGCTTCCAATACCACCTCTACGCTGACGATACCCAAATCTACATATCCACTCCTCAGCTCTATCCCTCAGTCTCCTCACGCATCACTAATTTACTATCAGATATATCGGTCTGGATGTCTCACCACTTCCTCAAACTAAATCCATCCAAAACCGAACTTATAATTTTTCCTCCACCGCGTGCCCCTTCCCCTGATTTCTCCGTCAATATCAATGGCATTACCATCAGCCCATCCCCACATGCCAAGGTCTTAGGTGTTGTCCTGGACTCTGAACTTTCCTTCAAACCCCACATCCAATCGCTGTCCAAATCTTGCCGCCTCAGCCTCCGCAACATCTCCAAAATACGCCCCTTTCTAACCAAAGACACAACAAAACTCCTAGTTCACTCCCTGGTCATCTCGCGCCTCGACTACTGCAATTCCCTTCTCATTGGCTTACCTCTACACAGGCTATCCCCCCTTCAATCCATCATGAATGCTGCCGACAGACTCATCCACCTCACCAATCGCTCAGTGTCCGCCGCTCCTCTCTGTCAAGCCCTCCACTGGCTTCCGCTCACCCAACAAATTAAATTCAAAATACTTACAACATCTTACAAAGCAATCCACAGTCTAGCCCCCAGCTACATCACCAGCCTCATCTCAAAATACCAACCTAATCGCTCTCTTCGTTCTTCTCAAAACCTCCTGCTCTCTAGCTCACTCATCACCTCCTCCCATGCTCGCCTCCAGGACTTTTCCAGAGCCTCTCCAATCCTATGGAACTCCTTACCCTTATCTGTCCGATTATCCCCCACTCTAATAGCTTTTAGGCGATCTCTGAAAACCCTCCTCTTCAGAGAAGCCTATCCTACCAACCCCTAACAAATGTACCTCCTTTTCTCCATCAACCCATCCCCAACAGTTATTGCCTTTTGTTTCACTTGACCCTCCCTTCTAGATTGTAAGCTCTAACGAGCAGGGCCCTCTAGTTCCTCCTGTTTTGTAACTGTATTGTCTTCCTTCACATTGTAAAGCGCTGCGCAAACTGTTGGTGCTATATAAATCCTGTATAATAATAATAATAATGCATTTAAATCCCATTCCACGTTGAGACCATGGGGTGCATAGGCCTTAACCCGGTATATCCAGGAAGTTTCCAACCTGGACACACCCCTCGTGAGATTACTTCCCCGCCAATTTCCCACGTATCTGTCGATTCCAAGGAACAGCGTACCCGCAGGATTCCTATTGTGGTGGGTATCATAGTGGCGGGAAACACTATGTTTAGGGAATCCATTACAGATGTTAGGAATGTGCTTATTCAGACGGACCTTGAGCATCCTCGTGGTCCTCCCAATGTATTCCAGACCACATGGGCACCTAATCAGATACACCACGTGTGTGGATGCACAGGTGATGAAAGTGTTGATTTTATGTAATGGAGGATTAATGGAGGGTAATGGAGGATTCCCACACAAAAATAAAAAATGACATGGGGTTCCCCCCAGATACATACCAATCATTTATCTTTTTTGATGCTCATCAATAAATTTTATTTTTTTTTTTTTTAAAAAATTATTTTTTTTTTTTTAAAAAAATGTTTTTTTTTTTTTCCCTCGTACAAGTAGCTTCAAACTGCTCACACTTTTTCTTACCTCCCGTATTAACCTTGCAGACGCTACAACGCCTGCAAGGAAAAAAAACCCACTTTATTTTGAAAAAAAGATACCCTATTGGGGGGGTTAATAACATTGGGAGCTATTTGTAACCTCAACGGAAGTACACCCCTAAAAACCACCTGGGGCGTTTCTGGTAAAACTGGACCTAGAACCCCATCATTCTTTAACACTGGCCAGTGTTTTTTCAAGATCTGTTTTATGGAGAAATGTTGAGTGGAGAATGATGAAAAAAAGGCATATGAAAAGGAGTTATCTGTATGTTTAACTCGAGGTTGGAGCAACTCTTCCCTATCCTTTTGTTCTGCCCTCCGCTTGGTCGTGCCTCTATATGTACTGCGTCCCTCCGCCGTGCGGCCACGCCCCTGACGACGTCATTTCCGTGTGACGAAACGTACGTCGGGCGGTCCCATTGGCGGAGGCGGGCGCATGCGCAGTGGACGACGACGACGGCCATCTTTGTGGTTGGACACATCCGAAGATGCACGCTTCCAAACGCTGCTAATACTCTGCAATCATGTGAGTGCATTATAGGATTTTTTACCAATAAATTCCCTTTATCGAGCTTACTGCACCATGAGAGCTTTTCTTTTGTGTGTTCATGATTTCCCAGGACATCCATCAGGGTTGATCGAGTGTCTTTGAGGTCCATACCATTGCTCAATTTGTGGTGTTATCTGGTAAGGGTATTTTTGAAACCTATCTTGGTGGTGGTCTATGTCACGTAGCCCTTGAAGGAAGGAAGGATTGCTCACACAATTTTCCTATTTGCACGTGGTTCTCCAACACCTGGATTGATCTTAAAAAGACTGTTTCCTTTTTAACCTAAGGACTTTTTTAACCTAAGTGTTAGCGCTACAAATTCATGTATGTTATGCTCTATGACTTATCAGGGTCATTTTTTGTGTAGCTGCTTTCTGTATCAATTTACTTGATTATTGTGGATTAAGGTCAATGTGAATTATTCATCATTTTTAGCTAAGTGGTGCATAGCGCAGCTGTTTTATATATAGAAAAATATTATTTTTTCAGAATTGTCGCTCTTTTATTAATATCGCAAAAAAGGAAAAGCGCAGAGGTGATCAAATACCACCAAAAGAAAGATATATTTGTGGGGGAAAAAGGACGCAAATTTTGTTTGGGTACGGCGTTGCATGACCGCGCAATTGTCAGTTAAAGTCGCACAGTGCCAAGTTGCAAAAAGTGGCCTGGACGTAAAGCAGGAAATTCTCCGGTCCTAAAGTGGTTGTAAATGCCTAATCTTTTTTTTCTCTTAAAAATAACAAACATGTTATACTTTCCTGCCCTGTTTAATTGTTTTACAGAGCAGCCCGATACTTCTCTAGCCCGATACTTCTCTTAACAGGGCGTGACCATAGGAATCTGCTTACCAATGTGGTACACCAGTGGGCTCAATCCTGGGTCCGTTAGTACAGACAGCATGGCTTGGCCCCTTCTGCCCACAGGATTTGACTGACAGCAGCAGGAGCCAATAGCTCCCGCTGCTGCCCGAGTCCCTGTGAGAAGAAAAAGTTAACCCCTGCGCTTCCCCCGTGTCTTCATTTATACCGATAGCCCCTTGTGCTTCCTCGTTTCTTCATTTATACAGATAGCCCCTGCGCTTCTCCGTGCCTTGGTTCATACCAAAAGCCCCTGCGCTTCCCCGTGCCTTAGTTTATACCGATAGCCTGTGCGCTTCCCCGGGCTTTCATTCATACCGAAAGACCCTGCACTATCCCGTTTCTTCATTTATACCGATAGCCCCTGCGCTTCCCCGTGCCTTCGTTTATACCGATAGCCCTTGCGCTTTCCCGTGCCTTTGTTTATACCGACAGCCCTTGCGCTTTCCCGTGCCTTCGTTTATACCGACAGCCCTTGCGCTTTCCCGTGCCTTCGTTTATACCGACAGACCTTGCGCTTTCCCGTGCCTTCGTTTATACCGACAGACCTTGCGCTTTCCCGTGCCTTCGTTTATACCGACAGACCTTGCGCTTTCCCGTGCCTTCGTTTATACCGACAGCCCTTGCGCTTTCCCGTGCCTTCGTTTATACCGACAGCCCTTGCGCTTTCCCGTGCCTTCGTTTATACCGACAGCCCTTGCACTTTTCCGTGCCTTCGTTTATACCGACAGCCCTTGTGCTTTCCCGTGCCTTCGTTTATACCGACAGCCCTTGCGCTTTCCCGTGCCTTCGTTTATACCGACAGCCCTTGCGCTTTCCCGTGCCTTCGTTTACACCGACAGCCCTTGCGCTTTCCCGTGCCTTCGTTTATACCGACAGCCCTTGTGCTTTCCCGTGCCTTCGTTTATACCGACAGCCCTTGCGCTTTCCCGTGCCTTTGTTTATACCGACAGCCCTTGCGCTTTCCCGTGCCTTCGTTTATACCGACAGCCCTTGTGCTTTCCCGTGCCTTCGTTTATACCGACAGACCTGGCGCTTTCCCGTGCCTTCGTTTATACCGACAGCCCTTGCGCTTTCCCGTGCCTTAGTTTATACCGACAGCCCTTGCGCTTTCCCGTGCCTTCATTTATACAGATAGCCCCTTGCCTTCCCCGTGCCTTTGTTTATAACGATAGCCCCTGCGCTTCCCCGTGCCTTAGTTCGCACCAAAAACCCCTGTGCTTCCCCGCTTCATTCATACCAATAACCCCTCTACTCCGTAACATCATCTATCCCCATATCCCTTCCGCTCTGTGCGATTATTCATACTGGGACAGACCCGACAGGGGCTTTTGGAGGGGACTTCAGGGTAGCCTCTAACCTACTGATATCAGGCCTGGCATTTGAGGGAGCTACAAGCATTAAGGAAGATGTCCTGTAATAGAATGTAAGAAGACATTACCACATTTAACAGTCAAGGAAGCTATGATTGTCTCTGCCAACTTGAAAGTCAGTGAGAAGGCAGATGTGAAAAGAAAGCTGGTTAATGAGATTTGGACAGCCCTTTCCCTTTTGAAAACTGGTGCCGAACTGTCTGGGTGGACACTGACCTGAGTCACCTAGACTTGTCTAGGTGACCAGTTGTTAATTAGCTTACTGGTAATTAGATCACTGTTAGATGCTTGCTGTTAATTAGCTTACTGTTTAGGTTAGCTGTATTGATGATATTAAGGTTATAAGTTTGCCTTGTTTAGGATAACTTGATCAAGCTCTTATCTGATTTTGTGTGGTATAAATTCTATGTGAGTTTACAATAACGTCAGATCCAGTTTGCGCCTATGCTAGTGTCTAGTTCTTGGGTTCAATGCTCAGCTATTATACCTTGCTCCTGGTTCCAGAGTGAATAAAGCTGTATCTTGGCAGAAGCACCCAGGCGGGGTGCCAGGAGGTCCGTCATATGTGGTGGCAGCAGTGGGATCTGCTTCCTCCCTACAGAGCAGATCCAAACTACCACCAGGACACATTCAGGAAATCGCTGCAGTGTGGAACTATTCTTCACAGTGATGGAAGCAAAGTTTACACGGTAGATGCAGGGAGAGCTTACCCGGTTTGGTGGACCTAGTTCTGTATGGGACACACTGGTGTGCAGGAATGTAATGCATCGGGGGCCATGGAGAAAAGCCCTACAGTTGGAGCAAGAGCACTGCGTAAAAGATCTTGCTACCCCAGAGGAGCAATACTGGTTCCAGTGGGACTTACCAATGCCCTTCCTCAGTGAGCAGCCCCAGCAGGAATGGGTGACCTGACTGGAAAGTCTGGTCTGCATCAAGATGATGTTGGATGAAGGATACCAAGTGCTTCATTTGTACATTACCCAAGTTTGTCTGTGGTTGAAGGATGATACTTCCATGGAGGGCTGTGATTTTGATGGTCCAGAACTATTGAGAATCCAGGAAGATCCAGACTTTGGAAGTACAGCTGAGTGGCGGAGAAATGACATCCAGGATTTTATTGAAATGGATATTCCCAACAATCTCAGATTGCAAGTAGATTTTAATTTTTTAATACTGAAAAAGTGGAAGCTGGAACAAGCATATAAAAGACTGTTCAGCAAAGGTCAACAGCATACCCCAACATCCATGGATGTAATGAATTATGAGTCAACCGCCGAAGCGCTGGCACTGGGCCCAAGTGCCGCCAGCCGATGCCTGGATTTTCAGCAATTCCAGAGAGTGGGTATTTAATAGACTTTTCTGCTGAGAAGGAAAAATGCAGTGAACCTCCAGCAGGAGAGTTGGCATGAGGGCAGAGCACCACTGACCTCTGCACAGCACCCACAGCACTTCCGGCGCTCCGGGGAGCCAGGGTGGGCAGCCCTTCTCCCCAGACACAGGCCAATGCAGAGAGGCTTGAACTCCTAGCTGAAGCTTTGGCAACTAGACAGAGGGTCCAAGACCTCTGTCCCTACCCACAGAAGTTTCAGAGGCCCAGGGTGAGGTGGTGGTGGTTCTTCCTCACCAGCAGCAGTCAGAAGGAGGGAGAAAGCTATTCCCCCTCCCCAGTGGCAGATCCACAGTCTGGGAGAGGAGGTGGTCGTCCTCCCTCCCGAGCAGCAGATCCACAGTCCGGGAGAGGAGGTGGTCGGCCCTCCCCAACGATCTGCATTCTGAGCGCAGAGGAAGCCGTCCTCCCTCCCCAGCAGGAAAAAACCTGTCTTACCTCCTCAGCAAGGGTCCATGCACCTGGGAGACAGTACCAGAAAAAGGTCTTCCCCCAGCTGCTGGATGAGAGTACAGGAGAAGTAGCTGGCTCATCTCCCAAATGGCAGTTCAAGGAGTCAGGAGAGGAGGAAGCCATCCTCACTCCCCTGCGGCAGATTAACAGTATCGGAGAAGAGGTAGTTGTCCTCTCTCCCCAGCAGCTGAGCCACACAGCTGGGAGTGGAGGAAGCTGTCCTCCCTCTCCAAAAGTTAGCCAGAGTGGATGATGTGGGGGGTCCACAGCAGAAGAGCTGGCATCAGGGAAAAGTGTCCAGCACCGGCAACAACTCCAGGGAGCCTGGGCAGGTGGTCCCTCTCCCCAGTGACAGGCTGATGAAGTGAACCTCCTACTCCCAGCTGAAGCACTGGCAACAGAGCAGAGCACCGCTGGCCTATGCCTAGCACCTACCACATCTTCATGACTCAAGGGAGTCCACCCCTCTCCCAAACAGCAAACCAAGACCCAGAACGGTAAAGACCTCCCAGCTGAAGTGCTGGCAGCTGGACCTCTGCCCCACACCTACCGATGAAAACTATTATCTGAGGCCAAGTATAGAAATCATGTAGGCCAAACTATGTAGGTTCGCTCTGCCCGAGTAATGCATGCCCAGACCATGTGAAGGTCCAGGACCTGGTTAGTCTCATTTTGTTGGGGGAGAAATGTGACAGACCCAACTGGAACAGGGTCTTTGGAGGAGACTGCAGGGTAACCTCTTGCCTACTGACCCTAGCATTTGAGGGAGCTACAAGCATTCAGGAAGATGTCCTGTTATATAAACGCAAGATTACATTATTTAACAGTCAAGGAATCCTTGATGGTCTTTGCCAACTTGTAACTCAGTGAGAAAATGGACGCGAGAAGAAAGCTGGTTAATGAGAGTCGGACAGCCCTGGGTCTTCCTGAATACTGGTGCTGAACTGTCTGGGTGAGCACTGACCTGAGTCACCTACACTTGTCTAGGTGACTAGTTAATTAGCTTACTGTTAATTAGATCACTGTATGATGTTACTTGCTAACTTTTGAAAAGCTTTCTTTTTATGTTTAGATGTACTGTCAGAAGTACTAATGATATCGCTGTTTAAAGTTTGTCTTGTTTAGGATAATGTGATCAAGCTTGATTTTGTGTAGTATAAATTCTGTGTGAGTTTACAATAAAGTTAGCTCCAGTTTGCATCTAAGCTAATTTTGTCTAGTTCTTGGATGCAATTCTCAGCTACTGTATACCTTGTTCCTGGTTGCAGAGTGAAGGAAGCTGTCTCTTGGCGGAAGCACCCAGGCAGGGTGCCAGGCGGTCCGTCAGACATACCAAAAACCCCTTTGCTCCATCAATCCTCCCCATAACCCCTCGGCTCCGTGCCATCGTTCATACCAATAACCCCTTGGCTCCGTGCCATTGTTCATACCAATAACCCCTCGGCTCCGTGCCATCGTTCATACCAATAACCCCTCGGCTCCGTGCCATCGTTCATACCAATAACCCCTCGGCTCCGTGCCATCGTTCATACCAATAACCCCTCGGCTCCGTGCCATCGTTCATACCAATAACCCCTCGGCTCCGTGCCATCGTTCATACCAATAACCCCTCGGCTCCGTGCCATCGTTCATACCAATAACCCCTCGGCTCCGTGCCATCGTTCATACCAATAACCCCTCGGCTCCGTGCCATCGTTCATACCAATAACCCCTCGGCTCCGTGCCATCGTTCATACCAATAACCCCTCGGCTCCGTGCCATCGTTCATACCAATAACCCCTCGGCTCCGTGCCATCGTTCATACCAATAACCCCTCGGCTCCTCGTTCATACCAATAACCCCTCGGCTCCTCGTTCATACCAATAACCCCTCGGCTCCTCGTTCATACCAATAACCCCTCGGCTCCTCGTTCATACCAATAACCCCTCGGCTCCTCGTTCATACCAATAACCCCTCGGCTCCGTGCCATCGTTCATACCAATAACCCCTCGGCTCCGTGCCCTCGTTCATACCAATAACCCCTCGGCTCCTCGTTAATACCAATAACCCCTCGGCTCCTCGTTCATACCAATAACCCCTCGGCTCCTCGTTCATACCAATAACCCCTCGGCTCCTCGTTCATACCAATAACCCCTCGGCTCCTCGTTCATACCAAAAACCCCTCGGCTCCTCGTTCATACCAATAACCCCTCGGCTCCTCGTTCATACCAATAACCCCTCGGCTCCGTGCCCTCGTTCATACCAATAACCCCTCGGCTCCGTGCCCTCGTTCATACCAATAACCCCTCGGCTCCGTGCTCATACCAATAACCCCTCGGCTCCTCGTTCATACCAATAATCCCTCGACTCCCTGCCATCGTTCATACCAATAACCCCTTGGCTCCCTGCCATCGTTTACACCAATAACCCCTCGGCTCCGTGCCATTTTTCATGTGGAAGAACCTGTTCACTTGTGTCATTGTTCATATTGACACCCTCTAACCTTTATGCCAATTTTGTTATAGATAACTTCCTGTGCCATTTGCCATTGTGGACAATCAATAATCCTCTGTGTCATTGTTCATATCAATCACAAGCTCTGCACCATTCTTCCTATGGATAACCCCTCTGTTCCTTATCACTCAAAATATCTCCTCTTCTCCATTGCTCATGTTGGTCACCCTTCCCTGTGCATTTCTCATATTGATAACTGCTCCTGGTCATGGTCCATATCCCCCCCTATATCAGGGGTCTCCGACCTGCGGCCCGCAGGCCAATGTGGCTATTTGCTTGTCTTTACCTGGGCCTTGGGGCACTACCCTGCCCAATGACACCATAGACAGGGCACTATTCCGCCCAATGACATCATAGACGGGGCACTATTCCGCCCAATGACATCATAGACGGGGCACTATTCCTTCTATGGAAACCAATGATAGGGGCACTTGTCCCCCCACTGACACCATAGACAGGGCACTATTCCTTCCACTGACACCATAGACCAGGGCTTGACAAATTTCCTTGAAATCTAGGAGCCAGATTTTGTTCTGCGCATGCCGAATGGCCGACTTCTGTTGGACCAGCTGCCATACACACAGGCCCAATAGCGGACAGTTTTTAATGAACCGGCTGATGTTGCCCGGCATTCGACCAGTGTGTACGTTGTTTACTTCTGAGAGTTATTAAAGGAACACTCCAACCCCCATGACCACTTCAGTGATTTGAAGTGGTGGTAGGAGTCAGAAAGACTGCACATGCTGGGATATTTACAATTATGTGCTGGGGCTAGTTGCACCTCTAGCACGTGACTTACTGGTGGCGGGTACTACTGGCTGAGATCATGGCAGCCCTGGAGGAAGCAAGCAGAGCCGATGCTTCCTGTAGCTCTCCTGTCACAGGCAGAGTGCATTTGATATCACTCCGCCTGTGATAGGACAGAGCCGGAACTATACAGGAAGAATCAGCTCCGTTCTGTCACAGCTTACAGACACCATTCTTTCGCTAGACATCCCAAGTCTCATAACCCAGGCACCAGGCCGCTAATTCTAGTTGCCAATTCGACCTGGCTCCTGGGGTTTGTCAAGTCCTGCCATAGACGGGGCACTATTCCTTTCACTGACACCATAGACGGGGCACTATTCCTATCACACCAACGTCTTTTTTTTACTCCCACTAACCATCAAGCCTATAATCATTGTTTACTCCCTTTGATGCCATGCTTTGCATTAATATTCACACCCCACCATCATTCATATTGATGACCCCCTCCACTCCATGCTTCGTATTAATAACACCCCACCATTGTTCTTTATGATGACTCCGCAGCTCCGTATTGATAATCACACCCCACCATTGTTTATATTGATGACCCCTACACTCCGTGCCATGCTTCCTATTAATAATCACACCCCATTATTGTTCTTATTGGATGACCTCTCCACTCCATGCCATGCTTCGTATTGATAATCACACCCCATTATTCTTATTGATGACCCCTCCGCTCTGTGCCATGCTTCCTAATAATAATCACACCCCATTATTGTTCTTATTGATGACCCCTCCACTCTGTGCCATGCTTCCTAATAATAATCACTCCCCGTTATTGTTCTTATTGATTACCCCTCCATTGTTGGTCAGCCTGGACTCATTTTCCAGTCCAATATTGTATCATCAATGTGAGGGTCATACAGTCACACAGCCCCTAGCTCTCCCTACACTCTGGGGGGATGTTTGCACTCACACACAGCCAATGAGCCCCCATCAGATCCGCCCCCACATAGGCCAATGTGCAGTGTGTCCCCCTTCCCCCTCACACACATGATAAAGTCGGCCAGCGAGTCGCCCGCACCTCAGTGGCCCGGGGTGAGGGGCTCAGTACAGGCGACGCCACGGGCCGGGCGGCGATCCACGGTGACGTCAGAGGCAGGCGTTCAACGTGTGCACACAGCTCTGTCACTCACCCGCTGGGGTCTCCTCACCGCATAATTCGTGGCCTCGGCCTCACACTACCAATCGGCGTCCGGAAGCCAAGAACACGGGGGTTCTCCTTCCGGGTCACGGCTGTGTAAGTGACGTCACCTGAGCAGAAAGCCCCGCCCCGGGTTGAAGTCATTTTGTCGGTGAGAATCCCTGGTTTCCGGAGGCTCAGCGTAGGGATGTACCATGTGCAGGCCTGAAGGGGTCGCTGAGGAGTTAAAAGTATAGTTCACCTTTTACAGAAATGTAAAAAAGAAAAGAAAAAATACAGCCACACTAATACAATAAAATGTACATTTATAAAATCTTTGCTTTGAAGCATTGCAACCAGGATCAGTGGGTGACAGGTGCAATGCTCAGTGTCCTACAGACTCTCCAGGTTCTAAAGGAGGAACTGCATTGGAGTGCAGTGCAACCCGCAGCAATGTACCAATGCATGCATACCTCCCAACTTTAGAACTTGAGAATGAGGGAGATTTCAGGGAGACCGTGACCCAGAGGCGGCTGGTGCTCACAATTTTTGGGGGGGGGGGGTGCAAAAAGAAAAATGTAATAGGTATTGCTTCGCGGCAAAAAACACGGTAAAAAATTGCGTGACTTTGAGGTCCCCTGCCAGCACAAATCCCCCCAATCCATCCACAAACCCCTGCCAGTTAACTTCCCCACTGGCATGAATGGATGGATGGAGACATGGATGGATGGATGGAGACATGGATGGATGGAGACATTGATGGATGGATGGAGACATGGATAGATGGAGACCTGGATGGATGGAGACATGGATGGATGGAGACATGGATAGATGGAGACCTGGATGGATGGAGACATGGATGGATGGAGACATGGATGGAGACTTGGATGGATGGAGACATGGATAGATGGAGACATGGATGGATGGAGACATGGATAGATGGATTGAGACATGGATGGATGAATCTAGACATGGATGGAGACATGGATTGATGGATAGAGACATGGATGGATGGATATATGGATGGAGGCATGGATGGATGGAGGAAGACATGGATGGATGGATAGATGAAGACACAGATAATTGGAGACATGGATGGATGGATGGAGATGGAGACATGGATGGATGGACACATGGATGGATGGACACATGGATGAATGGATGGAGACATAGATAGATGGAGACATGGACGGATACATGGATGGAGACATGGATGGATGGATACATGGATGGATGGATGGAGACATGGATGGATGGATACATGGATGGAGGGAGACATGGATGGATACATGGATGGATGGAGACATGGATGGAGACATGGATGGATGGAGACATGGATGGATACATGGATGGATGGAGACATGGATAGATGGAGACATGGATGGATGGAGACATGGATGGATGGATACATGGATGGAGACATGGATGGATGGAGACATGGATGGATGGATACATGGATGGAGACATGGATGAATGGAGACATGGATGGATACATGGATGGATGGAGACATGGATAGATGGAGACATGGATGGATGGACTCATGGATGGATGGAGAGATGGATGGATGGACACATGGATGGATGGACTCATGGATGGATGGACTCATGGATGGATGGACACATGGATGGATGGACTCATGGATGGATGGACATATGGATGGATGGACTCATGGAAGGATGGACACATGGATGGATGGACTCATGGATGGATGGACACATGGATGGATGGACTCATGGATGGATGGACTCATGGATGGATGGACACATGGATGGATGGACTCATGGTTGGATGGACACATGGATGGATGGACTCATGGATGGATGGACTCATGGATGGATGGACACATGGATGGACTCATGGATGGATGGACTCATGGATGGATGGAGACATGGATGGATGGAGACATGGATGGATGGACTCATGGATGGATGGACACATGGATGGATGGACTCATGGATGGATGGACACATGGATTGAATGTACTCATGGATGGATGGGCACATCATGGATGGAGGGACTCATGGATGGATGGACTCATGGATGGATGGACACATGGATGGATGGGCTCATGGATGGATGGACTCATGGATGGATGGAGACATGGATGGATGGACTCATGGATGGATGGAGGCATGGATGGATGGATGGACACGTGGATGGATGGACACATGGATGGATGGACTCATGGATGGATGGACTCATGGATGGATGGACACATGGATGGATGAATGGACACATGGATGGACACATGGATGGATTCATGGATGAATGGACACATGGATGGATGGACTCATGGATGGATGGACTCATGGATGGATGGACACATGGATGGATGGACACATGGATGGATGGAGACATGGATGGACACATGAATGGATGGACACATGGATGGATGGTTTTGAAGAGCTGATGGTCAGCGTTCTTGGCAGAGATCAGAGCACGCACAGTAGCACACTGAGACATGCAGCCTGCAGGGGGGGGAGGGACTTGTAGAGAACGGGAGGCTGTGGATCGGCTGCAGAGGGAGAGAGCTGCTTGTCAGCTGCCGGGCCCCACTGACTGTTACTGAAGGGCGATTTTATGGAGCTGGCTGGATCAGGGATTGAGAGGTGACGTTTTGGGAGGGATCATGTAGTTTCACTTACCTGCTCCGGCTGGCACTCGACTCTATCTGTGAGACATCCACGCTGCTCCTCCTCGCTGCTCATCCTCGCTGCTCCTCCGAGTCTGACGGCGGGCGGGAACCGATTGAGTCAGAGTGACTGACGCGCATGCCACGCCCCCCCACGACATCAGACGGGATGTCCTGAATGATTGGTCCAGTCTGGAGTCTGGACCAATCACAGAATTAGAATGTAGAAGTGGGGAGTGTCGGGGCGCATTGCTCTGCGCCCCGATGACACCCAGAACGGCGGCCAATCGGAGCCTCTGCCTGGGCCACGTAGGATGCCAAACCCCACCCCCGCCATAGCCAGCAATAGGTCCGGC
The DNA here is from genome assembly GCF_965119305.1 of Pelophylax lessonae. Lineage (NCBI taxonomy): Eukaryota > Metazoa > Chordata > Amphibia > Anura > Ranidae > Pelophylax > Pelophylax lessonae. The sequence continues at coordinate 94,804,935 of NC_138777.1, read as the reverse complement.
GCCCCATAGTGGCTTTAAATGGTAATTTTTTATTTTTTTTAAGATGATTGGGGGGGGGGCGGCGTCCCTGCGCCCCCTATCAACCGGCCGCCACTGGTTGGCAGTGCCTCCACTCAGAACAGGGCCTCTGTGAATAGAGAAGATTTTTGGGGAAATTAATCAGTAATCTAAACAAATTCATTGGGAGCAGAAGAACTACAGCAACCAGCATAGAACATTAACCGTAAATATATAGATGCCCACCAGTATAGAAATAATACAATCTTTAGAAACAGTACATACATGCAATGTACACGCGGGTATTATCAGCAAGGGGGCCCGATAGGAGTTCTAGTGGAATTGTGCACATATACCTGAGTATATATAGTTAACAAATAAGTCTACCCTAAAACTAAAACCCCTGCATCTATAGATCTCCACGTTCTAACACTAACCTATACAGCCCTGTAAAGAAGAAATCAGTATACTTACTTTTTTTGAAGTTGATCCATCCAGATTCCATGCTGAGCTCTTCACTGTGGAGGCAGATGCAGAAGACACAGCTGACAACGGAAGCCATAGTAAGTCTATGGGTGACGTCACGTCCCATTCATTTCACAGCAGTTGTCGGCCGTGTCCTCTGCAGAGCTTCCGCCACTGGAGATCAGGTCGGATTGGTTTTAAAAAAGGTAAGTATACAGAATTTTTCTTTACAGGGCTAGATAGGTTAGTGTTAGAATGTGGAGATCTATAGATGCAGGGATTTTAGTTTTAGGGTGGACTCATCCTTTGAAGAGGTTGTAAACCTCAGAATTTTTTATTTTTTTTTAAAAGTACACCTGAAAGACAAACACATAATGAGCTAGTATGCATCGCATTCTAGCTCATTATGATATACTTACCTTAGAACGAAGCGCCGACCGCTTACCTCTCCTATGGGTGACATGTTCTGTCACCCTTCTTTCGGGTTCGCGGCATCCGGCCATTTGATTGGCTGGACCCGCGATTACGTCACTCCCGCTCATGCGCGCGGGAGCCGACGGTCACTGCACGGGGCTCTGAAGGAACGGCACCAGCGGCCGTTCCTTCAGAGTGCATTTGCCAGTGATGTTACTGGCTGCATTTAAGGTAAATATCTCCTAAACGGTACATGTTTAGGAGATATTTACAGTACCTATAGGTAAGCCTTATCATAGGCTTACCCATAGGTACAACTTGCAGAGGAGGGTTTACTTCCTCCAGGTAAATGTTGCAGCAGAGTCCAGTTGCAGGGGCACCTGAGGATGATGCAGTGTCTGTTTTTGTGTCAGAGACCTGAAGTCAAGATCAGCATTCCCAGGAAGATACTCCAACTGTTGTATGACCAGCCCCGGAATGGAACTTCTTATTGGCAGGAGCTGTGATGTGGCACTGGAACTAAGAGTCAGCCTATCTACTCTGTGCTTTTGTCCCAACCTAGTAGTGTATAATAGTTTCTTCCGGCTTGGAGCATGGACAGGACATGTGGCTGAGACAATCTTGCTTTCCCACTTCCTCCTTCTAGGGTTTCAAAGCCAACAACTCAGGGGCAGGAAGTGCATACATAATATATTTACAGGCATTTACAAATTCAGACAGTAGAGGGCAGCAGATCCCTACACACGTTTGGGGGACATCAGGAAAGCTGGTGATTGCAACCTGATGCAGATGGGGCTCAGACAAAATCGAAAGTACCCATCGACACATGCCTTCAACCAAACCAGCACACACAATAAAGTTAAAATTGTAACAACTTCTGTCTTCTTTGTCAGGACAAAAGGTGTTCTGGGCAGATTGCAATATCCTAAAAAACACTGTATCCAAAATCTTTGTTAACACTACTATGGATACACAATAATATGGGGAGCAGAAGAGGAATGTGAATGAAAATGGGTAATCAATGGATGATATGACATGGTGCCACTTACTTTTAGGGCCTGTTTATTATGCTGCCCTGGGGTAACACATGCTATGTACATTGATGTGAAGTGGTGCCATTCTCATTCTGAATGACACCCCAACACACCTACCCAGGACGCATGCTTTTTTAAGTTGGTTTTTAAGTCCATTGTGGTGCATTAGGCAGCCCATTCAAACATATCAGAGCAGACTGGGCTTATATGACTAGGCCCCTGTACATGAGACCCTCGCTGTTCCTAGAGAAAAGGGGGAGGACAGGACTGCTAGTTTATTATTTTATACTATAAAAATTCTGTGTACCTCAACAGTTTATTGGCATTTATTGTACATAAGAATGCTAGAAATGTGACCTACTAAAATTCACAGAAGTGACTAACGCTGATATGTGTGACAGGTCAGGACATAAGCTTTGTACGTGCTCTCAGTCATTGCTGCTAAACACAGGGCTTAGTTACCATAATGGGTGTGATACAGTATACCTTACTGCAGTTACTCTTATGTAAGGTTAGGTGAAACCTGTAGTCAGGGGCTGCATCTAAGCCCAATTGTTGATTGAATAAAGCTTAGTCCTTAAGTCCCTTTTCACACTTTGCGTAGTGGGAACTTGCGCCCCCATTTGCAAATTTGTGTGACAATTTTCATGTGATTCTGCATGTCAGGTATAGGTCAGCCCATTCACTGCAGTGGTTTGCCCTATTGGCAATTGTCGCCCAAAAGAAACTCCTAATGTCATGTTTTGCTGTGATTTCAGTGCCATTCTGTTGTGCAACAGTCGCAGCAAAATTGCACCGCGTTTGGGGTGCCATTTAGAATGAATTACACCTAAACACATGTTGCACGTTTTGCACCAATTACCATGTGATTTGAAATTGCGGGCAGAATTGCAGGAATTCCGCTGGAGATTTCAAATCGCCAAGTGTGACCATGTTGTGATGCTATTGTGATCCCCTGTACAATCTACTTATCTTAGCAGCTCTACCTTCTCTTACCATCTACACAAAGGAGGTGGATGGAGGAATCCCTCCTGCTAGGACATTGTATTCACAGCAAAAAGCACCCAGCAACATCAGAATACACTAATCAGCAGCTGCAGTCACTGATCGATGGACAATTTTCCAACATGTCTCTTTGAAGGAAGTCAATCAAACAAGTTTTTTTGAGCAAGAACAGATGCACTCTGATCAAAATTTAGCCGGTGTCTGCTGAACCGGCCGCATTTCGATCAGTGTATATCCAGCTTTAGTAAAAATAATTCTTTCTGAATCGCTCTTCAGTTGGAGATTACACAAAAATAGGAGTCTATGCTTCTAGATGTGGGAATGTCAGCTCTTCTGGCAGCTTTGATAGACTGGTAAAAGGGTTTTGTCTTTAACAGTCGATAAAGCAATTTTAAGAATAGTCATTTACTGTATATAAAATTTAGAGGTGGGGGAAACAATGGGATTTTTGACTTACCATAAAATCCATTTCTCTTACGTTCATTGACGGACACAGCTTTGGATATTCTTAACTATTGGCTTATACTGCCCCTACAGGGGTAGGATATTAGGCAGAAAAAAAGTCTGGCTATGCCTATTGACAGTCCCATGGGGTATACTCCCTCTCTCTGCTATAGGTACTCAGTTTTGTTACAAACAGTATCAGAAGAATCACAACTCCACAGAGGGGTGGGTGCTGTGTCCGTCAATGAACATCAGAGAAATGGATTTTATGGTAAGTCAAAAATCCAAATTTCTCTTTCGTTTATTGACGGACACAGCTCCTTTTCTTCTTAACCATTGGGAAGTCCCAAAGCAGTGTTAAACATGAGGGGTGGGAACAGCAAAAAGAAACTTCCAAGGCTAACTATAGCCAACCAGGTAAACAGGAGCTCAAACAAAACAACTGGAGCTCTCCTGAAAAAAACAATACACCCTCAAAGAGGATCAGGTCCTCTAAACAGCAGCCTGCAAAACCTTGCGGTCAAAGGAAGCATCTGCAGATGCCAACACATCCACTTTGTAGAACTTTGCGAAAGTGTGCATCGACGACCAGATGGCCACCTTGCAAACCTGCGTCACTAACGCCCGATGACTGAAGGCCCAGGAGGCACTGAGCGCCCAAGTAGAGTGTGCCTACGGGGGAAGGAGGAAGCTGACCCCTGATGGAATAGGCCTGAATCACCATCTGTCTGATCCATCTGAAAATGGTTGCAGGGGAAACAGACAACCCTTTCCGAGGCCCATCCTTGAGCACAAATAGTGAGTCTGACTTCCTAAAAGACTCAGTAGCTGCCAGGTACACCCTAATTGCCCGGTCCACATCCAAGGCATGCAAAGCATGGGACACAGGGAAGGCAACTGTAACGTTCATGCGTTTTTGTTAGTGGATGGATTTACAGCTGCAGAATTATTACACTCAGTAGCCTTGTAGAGATTCTGTTGAACAAACATATCCAACTCTCAGGACTTCATCACCGTGCACAGCCTGTTATATAATATATATATACTTAAGTAGATGTTTAATGGAGGGATAGAATATATGAGGATATATAGATGAGAGACAGGCTATTGTATGGTGAGCACTAGAAGTAGTATTAGGAGAGTTGCAGGTGATGGTAAAGCAGATAGGTTCTGATGTCAAGTATAGTGCAGATGGTAAGAGGACACAGATGGAGTATACTTAGACAGAGTAACCTAGTGCAAGGATAGTTGAAGGTAGTCCCAAGAACTAACAGTCTATGCAGATGATAGTGAATAGATAGATACAGATAGTCTTGGTAATTGCAGTAGATGACAGTAGGAGATTGGTTAGTAAGAATCCCCTGTGGGGTACTTATCACTTAGATAGGTTAGTAGTAACAATGTCCATTAGAGAGAGGTGATCCCGTAGCGAGATACGGATCACCAGCGAGGTTCCGGCTTCCGTTCAGCAAGGGAAGATGTCAGCAGCTCCGACTTCACAGGAGTAGGTGCGGTGAACATGTGGTTTGAAAGGGTGAAGGTGAAAACAGCATGCCAGGGGTGATCGGGTGGCGAGACACAGGATCCGAAAACAGGTTCAGGTAGCGAGATACAGGAACGTGTAGATCTGGTATTCTGACTTCAGAGAGCGGGACGCTCCAACCATGGCGGTTGAACGAGCCATGAGTGAGAGCAAGCCGGCGATTGAAATAGCCGCTCATAGCGGCGCTCGGCAATGATGTCATCCGGTCTTAAAGGTATATGCGTCTCTTGTTACACAAGATGGGACGCAATTAGCAGAGGAGAAATATGGAAACAAGGGTACCAGAGGTACCAGAACATTACAGCAACACAATGTTTTCATTCAAATGAAAATCAGAGACAACCTTCGGAAGGAACAACGGACGGGGCAAAGAACCACCTTATGTCTGTGAACCACCAAGTAAGGTGAACGACAGAATAATGCCGCCAATTCAGACACCCTGCAGGCAGAGGTGATAGTCTCCAAAAAGGCCACCTTCTGGGACAGCGTAAGCTGGGGAATCTCCCGAAGGTTCTCAAAAGGAGGCTTCTGGAGGGCTGAGAGCACCAAACTGAGGTCCCACGACGGTAGCGGAGACCGCACTGGAGGAGCCAAGTGCCGAACTCCCTGAAGAAAAGTACACACCAGGGAGTATGTGGTCAAGTACACACCAGGGAGTATGTTGAAAGAAGACCGCTAAGGCCGACACCTGGCCCTTGATCATTTCTGCTCAATCCCATGTTGAAGGAAGGTCAAGATCGTAGCCACCGAAAAAGAAAGGATGAACTCCAAGAGACTCACACCACGCAATGTACTTCTTCCACCTACGAAGGTAGATCTTTCTAGAATTAGATTTCCTAGCTTTTAACAGCATTGGAATCACCGACAAACTTCTATCCATCAGCACCTGGCGTTTAACAGCAAAGCCGTCAAAGCCAGCGACTGTAAAGCAGGATGGAAGATTGGTCCTTGGGACAAAAGATCCTCCCTGAGAGGAAATTTCCAAGGAACGTCAGCGACCAGCCACACCAGATCAGCGTACCAAGCCTGACGAGGCCAGTCCAGGGCCACTAAGATGACCGAAATCCTTTCTGTTGAGATCCTGTGTAGAAGTCTTGGCAGAAGCTTGAGAGGAGGGAAGGCGAAAATCAGACGATACTGACCCTACGGGGCCACCAGCGCATCTGTGGAATCCATCAGAAGATCCAGTGACCGAGCCACAAACCTCTGCACCTTTCTGTTTGGCCAGGACGCCAACAGATCCACCTCAGGGATGCCCCACCGGAGACACAACTGATGAAACACCTCCGGATGAAGGGACCACTGCCCTTGGTCCAAAGCCTGCTGACTGAGATATTTTGCCTGCCAGTTTTCCACCCCGGTAATGTGTAGGGTGGAGAGGGCCAACCTTAGAATGCTGGCTACCTCCAGAGCTGCTAGGATAATCCTTGTGTCCCCCTGGTGATTGCCATAAGCCACGGCCATGGCATTGTCTGACTGAATGTGCACTGGACATCCCTGAAGACGATCTGTCCAATGTTCCAGGCACAGTCTGATCGCTCAGAGTTTCAACACATGCAGTAGATCGGTAGTCTGGACTCTTCCAGTGTCCAGATCCCCTGAGCAGAATTTTTGCCAAGGACGCCTCCCCAGCCAGACAGGCTGGCATACGTGGTGAACACTGTCCAATACAAGGGGAGGAAGGATTTGCCCAGTCGAAGCGCCAGAAAACAAAGCCACCATATCAGGAACTCTTTCGTTCCCCGGCTCAGCCAGAGCTGATTGTCCAGAGACTGTGGATTCTTGTCCTATTTGGCCAGAATCTCCCTTTTCAGGGATCCTAAATGGAACTGTGCAAACCGAACCGCCTCGAATGTAGACACCATCAAGCCCAGCACCCGCATGCAAGTACGGATGACCATCTGCTGGACAGCAGGAGACGAATTGCAGCCTGCAGTTTCTGGAGTTTGTCCAGAGGGAGGAGCACTCTGGCTAAGGCCAAGTCCAGAGTCAGACCCAGATAGTCCAGCTTTGTAGATGGAACAAGACTTCTGAAAATTCAAAATCCAGCCAAACTCCCTCACCAGTTCCTATGGTGATTTCCAGGTTTTCCACCAGAGCAGTAGGAGACTCTGCTCACAGAAGGAGGTCGTCCAAGTAGCCCAGTACCACGATTCCCCATTGGCGTAACAAAGCTAGTATTGGGGCTAATACTTTTGTGAAGACCCTGAGGAGCAGATGGCGAGACCAAAGGGTAATGCCACAAACTGATAGTGCTCCTTTCCCACGGCAAAGTGGAGGAAGCGCTGGAGACCGACACATATTGGAGGTAAGCGTCCTTGATGTTGACGGAAGCAAAAAAATCCCCCTGATTCAGGGAAGCCACCACCGTGTGAATGGACTTCATTCTGAACTTCTGCACCCGCACAAAGCAGTTCAGCACCTTGAGGTCCAGAATTGGACGCACCTTGCCTTCCTTCCTGGGGACTGTAAATTGGTTTGAGTAAAACCCCTGAAAACGTTCCGAAGTCGGAACCGGGACCATCACCCTTTACAGTAAAAGGTCTTGCACCACCCAAAAAAAGAGTCTGTAAGCAGACCGGGGACAGTCGCACATTGGAAAGAAGAACCCTATCAGAGGATAAGAACAAAACTCGATCTTGTAGCCGGACTGAATGTCTTGTACCAGGGGAGTCCCTGGGTCAGAGAACTAGCAAAGACGTCCCCCCACCTTAGTCTGCGGGTCTGGAGAAGCCTGCACTTGACTTGCCCGACCAAGTTCGCTTGGATCCTCCAGAGGAGGCCCCAAAGGGCTCTGATCCCTTGTCAGTCCACCCTGAGGGACAAAACAACATCTTATGAGCTGAGAAGGAGGGCCCACGTTTACGACGAGGATCCTTGCCCTTAGTAACCTGCGGAAGAAAGGTACTCTTCCCCCCTGTGAGACCTTTAATGATGTCATCCAGGGTAGCACCAAACAGGTGATCTCCTTGAAAGGAAAGATCAGTCAAGGCCTTTTTAGAAGTCTGGTCCGCAGACCAGCATTCGAGCCAAAAGACACGCTGAAGGACCACTGCCGAAACAGAGAGCCAAGCCACTAGGGGAGCCGCATCCAAAGAGGTATCACAGATAAACTGCAGCCCCTGGACCAGCTGGTCCACTAGCTCAGCAAAGGCAGGGGGAGCTTCTCCTCCTCCAGGTCACGGCACAAAAACCTAGCCCATTCGGTCAGAGTCTGCGACATCTGGGCAATGGTGATATCGGCATTAGTGCCGAACCAGCCAGGGTGTACATATTGCGGGCCACAGCCTCCTCTTTCCTGTCAGCTGGGTCCTTAAATGCTGGGGACTCTTCAACCGGAATCATGGTTGCCTTGTTCTATCTGGAAACCGGAGCGTCCACCACCGGTGGAACAGTCCACTTCTTAAGAAGGAACTCCTCACAGGGGTATTGACTGGCAAATCCCTTAGGGACCCCCAAGGGGACTCTTTGGTCGTCCCCATCCTTTAGTGACAATTCTGTCAAAATAGGAGGGGAAAGGGAACAACTTTTCGGCTCTGGATGGCTTGTGAGTGCCAAAGGGAACCTGCGCCTCTGTCGCAGCTGCAGCTGCATCCTCCATCTTTAAGGTCTCATGCACCGCTACAATAAGTGCGTCCACCAGCACCTGTTTGTACGCAGTTGCAAAAGAGGAGGAATTCTCCTAACTATCTGAGGATTTAGGGCGCGTGGCCGCAGAGCCAGCAGAGTGACCCAGGCCTGTGGTGTCAGAATCCGATTCGGGATCTGATGAGACAGATGAGGCATGGGAAGGCAGGGGGCGCTTTTTGCCAGCCTGTTGCCCAAAACCCCCTCCACCTGGGACACAAAGCACTCCAGGACTGCCATCAGTGCGTCGATGCATGGGACCCGGAGAGACCCGTAGCCTCAGAGAGGGGATCAGGCAGGAAGATGTGCTCCAAAGACTCCATGAGTCACCAGGGAGACCCCACAAAAAAGTGTAAAACACTGCTAAGGGACACCCCCATCGCTCTGGCAGCACCACTCAGTTGCCAATAACAGAGCACCTAATTAATCCTCAGCAGAGAAGGAGAGGACCCCACCAGACTCACCACCTCACAGAAACCAGGCACCACAGCCACCAGGAGAATCTGCACTGCACTTGCAGTGATCAGGAAATTAATTGATCCAGGGGATGAGGAGGGGCTCCCTCCACCAAAATCGCTGCCCAGATGGCTCTACTGTCATGGCCACCCCTATTTTCAATGGCAAACCACCGCAAAATGGCCGCCAGATTACACAAACATGGCCCCCGTGCATTGACAAGAAAATGGCGGCACCATAAGGCTCCCAGGGACCCAGGAGGGATCCCTAGGCCTCAGAAAACGGCAAAGGCAGAAAGGTGGGGCCCTGGCAGGAGCCCCCACCAGGTACAGTCCCCCCCCCCTCCACAGCCGATTGCCCAGTCGCCAGCAGCGCATCCCGCCGCCCCCATCACCAGCACAGCACCCTTTCCCCCACCCCAAGTGGTGGACCAGGCCACCCCACAGCCCCTAGCATTAGTGAAGGGGGGTAGATGAGGGGCAATATGGTCCACAGGGACCACCAGACCAATCAGGGGGGTGCCTAACGGGAAGGAGGGGAACCCAGGGGTCAGACTGTCCCATGGAGAGGCCCACGTCCACCCTAAAACCCTCCAGGGGGAGAGGGGGGCAGCTACTCACCATACCAGGAACCAGGTGGGCACCACTACAGACAGAACCCCTCTCCATCAAAATGGGGGGCAGGAGGAACGCTGTGACTCGGGCTGCGAACCCGGGTGAACCCCAAGAGACACACACCATGCAATGTACATCTTCCAAGTATAATGGTAGATCTTCCTAGAAGTAGATTTTCTAGCCTTTTGCAGTGTAGGAATCAGTGATTCAGACAAGCCACTATCCTGCAGCACCTAGCTTTCAACAGTCAAGCCGTTAAAGCCAGTGACTGTCAAACAGGATGGAAGATTGGTCCTTGGGACAGCAGATCTTCCCTGAGAGGAAATCTCCAAGGAGCATCGGCGACGAGCCGTACCAGATCAGTGTACCAAGACCGGCGAGGCCACTAGAATGACCGGAATCCCTTCTGCCTCAATCCTGCACAGGAGTCTTGGCAGAAGTTTAAGAGGGGGAAAGACGTAAAACAGACGATACCGACCCCAAGAAGCCACAATTGCGTCTGAGGCGTCGGTCAGAGGAACTTGAGACCGTGCACAAACCTCTGTACCTTGAGACGAGAGGCCAACAGGTCCACCTCGGGAGCACCCCAGTGGAGCCACAACTGATGAAACACCTCCGGAAAAAGTGACCATTCCTCCTGGTGCAATGCCTGTCGACTGTGGCAATTCGCTTGCCAATTTTTCACCCCTGGAATGTGTACTGCAGAGAGGGCTGAAACAAAGCGTTCTGCCCACTTTAGAATGCACGGCTATTTTCCAAGCCACCAGGACTCTTCTTATGCCCCCTTGGTAAATAACATAGGCCACTGCTGTGGCATTGTACGATTGTATCTGTACCAGACACCCCCCGAAGATGACTTGTCCACTGATCCAGACAAAGTCTGATTGCTCAGAGTTCCAATACAATGATCAGCAGTCTGCACTGTTCCATAGTCCAGGCCCCTAAAGCAAAATCTGTGCTGAGGATGCCTCCCCACCCGGGCAGGCTGGCAGCCACGATGACCACAGCCCAGTACGGGGGGGGAAAAGGGATTTTCCCAGGCGAAGTGCCGGAGAATGAAGCCACCAAATCATGGACCCTCTGATACCCTGGCTCAACAGGATCAGATTGCCTAGAGACTGTGGATCCCTGTCCCATTTGACCAGAATCTCTTCTTGCAGAGATCTTGTGTGGAACTGCAAACGGAACTGCCTCAAAGGCAGACTCCATCAGGCCCAGCACCCACAAGCAAGTCTTGAGGGATGACCATCTGCTGGACAACAGAAGCTGAATTGCATCCTGCAATTTCTGAAGTTTATCCAGAGGAAGAAAACACTCTGGCTGAAGCAGAGTCCAGAGTCAGACCCACAAAGTCCAGCTTGTGGACGGAACCAGAGCAGACTTCTGAAGAATCAGAATCCAGCAGAAGATTGTCCAGGTACTCCAGTACCGCGATCCCCTGCTGATACAACAAGGCCAACACCGGGCCCAAGCACGTTCGTGAAGACCCGAGGAGCGGAGGTGAGACCAAAGGGTAACTCCACAAACGGATAATGCCCCTCGTCCACAGCAAAGCGGAGGAAGTGCCGTTGACCCGCACATAGTGGAATGTGAAGGTAAGCGTCCTTAATGTCGATAGAAGCCAGAAAATCCCCCAGATGCAGGGATGCCACTACCATGCAAATGTACTCCATTCGGAACTTCTGTACCCGCACCTGCATCAGTGTCCTGATTATCAGTGCAGTCCAAACAGTGCCCACCAGTGCTGCCAATCAGTGCCCATCAGTGCTGCCAATCAGTGCCTCCTCATCAGCATGACCTATTAGTGCTGCCTACCAGTGCCGCCTACCAGTGCCCATCAGTGCCACCTATTAGTGCCCATCAGTGCTGCCTATCAGTGCCTCCAAATTAGTGCTAACCAGTGCTGCCCTATCAGTGCCCACCAGTGCCACCTATCAGTGCTCATCAGTGAAGCCTATTGGTGCCCATCAGTGCAGCCTATCGGTGCCCATCAGTGCAGCCTCATCAGCATAGGGGAAAAATTACCTGTTTGCAAAATTTTATAACAAACTATGAAAATTTTTTATTTTTTTTTCAAAATTGTTGGTCTTTTTTCATTTGTTTAGCAAAAAAATAAAAAAACCCCAGTGGTGAATAAATACAGTACCACCAAAAGAAAGCTCTATTTGTGTGACAAAGGTAAAGATTAAAGTTAAGGTAAACAAAAAAAAAAAAAACTTTAGCCTTTACAACCACTTTAACCACTTGCCGACCAGCTTCCGCAGATATATGGCGGCAGGTAGGCAAGTTCCCGCGAAATTATGTACCCGTATGTCGCTTTACGGGAGCGATCGTAGGGGTGCGCACGCGCCGTGAGCGGGGAAGCTGCCGGGAACCTGCGATTGCTCCCCGTGAAGACAGGACAGCGGTCTGCTGCTTTAAACACAGCAGACCGTTCTTCTGTCAGCAATCAACACAGGGCTCCTGTGTTTCTCCTACTTAGGAACACAGATCCCTGTGTTGATTCCATAAGCCCAACCCCCCCCCCCACAGTTAGAAAACACCCCCTAGGCATACACCCCCTGGGCATACTTTTAACCCTTTGATCACTCCTGGTGTTAACCCCTTCCCTGCCAGTGTCATTGGAACAGTAACAATGCATTTTTTTAGCACTGATTACTGTATTAGGGTCACTGGTCCCCCAAAAGTGTCAAACAAGTCAGTTAGGTGTCCGATCTGTCCGCCGCAATGTCGCAGTCCCACTAAAAATCGCTGATCGCCACCATTACTAGCAAAAAAATATAAATACAAATGACATAAATCTTTCCCCTAGTTAGTAGATGCGATATCTTTAGCGCAAACCAATCAGAATACGCCAATTGGGATTTTTGTTTACAAAATTATGTAGCAGAATATAACTTAGCCTAAAATTATGAAACACTTTGATTTTTTTTTTTTTTTAATTGGGAATGTTATATAGCAGAAAGGGAAAAATATTGTTTTTTTTTTTTCCAGAATTGTCGCTGTTTTTTGTTCATAGCATCGCACGACTACGCAATTCTCGGTTAAATTAACGCAGTGCAAAATAGCAAAAAATGGCCTGGTCATTAAGGGGGAAAATCTTCCGGTCCAAAAGTGGTTATAGTGGAACTGAACTGCTTCTGATCAACACAAACCAAAAATGCTATTTAATTCATTTGTATTATTTAAAGCGGTAGTAAACTTCGCTTTTTAACTTTGACCTTCAGGTAAGCCTATAATAAGGCTTACCTGTAGGTAAAATTAATATCTCCTAAACCTGCACGGTTTAGGAGATATTCACCCTGCATGAAGCCGCTGACACCAGCGGCGCATGCGATCTGAAAGTCTGGCATTCCTTGGCGGAAAGTGAACTCCCTCGCGCATGCGCGGGAGGGACGTCATCGCGGCTCCTGCCACTCACAGTGCCGGAGCCGCCAAACCTGGAAGAGCATGTCATGTCTGCTCCCTCAGCGGTGTCCGGGTGACCGTGTCAGGGCTTCGTTCTAAGGTAAGTATTTCATAATGTGCTAGTATGCAATGCATACTAGCACATTATGCCATTGTCCTGCAGGGTCTGTTTTTTTTTTTCTTGTTTTTTTTGGGGGGGATGCAACTGCTTTAAAGCAACTCCCCCCCAATCCATCTATGTCCCCATGCTTTATTTTGCTCAGATATTTTTAAAAACACCCCCTAGCATTTCTGGTCGTGCCCATCTTGAGTAAGGGCAGACAATTCCTGTATCATTTGCTTCCTGGAATCCTTCTGCCTTTAGCTCAGGCATAGGCTGAGCGGAGAACCCTCCCTCCTCTCCTGAAGACCCCTGGGATGTATGACGTCATTAGCCTAAGCATGAAAACCAGGAAGCAACTAAAGAAACATAAAAAAAATTTAAAAGAAGTAAATATGATATACTTTCTTATCTATTTCCTAATGCTAGCAGCATGAGGTTTGAAAATATTCCATATTGAGAGAGTGAAGTTCCGCTTTAACTTTGTTCAAAGCTGCACAGTTTATTTTTTATTTTCAGGAGCCCCTTACCTGCATAGGCAGTATTTTGGTAAAGGTGAACTAACCCATCCATACAGTACATACAGTCCTCCTGCAGACCCTTGAAGGGAAACTTATGCTGGCCAAACACGCACAGAATTTGGGCTGAAACTGGTCGTTTTCGGAAAGATCATTCGACATTCGTGCCGTTAGTGAACCCAACTTTACTGACAATTTTGACCATGGGCCTAGCTAATATCGATGCATGACCACAAAGGAGCCACTGAGGTTCAAGATAAATGCATTATCCCTTACCTCGATGTGAGTTACTACTTTTTTAACCACTTAAGCCCCAGAAGATTTTACCCCCTTCCTGACCAGGGCCTATTTTGCTATTCATAATGAAGAGGGGTGACCAGCGCTACGGATTTCAAAATATGAAAAAAAAAAAAAAAAAAGGGGGGTGGAAAAAGTGCAAAAACGAATAAATAAAATAGTAAGGTGTAAGCTGCCCCAATCAAACCTTTAAATCAAGGTGAAAGTGATAAATAAAATGTGACGATTGGTGTTGGCGCTACCTTTATGAATACCCCAAAAAATGTGAGTGGGGATGAAAGGGTGTAAAAACCCACAAATGGTGAAATGTGCCAAATGGTGTAATAAATGATAATCAGAAATGCGAGTCTGAGTGTTTATTTACAAATTAAATAATAGTGCTGAAAGTAAAACACGTGAGTGTAATAAACTCACTACCATGCATAGGGTGAAAAAGGATTGGTGATTAATACATAAAACGTGCCACACAAAGTGTGATGATAAACTGAAAATGCAAAATCCGTAGTGGCCACTAGGTGGCGTTTCTTCGGAATACAACCTGTATGATGATGAGGGGTTCCCTTTCGGATAATGATGCAAATAATGGCCGCTGGCGGGAGGCCTAGATGCTCATATAAGAAGAAACCCCATAGTGAATAGTCACATCATACATAGCAAAAAAGCAAGGTGTAGATAACTCGCTCCAGTCGACGTCATTGTGACGAAACGCGTAGGGCGGAGTCTCCGACGTCATACGTCACTTCCGGTTATCGGCCGTGGAACGCGGAAGCATCCCGGCGCACACTGTACTCTGATCTCGATCATCTTAAGAGTGAGTTATCTACACCTTGCTTTTTTGCTATGTATGATGTGACTATTCACTATGGGGTTTCTTCTTATATGAGCATCTAGGCCTCCCGCCAGCGGCCATTATTTGCATCATTATCCGAAAGGGAACCCCTCATCATCATACAGGTTGTATTCCGAAGAAACGCCACCTAGTGGCCACTACGGATTTTGCATTTTCAGTTTATCATCACACTTTGTGTGGCACGTTTTATGTATTAATCACCAATCCTTTTTCACCCTATGCATGGTAGTGAGTTTATTACACTCACGTGTTTTACTTTCAGCACTATTATTTAATTTGTAAATAAACACTCAGACTCGCATTTCTGATTATCATTTATTACACCATTTGGCACATTTCACCATTTGTGGGTTTTTACACCCTTTCATCCCCACTCACATTTTTTGGGGTATTCATAAAGGTAGCGCCAACACCAATCGTCACATTTTATTTATTATTTTGCTATTCGGCACTACGTGACTTTAACAGACAATTGCGCGGTCGTGCGACGCTGTACCTAAAGCGATTTTTTGATCATGCGCTATAAACAAAAAAAGAGCGTCAATTTTGCAAAAATAACAATATTTTTTATACGAAATTCCCAAAAGAAAAAATGTAAAAATCAAAATGTTTTAACATTTTAGGCCAATTTGTTTTATGCTACATATTTTTGGTAAAAAAAAATTGCAAAAAACGTATTTTGATTGGTTTGCGCAAAAGTTATTGCGTTTACTAACTAAGGGAAAGATTTTTGTCATTTTTGTTGTTTTTTTTAACGCGTAATGGCGGCGATCTGCGATTTTTTTTGCGGGACTGCGACATTACGGCAGACAGATCGGACCCTTGACTGACATTTTTGACACTTTTGGGGTTACCAGTAACATTACTACAGTAATCAGTGCTATACATATGCACTGTTACTGTAAAATGACACTGGCAGTGAAGGGGTTAACTTTTTTTTTAGAGGGAGGGGTTGTGTGTGTCCCTAGGGGCGTGATTCTAACCGATTGGCTGTGGCTTGAGGTGTAGGAACAGTGATCAACGGTGCTACATAGTAGAAAGAACCGTATGATCACTGTTCTTACACAGGGGGGAATGACAGGCGGCTTGTTTACATCAGCCGCCTGCCTTTCTCCCGCTGTAACGGACAATCGCGAGTGACCGGTGGACATCGGGTCTGTCGGGCACACGCGCGCGGGGGGGGGGGGGTCCGTGACCGAGCGGGAGCGTGCCTCCAGCGGCGCGCTCGCTCCCCAGAGCCTCACAGGCTAGCGACGTACCCATACGTCACTTTGCCTGTGAGGGACTGACCGCCGCAGTATATGTACTTGCGGCGGTCGGCAAGTGGTTAATTGCTGTATTAAAATTTGATTGCACTCAGAGGTGCTCTCCCTTCTTCTTCTAATGTCGATGGATCTGAAGCGAAAACTTTTACTGTCTCAACTAAAGTGTACACATGTATGTTATAATCGAAACGAAAAGAATATTCTGTTTTATTTGTTTTTATTGTTATAGAACTATCACTACGAACATGGAAACAATCATATAAAGGAGTTTATTCTATCAGTTAGTGGACAATTCACTTTCGAATGACGAATAATCGTTTAGTCTGCAAATAACCGGAATTCCGTCCGTGTATGGCCAGCATTAGCCAAACAGGTTGGGAATTACTGTGCTACATTGTATTTTATTCTACTGAAAGCAAAGCAACAACATTTTGTAGCACAGTAATAAATAATTTCTCAACTCCAGTCTCTCAGGTTAGTTATATACATGTCTTTCAGAATTGGGTGTGAGTTTCTTTACTATGGGGATAGTCCTGCCGCTATGTACAGTAGACAAACAGTGTCTGTATATCAGCCACTGACTGATTGTGCAACCACAGCTTGACTGCTATGGAAATGTATTTAAATATTTATGAGAATTGTAGACGCATGGTCAATCTGAATAGTGAAACATTAACAATGTGCTAAGGAAAAATTCCTGGAAAGTTTATAAAGGTATATTTACCTAGAGTCAAAAAAACATTTCCGACCAGGGTTTTTCTGTCACTTTTTGTTTACAAGTTTCAGTATTTTTTGCTAGAAAATTACTTATAACCTCCAAACATTAAAACATTTTTATTAGCAGAGATCTTAGGAAATAAAATGGCAATTTTTTTTTTTTAATGTCAGACGGTATTTTGGAAAAAATACACTTTAACCACTTCAGCTCCGGAAGGTTTTACCCCCTTAATGACCAGGCCATTTTTTGCAATTTTGCACTGCATTGCTTTAACCACTTTACCGCTGCTCACTAGAGCTCTACTGCGGCAAAGTGGTTCGATAACGTCTGGTGACATAGACCTACGTCGCCAGACATTCCCCTCTCTCGGTGGCGTGCGCGGCGCCGGAGGCTCGCTCCCGCTGTATTCAGTCACAGCGGGAGTCGGGCCAGGGGAAGAGAGACGGTGATCACCGCCGCTCTTCCCCGATCGTCGGGGAATCGAGTCTGGAGATCCGCCCGCTTGTGTAAACAAAGCGGGCGGATCTCCTAAGTGACAGGCAGGGTCAGATTGCAGGATTCAGCATAGCTCAACCTGCGATCTGTCCCTGTGTCACTCAGTCACCTCCCCCCACACATGTCAGTAAACACCAGGCATACATTAACCCCTCCCTCTCCATTAAAATTAACCCCTTCCCTGCCAGGGTCATTTTTACAGTAACAGTGCATATTTATAGCACTGATTCCTGTAGTAATGTCACTGGTACCCCCAAAAGTGTCAAAAATGTCAGTCAAGGGTCCGATCTGTCCGCCGCAATGTCGCAGTCCCGCAAAAAAAATCGCAGATCGCCGCCATTACTCGTTAAAAAAAAAACACCAAAAACGACAGAAATCTTTCCCTTAGTTAGTAAACGCAATAAATTTTGCGCAAAACAATCAAAATACGCTTATTGCGATTTTTTTTACCAAAAATATGTAGCAGAAAAAAAATTGGCCTAAAATGATAAAAAAATTTGATTTTTACATTTTTTGGGGGGAATTTCATATAAAAAAATGTGAATTTTTTTCAAAATTCTCGCTCTTTTTTTGTTTATAGCGCAAAAAGTAAAAATCGCACAGGTGATCAAATACTACCAAAAGAAAGCTCTATTTGTGGGAAAAAAGGACATAAATTTCGTTTGGGTATGGTGTTGCATGACTGCACAATTGTCAGTTAAATTTGCACAGTGCCGAATCGCAAAAAGTGGCCTGGACATAAGACAGCAAAATCCTCTGGTGGTAAAGTGGTTAAAGGACAATTGCACTCCATACCCAAATACAATTGATGTCCTTTTTTTTCCCCACAAATAGAGCTTTCTTTTGGTGGTATTTGATCACCTCTATGGTTTTTAGATTTTGCGCTATAAACAAAGCGCTGTAAAAAAAAAAAGCGTGAATTTTGAAACAAAAAAACACAATATTTTTTACTTTCTGATACAAAACATTCCCAATAAAAAAAATTTCAAAAATCTAATTTTTTTTTATCTTTTTTTTTTTTAGTTTAGGCCAATTTGTATTCTGCTGCATATTTTTGGTAAAAAAAATTCCAAAAAGCATATATTGATTGGTTTGCGCAAAAATTATAGCGTTTACAAACATATAGATAGATTTATGGACTTTTTATTTATTTATTTTATTTTTAATTAGTAATGGCGGCGATCAGCGATTTTTATCGGGACTGCGACATTGCGGCGGACAGATCAGACCCCTAACTGACATTTTTTTGGGGACCAGTGATATTAATACAGTAATCAGTGCTAAATAATATGCACTGTTACTGTATAAATGACACCGGCAGGGAAGGGGTTAACACTGGGGGTGATCAAGGGGTTAAATGTGTTCCCTATTGTGCTTACTAACTGTGTGGGGGGATGGGTTGAACAGAGGCAGGAAGAGATCGGTGATTCAGCTTAGCTTAGCTGAATCGCACAATCTTTCCCTACCTCTCTGACAGAAGACCCACCTGCTTTGTTTACATAAACAGGCAGCTCTTCTGTCATTCTAGCTGAAGATCGCGGGAGGCCGGCAACGATCGAGCCCGCTCCTCCCACGGTCTGGCTCCCGCTGTGTCTAATCACATGATCTACTTGAGTATGTGCAGCCAAGCCGCCCTGCCGCAGTATATCTGTGTGGGGCGGTCGGCAAGCAGGTAATGAATTAGAAAAAAATTTGAATTTAGAAAATTAGAAATTAGAAAAAACAAACGCATTATTTACCCCAATTTTTTTGTATAATTTAAAAGATGATGTTATGGCGAGTAAATAGATACCTAACATATCACACTTTAAAATTGCGCACACTCAACTTTGATGATCCTACAGGGCGCTACAACTTGCTTAATACTCTTTTTTTCAGATATATGCAGCTGAGACATACCTTTTTGTCCCAATTTGTATTAGATCCTCTCAACTTTAAACCTAGTGACCTAGAACTACTGACCCGTAATGACTCCCTAACCAAACCATTATCCTTCATATACAGGTGCATTTAATACAATTACTTAAGTAAGGTGCGAGATCCACTTTTTATGCGGCCCCTCACCTTCGCTAAAAGGCAGCAAGAGCAATAAAAAATATTTCATATTATATAGGTACATCTCATAAAATTAGAATATCATCAAAAAGTTAATTTATTTTAGTAATTCAATTCAAAAAGTGAAACTCATGTACTTTATATAGATGTGTTACACACAGTGATATATTTCAAGCATTTATTTCTTTTAATTCTGATGAATATGGCTTACAGCTAGTGAAAACCCAAAATTCAGTATCTCAGAAAATTAAGTGAAACTTATATACTTTATATAGATGAGTTACACACGAAGTGATATATTTCAAGCATTTCTTTTTTTTAATTTTGATAAAAAATTTGAAAATTAGAATATTACATAAGACCAATAAAAAAAAAAAAAAAAAAAAAGGATTTTTAATACAGAAATGTTGGCCTACTGAAAAGTATGCCCATGTACAGTATAGAATGCACTCAATACTTGGTTGGGACTCCATTTGCAGGAATTAATGCATCAATGCATGTGGCATGGTGGAGTTCAGCCTGTGGCACTGCTAAGGTGTAAGGATGGGCTTTGTGTTCGAGTCGAACGTAAGTTTGACTTGAATATCAGCTGTTCGTGTGATCGCTGAACACACAAACAAATAGGGCGCTCGTCAGGAAGTTCGCCCGCCGATGAGCGCCCCATAATGTAATGCGCTCTTGTAGTGATTGCTGATGATTGGCCAAAGCATGCACCTGACCCGTATGCTTTGGACAATCACAGCACAATGTACTGTGAGAGCCATGATAGGCCAAAGGCAGAGTGCCTTTGGTCAATCATGGCTCAGGGGCTAAGTCCACACCACACTATATAAGGCTGCTGCCTACACAGCAGTCGTGTATAGTGCGTGACAAAAGAGATTAGGCAGGTAGTTAGTGGATAGTGTGTTCAGTCAGTCTAGTGTAGTGTACAGGCATCCCCAATTTTTAAAATGTATGGATATGTTTTAGTCCTGGGTACCCTCTCGGTGCTCCCCAAGTTTGGTGTCCCTGTCACTTATGGTTCTTGAGCAGTACCATGTCAAGCTGACCGAGATTTCCCATAGACGCCAATGTTAAAGACAGAGAGCAGTGCCATGTCAAGCTGACCAATATTTCCCATAGATGCCAATGAGCACTGAAAGCTAAAAATTGGTCTGTGCAGGAAGGGGGTGAAAGTGCTCTGTATTTAGGTGGTTAAGGCGAACCCTATGAACAAATGTAAGAAATAAAAATGTGTGGGGTCCCCCCCCCCAAAAGCTATACCAGGCCCTTTGGATCTGGTATAGATTTTGAGGGGAATTCTACGCCAAAAGTAAAAATTTCATGGGGTCCCCCCAAAATCAATACCAGACCCTTATCCGAGCATGCAGCCTGGCAGGCCAGGAAAGGGGGGGGGGGGGGGAGACAAGCAAGCAGAGGGATGGGGACACTTTAATTTTTTTTTCTTATTTATTTTACTTTTTATTTTTACACTGTACCTTTAATGTTTTTTTTTTTTTTTTTTTTTTTTTTATATCACTTTTATTTCTATTACAGGGAATCTAAACATCCCTTGTAATAGAAATAAGGATGACAAGTCCCCAAATCTCTTCTTTAAAAGCAAAAGATAAAAAAAAATGATTTACTTCCAGCCTGGACCGGAAGTGACGTCATGATGTCATGCCGTCACTCCAGTCCTCCAAGGCCATAGAGGCAATAAAAGAGTACTGTATCTACTTTTTGATCGCCCATGGGAGCAGCCTACCACACCATTGGATCCTTTCTCGGACGAAGCGGCGGAAACGGTAAGCCCGAGAAACACCGGCCGTTTCGGAAAGTGCTCCAGCGGCTCATGATTCGCTCGGACGGGTTTCATGAGAAAGGCAGCTGCAAAAAAATGATAAAACGGGGTTATGGCTGATATCTTCAGCCATAATTCCTGTAAACCACTTGCAAACTGCAATGCATATATACATATTGCTGTCGGTAAGTGTTAGTTCAATTAGTATAATTGCCTGAAACTTGTATAAATCTGTATGCTGAGCTGTCAGCTAAAATCAAGCTTAGGGTGTCTGGGCAACAGAGGGGTACAAAAAAGTTAATCCCAGATGATCAGTGACATGTAATTGCCATCATCCCATATATCGAATAAAAAGGTGACACTGGAAGTGTCGATCTCCTCTTGAAGAAAGGGGGGATTTTTAAGGCAATAATAAACTGAAAATCAATATTTATAAAATAGCATTTATTGGACTAAAAAATGACAAATAGTGCCATTGTTACATAATTAAAGAAACACCACGACCATACGTGGAACACCACCATGGGTCATGGATCACAGAACAAACACACAATGCATATAAACATGAATGATGATATATGAAAAAGAAAAAAATAGGAAAATATGATTGTGAAGGGAAACAAGGGATGGAGGTAAACCCCTCCCACACCGGGGATCAGAGTCCCAGGTGGGGGAGAATGTTCAATCCAACGCGTTTTCGCATTTTGCAGGAGGTAGCTAGGGGTTTCTTATACATGCTCTTTTGCTCTCCTATTTTTGTGCCACTATGGACCCCTTTTTGAGATCCACTGGAGCTGTCTGCTCCACCGTGTGAGGGAAATCCACACCTGTTTGAGTGCACCACCTTTTAAGGGGTACTTTTATTACCATTTGACACCCCGTGGGCCTATCGGATGGGCAGACTGTTTGTTCCAACACTATTTGGGGGACAGCATATCAGCTGCTCCTACCCCTCTCGGGGTCAACAACTGTATCACCAACATTTGAAGTCTGTATCTTCATGGCAATTATAGTCTTTCATTATTACCAAAATAACTTGAAACAAAGGGACTACCAGTTCACATATCCCTGAGGAAGAGTGGAACTACAAAAGTTCAACACAAACATTCGAAACGTGTCGGATTGAACATTCTCCCCCACCTGGGACTCTGATCCCCGGTGTGGGAGGGGTTTACCTCCATCCCTTGTTTCCCTTCACAATCATATTTTCCTATTTTTTTCTTTTTCATATATCATCATTCATGTTTATATGCATTGTGTGTTTGTTCTGTGATCCATGACCCATGGTGGTGTTCCACGTATGGTCGTGGTGTTTCTTTAATTATGTAACAATGGCACTATTTGTCATTTTTTAGTCCAATAAATGCTATTTTATACATATTGATTTTCAGTTTATTATTGCCTTAAAAATCCCCCCTTTCTTCAAGAGGAGATCGACACTTACAGAGGGGTACATAGCTGGGCTTACAGAAGAATGAAAGTTGAAGGCACAGGTGTCACTAGACTCAGGGACCTAGGGGCATGTGTCCTGGGTTTTTAGCAGGACCTCTAAGGCCTGTTTCACACGAGCTTCAGCTTGTATGAGGCTCCATTCACACCTGAACATATCGTTTTCAGGCGTTTTTTTTAGCGTTTGTCATGCTTTTTAAGGCGTGTTTGGAGGCAGGCATTGACATTTTTTGCAGGTGTTTGGAGGCAGGCATTGACATCTAACAAAAATGTTTGTAATCTGCCAAAAAAGAAGTTCATGTACTTTTTTGAGCTTCAGGTGTTTTGCTTCAGACAACAAAACGCTCATATTTGAACAGGGGCCATTGAAATGAATGCGATTTTGCTTGTTGGGCGTTTTGAGACTTCAGAGATGAGCGTTTTATGAGCTGAAAAATGCTCACGTGTGAACAAGGCCTATGAGCAGTGCGAACAGCAAACTATGACAGAGCATTTGCAGAGCTTTTAGCAAGCTTTGTTGAAGCATTTAGCCCCCGTTCACACAGGGGCGACGCTACTTCGGACCGCGAGCTCCGAGGTCGCGGTGCGAGCAGCGCGCCGCGACCTCGGAGCGGCCGCCACGGACTTCATAACATTGAAGTCTATGGCGGTCGCCTCCTGGTCGCCCCAAAGAAGCTCCGGACCCTTTTTCTGAGTCGGAGCGAATTGTGTCGCTCCTATCAGAACGGGTCCGCAGCTTCCCTATGGGAGGCGACCTGTGAGGCGACCAGGTCGCCTCACAGGTCGCCCCAGTGTGAACGGGGGCTTAAAGTATTATTCAACTCCAGTTTGTAAATGTTGAACACAAATCCTAATGGGAGTGTTGATTGCCACTTTAACCACTTGCAGACCTGCCGCAGTACATATACTGCGGCAGGTCGGCATGCGCAGGCACAATCACGTACCTCTATGTCATGTGCCTGCACCAGTTTAAAAGCATGAATTCATTCATAACAGATGTAATGCCTATGCTGCAATTGGCCCACAGCTATCACATGGTACCTAGGGCAATCACAACACCCTGTACCATGTAATTAGCCATAGCTAATCACAGATTACTCGTGATCAAGTGATCACAGCTGTCATGAATGGTTAAAGCGGAGTTCCGGCCTCAAAATCGATTTTGGGCCATCCGCTTGCTGAGGGCAACCTGAAAAAGAAATGGTTACTGGCGATTTATTTTTTTTTGGTCACTTACCTTATTATAGAAGAAAATGTACTCACCTTGCTTCCACTTCCTCCCTCTGCGGCCGCGGCCCGCGCCGTCACTTCCAGTTTGTGATGACTCCTGGGAGCTGAACGTCATCGCTCCGAGGAATCAATGCGCCCAGAAGCTGTGCAGGGATGCCGCGCCTGCACCGGATGTGACGAGCGGGGCCGGTGCAGTGCATTGTGGGACTCCGATGTCACTGAAGAGGACACGAAGAGGGAAGCTGCGGACTCAGCTGCCCACACCTGAGATGGCAGCGCTGGGGAAGAAATTTTCAAGGTAAGTATTTCTTCTTATAGATAAGTGCGACCTGGGACAGTTTAGAGGCTATCCATTATGGAATGTACTAGCCCTGACTGTCCCTGGGGTATTTTTAGCTAAAATTGACCCCCGAGGCCGGAACTCCGCTTTAACTCATTCATGACAGTTGAAAACTTTCCTGTTACAATGATCTTCATTGTAACAATGAAAAAAATAAAAAATAAAATCCCCCCACCAGGGTAGTACAGTACTACCATGGTGACACTGACCTTTTTTAACATACTGTCACCAGTCAGTGTCCCTAAACACTGCCACATCAGTCATTTGATGACGCTGTACTGCACTAGTGACAAAAATACAAAAAAGTGTGAAAAAAAATATTTTTGTTTTCAATTTTTTCATAAAAAAAAAAAAATGTGACAAAAAAATACGACTTCAAAAGCTTAAAAAAGGGGTTATTTAGGGGGAACTTGTACTGTCTTGGCATTTTAGGGTCTCAAGAAAGGAGATAGGCTGTCCTACATAACAACTGATCAATTTTCATTCAATTTTCAAATACTGTATATATATCCAATAGTTGTAGACTCTATACCTTGCACAAAAACAAATTAATTTACACTCATTAATTTACACTTATTGTGATTTTTTTATCAAAGACATGTAGCAGAATACATTTTGGCCTAAATTTATGAAGAAATGTGATTTTATTGGATGTGTTTTATGACATAAAGTAGAAATTTTTTTTTTCCCCCAAATTTTCTGCCTTTTTTCATTTAAATCGCAAAAAATAAAAACCCAATGGTGATCAAAAATGTATTTGTGTACAGTATTGCACGACCATGCAATTGCCAAGCAAAGTGGTAAAGTGCTGAATAGCAAAAAATGCTCTGGCCATAAAGGTGCAAAAAGGTGTTTAAGCAAGCTGCTAGAAGTCTTCAGTGGGCTTTCAACAAGCTTCAAGAAGTGCTGAAGCCTGCTAACAGCTTGCTTATAGTAGCAACCAACACTCCCAATAGAATCAATGTTTAACATTTACAAAATGGAGCTAAATGATTAGATACTTCAACAAAGCTTGCTGCTCCCTCTTCTGTTATACAAGCCGAAGGCCGTGTGAAACAGGTCTAAGGCCTGGTTCACACCTATGCAGGTTGCGGGCGATTTGTTTTCCGGGTGCATTTTGCATTTCTTTCACATGTGTTTTGGAAGCATTTTTAATTAGCTTTGCATTTTTGGAAGGTGTCTGTTATTATGCGGGAGAAACCAGCAAAAACGCAGCAGAAAAGCATCAAAAACACAGGCACTGCATTTTTGATGCACTTCCACTGAAGTCTATAGAACCAAAAGTGCAACCTGCTGCGGTAAAATAAAGTCCTTGACCCTTTCCAAAAAAACGCAACAAGCAGAGATGTAAAAGTAACCCTAGAAAACCATGTTAAATGGACTGAAAACGCCCTGAAAAACACATAGGTGCGAGCCAGGTCTAATAGAACATAAAGAGTAGGTCCATCCTGCAAACATACCTCTCACTTTAGCAGATAGTTGCATGCAGTCAGCGGTGGCCCTGCCAGCAACTCAGAACACGAAAAGGTAATTTCAGCTCTTTTACTACATAATGGCAACCATCAAACATAATGTTTCAAGGACACAGTGCCTCCTGAAGTACTGTGCATCCTTGAAATGTCAGTAGACTGCTATTATGCAGTAAAAGATCTTAAATTACCAACAGATTGCTGGTGTTTTCTCGCAATAAAGGAGAATGTCACTCTGACAGCATAACTTATCACCAGCAACAAATCTGGGTTTGATCCGAACTGTTCTGTCCGAATCTGGAGGTTAGCTGTATTGCTGGGCCAGTAGACTCCCCACCCCACTGTTGCACGTATACAAAGGGAATGCTTGTTACATCATTAACCTAATATGGTGCGACGAGCCAGAACCGCAGGGGCGACACGTGAGGTGCACGGTGGGCCGATGAGAGACAGCAATAATACAGTTCATCGGTTTACTCACGGTTAGCAGAAAGCCTCCCTGGGCTGGTCGCACAGTGAAGAGGAAGACAGCACGAAATCCTCCGGGGCACGCTCTGTGATAGGGAAACGCCAGCCAAGATGGTGGTTGAGGTGCCCGTGATGACAGGGGTGTTTAGAGTGCTTGTGGTGGCTGGGTCCCTTGATGGTATTTGTCGTGACGCCAGTACCGTTAATGGTGGTACAACCAGTTGTAATAGCAATAGTGAAGAATGAGGTAGACAGTGGTAGGATACAACTCACAACTTTTACTGTGACTGGTTTTGATTGCAGCATAAACATCCAGATAGAATACAGTCTCTGGGTAAATAGAGGAATTTTGCTGATCCACTGTTAATAGGTTTTGGTAGGTCTTGACTCAGGCTGTGGTTCAGTATAATGCTTACTTGTTCCTGGTCCCTTTAGAATGCAGTGAAATTTGGTGAGATTGCCAGTGGCTAAGGAAATCCTTCACCTTTATTCTCAAAGGTCTTGCTGCCATTTGGTGGCTTTTACCCTTTGATTTGAGCAGTTCCAATTTGTCCCTTCTCTGGACTGACCTTCACTAACCTCTACATGGAGCTTCTCTCTGTACACTCACTTCCTGAACTGAACACTGACCACAGATAAACCTGAGCTGGGATAGATATCCCAAAGTAGTGCTAACCCCATCTTGTGGTGGGAAGTATGAAGCACACTTGACCAGCCTATGAACAGGGATTGACAAATGTCAAATGCAAAATGACATGCAATATAGCGATGACAAAGAAATAATACATTTGCAGTTCCCACGTGTCCTGAGTGGGACGCTGCATACCCCCATGGTAAAACGTGTGTCGACCTCGACACATTTTTGACTCGATGTTGTGTCTTCCTGTAAGATATAAGAGAAAGGGAAAAGCATGCATGCATAGGAAATAACAACATAACCCCATTCTTGTACTTCTTGTATCTGCAAGTAAAATGGGTTAGGCAAACATATCTCAGGCAACAACGAAATGTGTCAAAAAGGGGTGTAGTTTTTCCTCTGAAGACTGGTGATATATGGCAAAACCAGAATAGTCCACGATGAGATGGAAAAAGAAAAACAAAACAAAAATAACATCTCAGGAGGCTCACAGGGTATGAGTCCGTTCCCTAGGCACAGGAAAAAATGTCAACAGACGAATATCACGGAGGCTCAGGTACGTGAAAGTCTATCTCCGGGTGCAGGCTTGAACGTTGCAAAACAGTAGGTAAGTAGTCCTTTTAAAAAGTCCTTTAAAGGAAATGAACATGACATCACAAGTACGTCTTCTTCTCACTTTGGAACTTCAGACGATGTAAGGATGCATTCAACGATGAGATGGCAGGGCTGGTAGTTGTCTTCTCGGCTGCTGGTGTAGGAAATCCTTAAAACGGACAGGTGGTTGTCCTCTTGTAGTCCTGTCGGATCTTCGTAGTGGCTGAGTTTCTACAGGCCTTGTTTCAAGGGAACTTGGTATCTCTTGAGCTGTAGTAGACACTTCTTGAGATAGCTCCTCTGGTTGAAGTGCAGTTGTATTGGTCTTGGCAGGCACTAAGATATTGAGCCATGGTGTAAGGAACCACTGTAAAGGATCAGAGTCTAATAATGCTTTTCCAAAAGACTGTAGTGGACCCTCTGAATCAGATGATTTTGTAGGCTCTGGTTCTATGGATTGAGTTTCCTCTTGGACAGCTTCTTCTTGAAGAGTTTCTTCTTGAGTACTTTCCTTGAGACATAACTTAAGGCGATTGCGATGTACTACACGTGATTTGTTTTCTTTAGTGATCTCATAAGTATGAGTCTCTGGATTGAGAATAGCTGTAATGGTGTAAGGTTCTCTCTCCCATTTGCTATCTAACTTGCTGGTGCGATGGTCGTTTTTTAACCATACATGGTCACCAATTTTGAGAGGTTCTGCTTTGGCAGATTGGTTATAATCTTTTTGTTGCTTTTCATGAGCATGTTCCATGCGATGTTGAACAATTTCTTGTGCATCAATTAAACGTCTTTGGTGCTCACTCACCCAATCAGTCTTTGGTAGAGGGTTGATTGCATCAGGCACTTGTACGCCCAAAGTATGGTCAGCAGGTAGTTTACCTTGTCGGCCAAACATGAGATAGTAAGGTGTATACCCAGTAGAACAGTGAATGGTGTTATTGTAGGTGTACATCAATTGAGGCAATAGAGTAGGCCAATCACTTCTTGTAGCAGGTGGTACTGCTCTTAACATCTCAATTAAAGTTTGGTTCATTTTCTCACAAAGTCCATTCCCTTGGGGGTGGTAGGCTGTGGTCCTGATCTTCTGGCAATTGTGAAGTGTACACAGTTCTTTGAAGAGTTGCGACTCAAAGGCAGATCCCTGATCTGTAAGGATTCTTTCTGGGCATCCATATGGCAATAGGAAATGTTTCCAGAAAGCATCTGCAGTTGTTTTAGCGGGCAAGTCCTTGACAGGTACGGCTACAACAAATTTGGTATAATGATCAATGATGGTCATGGCGTATGTGTAACCTGAGCGACTTGGTTCCAGCTTAACATGGTCAATTGCAACTATTTCTAGCGGTGTTCTGCTTACAATGGGATGTAAGGGTGCTTTTTGGTCATGTTTTTCATTTCTTCCAACAGCACAGGTGGAACATTCTCGACACCACTTTTCAATGTCTCCTCTCATCCCAATCCAATAGAATCTTCTACGGATGGTAGCTTCTGTCTTCTGCACGCCAAAGTGTCCTGATTGATCATGATACATTTCAAGAATGATTCTTGCATCTCGGCGTGGTATTAAGATTTGGTATAGACGATCCCAGGTAATTGGGTCTAAAGTTCTTCTTAATAGTAGGCCCTTCTGTAGGAAGAGATGTTTTCTGTGCCTCCATAGTTTTGACAATTCTGGATCAGCATTTCTTCTGCGAATTCTTTCAGGTGTTCTTCCGCTGGTGAAGAAATCTTGCAGTTCTCCCAACACTCTGCTTTCATTTTGCAGCTTGATCCACTTTTCTTTGTCCACTTGGGATTTTGGATCCACTTGTTGTTGAAGGTTAAGGACTTTTCTTCCTTTGATGGTGATAATGTCTTGTTGGGCAAAATTTTTGTAAAAAGCTGGCATTTCTACCTCTTCCCAAACATCTTCCTGTGTAGTAGGGTCTTCTTGGGTAGGCAGACGGGATAATGCATCCGCATTTTCATTTGCTTTTCCTGTTCTGTATTTTATGGTGAAATCGTAGTTAGCTAGGCGTGAGGCCCATCTTTGTTCCAATGCTCCCAACTTAGCGGTATTAAGATGTGCTAGTGGGTTGTTATCTGTGAAGGCCACAAATGGTGTTGCGGCAAGGTAATCTTTAAATTTTTCTGTAACAGCCCACACGAATGCGAGGAATTCCAATTTGAAGGAACTATAGTTTTGGTCATTTCTTTCAGTACCTCTAAGAGATCTACTAGCGTAGGAAATAACTCTTTCTTTACCTTCTTGTTCTTGCGACAGGACAGCTCCCAGACCTTTCTTACTAGCATCTGTGTAAAGATGAAATGGCTGCTGGTAATCTGGATAGCCTAGGATTGGTGGTTCTGTTAACTTCTTCTTCAGGAGCTGGAAGGCAATTTCTCTTTCTGTGCTCCATTCAACTGGTATTGGAGACTTTTGGTACCTCTTAGGATGTCCTCTCAGAAGTTCTAGTATTGGCCCCGCAATTTGGGCAAAATGAGGAATAAAGCGTCTGTAGTATCCTGCGAAACTGAGAAAACTCCTCACTTCTTTCACTGTAGTAGGAGTAGGCCAATTTCGAACTGCGGCTATCTTCTCTGGATCCGGTTTAACACCTTCAGAGCTTACAATATGCCCTAAGTATTTGACTTCTGACTTTAGTAGATAGCACTTAGATGGTTTGACTTTGAGTCCATGTTTAATGAGGACTTGAAAAACTTCGGCCAAATGTTTCAAGTGATCTTCATAAGATTTGGAGTAGATGATGACATCGTCTAAGTACAACAGGACGGTTTCGAAATTTTTGTGTCCTAAGCAACGCTCCATTAATCTTTGAAAAGTTCCGGGCGCATTGCAAAGTCCAAAAGGCATGCAGTTGAACTCAAATAGGCCCATAGGGGTGGTAAATGCAGTCTTCTCACGATCTTCAGGTGCCATTGGTACTTGCCAGTATCCACTGGTTAAATCAAGGGTAGAGAAGTAGGCTGAAGATCCTAAAGCTGTCAAAGATTCCTCTATGCGTGGTAAAGGGTAAGCATCCTTGTGGGTGATTTGGTTAATTTTTCTGTAATCCACACAGAATCTGATGTTACCATCCTTTTTACGGACAAGGACTAGAGGTGCAGCCCATGGACTATGGCTGTCTCTAATGACATTGGAGTCCTTCATCTCTTGGATCATTTGCTTTACTGATTGGTACATAGTTGGTGGTATAGGCCGATATCTTTCCTTGATCGGTGGGTGTGAACCTGTAGGGATGGAGTGCTTGATGATATCCACTTCTCCGTAGTCTGTAGAATGCTTACTGAAGGCATGGTGAAGCTCCTTCACAATTTTTAGTACTCCTTCAATTTGGTTTGCTGGTGTGGAAGCATCTCCCACATGAAGTTCTTTCCACCAGGATGTGTTCACATGTTGGTCCTGTGGGTTCTGTCTCTTGGTAATTTGCTCTGTGGTAGCTGTAGCCACACTGATGACATCTTGAAAAGTGACTTGGATTAGCTGTGCAATAGGACAGTGTTTTGTTAGTGTTACACTGCTATCACTCAAGTTTAGGAGTCGTATAGGCACTTTACCTTCAGAGACGGTTACTAGGCTCCTTGCAGCTCTAACTAGAGGATAGTCTTCCAAAACAACAGGCTCTACCAGGGCTTGGTAGTCTTGACCTTGAATTCCGACTACAGCTCGGCACCACAAGAGAGTTTCGGTGTTGGGTTTGAGGATCACAGGTTGCTTATCCCGGATGCGGACACAGCAAATTTCTCCTTTTTCGTTGGTGAATCTCTGTTGCGCATTTAGTACACGGATGGTTTGTTGGATAACCTTCTTAGAATCAGGAGAGGCAGTAGGCACTAACTGGTGCAAGGCTTCTAGCATCTCAACATAACAGTTCCTGAGGACATTCATTCCTAGGACTATTGGAGGGTTAGGGTTATTGTCTCTGACTCGTACCACAATAAGGCCTTGTCGAGGTAGTGTAGTTCCTCCTACTTGAATGGTAGGTTCCCAATAGCCATGGACTGGTATGGGTTTGCCGTTACTGGCTATGAGACTCAGCCAGGATTCTGGAGGCTGGGTAAGCTGATTTTGATCCCAGTATTTTTCAAAGGCTGCTTGTTGGATAGTGGTGACTTGGGATCCGGTGTCAACTAGGGCAATAAAAGGAACTCCATTTATTTGAAGTGCCACTTCTGGACGGGATCCAACGTATCTTGGCAACCAGTGGGGATCTTCTGGACCTATTGGTTTAACTCCTGAGGGGTGGTCCTTGGCCTCGGGGGTTTCCCTGTTTAACTGCCAGCAGGTTGCTTCTGTATGGCCTGGCTTGTGACAGTACATGCAGATTGGCCGCTTAGGGGTACTAGTGCGGTCAGGGGGGCATCCGCCCGAATTTCTGGAATAAGTCTCTCTATAATTAGAGGGGAAGAGTCTTCTGGACACAGGTTTCTCATCCTCTAGCATTAATGGTTTCTCCCATTGTCCCAACTTTTGGTGGACTTTCTCCAGACTTTTAGTCAGGAAATGGACTTGCTCAGTCAAGGCAGCAACTGTGTCAGGAACTGGAGCTTGGGTTGCCTGACTGACTATAGGTAAAGACTTTACAGGGGTAACCAGCTGTGATACCGGCACTTCAACAGATCTAACAGGTTCTGTTGGTGGGCTTTTTCCAAGTATGCTGATGGCTAATTCTTTAAAATCTAAGAAGGTAGCTCCTGGATGTTGGGCGGCTAACATTCTTAGTTGGCTCTTTAGATTGTCTGTATTGACGCCCTCAATAAATTGTTCTTTCAGGGTTTTGTCCTGATTCTCTGCCTCACGGGGGTCTACTTGGATAACAGCTCTAAGGGATTCCTGCAAAGATAATGCAAAATCTCTGAGTGACTCACCAGATTGCTGTTTCTTGCTGAAGAACCTCATCTTGACCTCTGACACGGTCCTGGGTTCAAAGGTGGTGTAGAGACGTTCAAAAATCTGCTCCATGGTCCTTCTCTCTGAGCTCGGCCAAGATTTCACTTCTCTGAGCGCAGCTCCTTCCAATTGCGCAAGAAGAATCTCCATCTGTTGCTCTGAGGATACAGGGTACAATCTGAACAAAGCAAGAATTTTTTCTTTAAAGTCCATTAAAGTATGAATTTCTCCAGAATATCGTGGGAACCAGGGGGCCCCAAAATAATAAGGCATGGTTAAAGGCATTAAGCTTGGTGCTGCAGCAGTTGGTATTGCACTGCGACTTACTGCGGCTGATGCAGGGGGTCCGCTGAGGTCAGGCTGCACGTCATCTTCCTGCACAGACATGGTGACAGCAGGTGAATTATAGTTGGGTAAGTCAAATGCGTTTTTAGACACTTTTTGTGCGGTGTTGCTATGGGCAACCGCTGTCTTGCGGGTGTATGGCCCTTTAAGAATTTAATGCCGGCTGAATACAATGCTGCAGCAAAGTTGATTTTGGGTCTCTGGCAGAGTTCCTGCTATTAGTGCTGCTTATAGTTAGTAGAGGCAAATGACAGGTTGCGATTACTGCTCGGACGGCAAGCCATGCGATTATTTTCTCTTCTTTTGCTCGCATGCGAAGTCTTGCGACTTCTGGGGCGTGCGCTTGTCACACTCTCCTCCCAGGATTGACACAGCAAAGGTAAGGCGGGCTGGCCGGACAATTTTGCATAAATGGGTGGCACCAAAATTTCCCGCTCTTCAGGGGGTGTCACTAACTTATCCACAGTGATGGCGCAGACATTTTTGAACAAGAAGGTCTCCGGCAGCCATTTTAAGTGAATAGAAACAGTCAATTCAAATACAGCAAGCAGTTTTGTTGACACACAAATGTCTGATTTCCTCTCTTTGGATGCTGCGATTTTTATGCTGATAACTGGGATAACACTTCCATGCGACTTTGAAACAGTTTAAACAGTTCTGTGGCCCCACACAGTGTGCAATAAGTAAACAGTCTCTCAATAAAGCAAAGGGGCTTATTCTGATGCAACAGTCTTTTAGATAAGGCGGAGGGGTTAATATCCTGTTCGTGACGCCAAATTTTTTATGCGACGAGCCAGAACCGCAGGGGCGACACGTGAGGTGCACGGTGGGCCGATGAGAGACAGCAATAATACAGTTCATCGGTTTACTCACGGTTAGCAGAAAGCCTCCCTGGGCTGGTCGCACAGTGAAGAGGAAGACAGCACGAAATCCTCCGGGGCACGCTCTGTGATAGGGAAACGCCAGCCAAGATGGTGGTTGAGGTGCCCGTGATGACAGGGGTGTTTAGAGTGCTTGTGGTGGCTGGGTCCCTTGATGGTATTTGTCGTGACGCCAGTACCGTTAATGGTGGTACAACCAGTTGTAATAGCAATAGTGAAGAATGAGGTAGACAGTGGTAGGATACAACTCACAACTTTTACTGTGACTGGTTTTGATTGCAGCATAAACATCCAGATAGAATACAGTCTCTGGGTAAATAGAGGAATTTTGCTGATCCACTGTTAATAGGTTTTGGTAGGTCTTGACTCAGGCTGTGGTTCAGTATAATGCTTACTTGTTCCTGGTCCCTTTAGAATGCAGTGAAATTTGGTGAGATTGCCAGTGGCTAAGGAAATCCTTCACCTTTATTCTCAAAGGTCTTGCTGCCATTTGGTGGCTTTTACCCTTTGATTTGAGCAGTTCCAATTTGTCCCTTCTCTGGACTGACCTTCACTAACCTCTACATGGAGCTTCTCTCTGTACACTCACTTCCTGAACTGAACACTGACCACAGATAAACCTGAGCTGGGATAGATATCCCAAAGTAGTGCTAACCCCATCTTGTGGTGGGAAGTATGAAGCACACTTGACCAGCCTATGAACAGGGATTGACAAATGTCAAATGCGAAATGACATGCAATATAGCGATGACAAAGAAATAATACATTTGCAGTTCCCACGTGTCCTGAGTGGGACGCTGCAATGGCCACATGGGATGCCACTGGATAGTGTGAGGAAGACCATAAGCCAACTGGGTCTAGGAAAGTAGCCTTTTCTAGGAAATAATTTACACTATACAGATGCCTAAAGAAGCATACCTTGCATGACCTCCCATATGTAAACTCTGCATTATTGCATCACATTGTGTTACCATTATACGTGTCTTGCTATTTGGAAATTTACAAGGCGGGGAATACCATGTTGCAACTGCAGATTAGACTAATAAAGACTAAGGAGAAATTGTGTCATTTGTTTCCTTTCAATCTCTGCCAGACAGTAAGCACCAACTAGTTGCACTTTTCTTTTGCCCAGTATCGCCACCTATTATGGTGATGGGTCAGTAGAAAAGTGTGGGAGGAAAGGGCCAGACCACAACACGACAGACAAATGTTCAAATTATACAAATGTACCCGGGGCACTGAATATAGCTTGGGGAGCTATACCTTTTATTCTAGTATAAACTTCTAGTGGTACACATTGAGCTTTCACTAAAAAGACAATATCATAAGCTGCCGGGGCATACCTTTAGTTTTATTGTTCTTCCTGTTGAATGCCTTCAGAGTTTCCAAAAGTTTCTTTACAAATACAGCCTGGTAGATGGGGCATAGGAAACTCTCCTATCCCACACACATCCTACTAAGTAATGTTCAGGGTCTTTGCAGTAACAGCCCTGTGCATTGTCATACAGTAGTTGAACATGTGCTCCAACTTCCTGAAAGATGGTATCTGCATAGGCACTTAACGGGACTCTTTGCATGGTTGGCCACTGAAAGTAAAGATATGCTTTGGCACCTTACTGTGCCTTTTGTCTAAGGAAAGTCTTGGTTTAAACCACTGTAGGTTCAGAGCTAATCTCTAGCTTTTGATACACTTTACATAGTTCTTTTGGGCCAAGCTGGCCCAAACAAACTATTTCCCGCACTAACATGTGAGGCCGCTGGATGTGCGGTATAAACTGTATGTAGCTGAGGCAACATACAGCACTGAGTTCTGGGTGCAAGCCTAGACCTTCCTGCCTCATACCAGAACACAATAGAGTCTGTCTAGTTGTAAGATTCTGGTACCGCTGGTACCCTTAATTTCCATTTCCTTTCAATATGCGTCCCACCTTTCTAATTAGGTGGTACGCATACACCTTTAAGACGGATGACGTCATCGCCGAGCGCCGCTCTGAGCGGCTATTTCAACCGCCGGCGTTCTCTCTCACGTTGTTCGTTCAATGTGCCTGTGCCTGTGCCTGTGCTTATGTGCCCGTGTGTCTACATGCTTACAAGCTTGTCTCGCTGCCGGAACCTCCAGCTATTTGCTTTTACCTGGAACAGACCGGAAACCTCGCTACTGATCCCTGTATCTCGTTACCGGATCACTCCCTCACTACTGGATCCCTCTACTACTAACCTTACTAGTGATAAGTACCCCACAGGGGAATCCTCCATAACCTAACTTACACTACCTACCTCTGCACATTAAGGACTGTTACTATCTATGCATACTAATTCTATCATCTGCACTGTTACATAGATTGCTAGCTCTTGAGTCTACTACCATCTATCCTTGCACTGGGTTAGCCTATCCTGTATTTGTCATCTGCTGTCCTTACCACCTGTTACCATACTCGATTACTAACCTATCTGCATTCTACCTAAATACCATCTAATACTCTCCTGAACATTTCTATCAAGTGCTTACCATCTCTGTCACTGTTCACACCTGTCCCTTCAGCACATCACCTTCATACTATCATATACATCCTATCACTCCAGGAACATCTTATTGAGTGTGTGTATATCTGTATGCT
This sequence comes from Pelophylax lessonae, assembly GCF_965119305.1. Taxonomy (NCBI): domain Eukaryota; kingdom Metazoa; phylum Chordata; class Amphibia; order Anura; family Ranidae; genus Pelophylax; species Pelophylax lessonae. The sequence continues at coordinate 94,768,925 of NC_138777.1, read as the reverse complement.
GAAGCTGACGGGCCCACAGTGATGAGTCTGGAGAGTTGGATCTGGTTATTCAACACATCTCTACATGACTACTGAGTGGAGATTCTGCAGCTGCAAATCCAGCCTACTACAAAAACGCAGGAGCGTTACAGATTGAACAAACCCAAAAAATGGATTCAGCAGAATTACCCACTCAAGTGACACAATTAACACAACAAGTAAATGCATTAATACTTGCTCTTACTGAAGTAAAAGAAGAAAATCAAACTCTGACACAGCAGGTAACCCGTCTTTCACGGCTTACTGCTGCTCAGCCCCCTGAACCTAAAATAAACCCTCCTCTAGTGTTTACAGGTGATCGGAAAAAATTTCGTGAATTCAAAAACGCATGCCAATTGCTCGTACATACCCTACTGATCAAATTAAAGTCTGTACCGTTATTTCATACTTAACGGGTGATCCACGGGCCTGGGCAGACTCTCTCTTTGAGAAAAATGATCAGCTTCTCAACTCCTATTCTTTATTCCTAGCGGAACTCGCTAGTTTATATGAAGACCCCAATAGGCAGAGTACTGCTGATATTCAATTGAGGGCTTTAAAACAAGGTAGGAGACCTGTAGAAGACTTTGTAGCAGAGTTCAAAAGATGGACCCTTGATTCAGGGTGGAATGATACATCTCTGCGAACTCAATTCAGACTCGGGTTGTCAGAAGCTGTTAAAGACGAGCTCGCCCGAGCGGATTTACCTGGCACCTTGGATGCCTTAATACAACTCAGTATCAACATCGACAGGCGATTGCGAGAAAGAAAGGCAGAGAAAATGGGAATGCCATTGTCTAGTCCTTCTCGGATTTCGGCCATTGACCCTACTCCCATGGAGGTAGGAACCATACGCCCACCTTTATCAACTACTGAACGAGCCAGAAGAAGATCCAGAAACCTCTGCATGTACTGCGCATCCCCGAATCATTTGATAAGCGTCTGTCCCCTTGTCCGCAAAAAAGAGGGTGAGTGTTCACATGTCTTGCTAGGAGGATTAACGACTTCCTTTTCTAACCCCTATCTCTTTGTTCATCTAACATTACAGTGGGACCAGACTAGGATTACCACCAAGGCTATGATCGACACAGGATCTTGTGGGAACTATATTGATACATGTTTTGTTACCTTAAATAAAATACCTATTATTTCAAAACCTAAACCTGTTTCTGTTAGTTTCATTAACGGTATTCCGCTATCTTCTGGTCCAATCACCAACCAGACACAAGCACTCCTTGTCACTGCTAACGAGTCTCATATGGAGACCACCACTTTTGATATACTACCTTCACCCCATTATCCCATTATTTTGGGACTTCCTTGGTTACACACACATCAACCAATCATAGATTGGAACCGACGGACTTTAACTTTCCCTTCTCACTATCGCGAGATTACGTGTAACCTCCCATCTTTTGGAAAGATCCTGTCTGTGGTGTCAGATGAGATTGCACCATTATGCTATCAGGATCTGTCCGAAGTATTCCTTGAGAAAAATGCTCAAGTGTTGCCTCCCCATAGGGATTATGATTGCACTATCGATCTACTCCCTAACAGCAAATTGCCTTTCGGTCATATTTATCCTCTTTCACAGGATGAACTTTCTCATCTCAAGGAATACTTAGATGAAAATTTGAAAAAAGGGTTCATTAGACCCTCTACTTCTTCCACAGCTGCAGGACTTTTCTTTGTCCGCAATAAGGATTCAAGTCTTAGGCCTTTCCAGAGGTTCCAGCTTTCCAGAGGTTCATAAACGACATCTTTAGAGACTTACTTGATGTCTGTGTTGTAGTATATCTGGACGATATACTTATCTATTCTCGATCTCTGTCTGAACATATAAAACATGTAAGACTTGTGTTATCCAGATTACTCGCACACAATCTATACGTGAAATTAAAAAAATGCCTATTTCATAAAGAAGAAATATTATTCCTAGGATACATCATATCCAAAACCGGAATTAAGATGGATATGAGCAAGATATCCTGTATTCTGGACTGGCCTATACCAACAACTCGTAAGGCATTACAGCGATTCCTTGGATTTTCAAACTTCTATAGGAAGTTCATCAAGAACTTTTCTGCTATTGTGAGACCTCTCACACAACTGACAAGTATAAAGAAACCATTCAAATGGTCAGAAGAAGCAAATCAAGCTTTCTGCTTGTTAAAATCAAGCTTTACTTCTGCTCCCATACTACGCCATCCAGACCCATCCCTCCAATATATTCTGGAGGTAGATGCGTCAAATATGGCAGTAGGAGCAGTTCTCTCCCAACGACCAACAAATACTTCACCACTCCACCCAGTTGCTTTCTTCTCAAAATCACTAAGCAGCCCAGAGGTGAATTACCCAGTGTGTGAAAAGGAGTTGCTTGCCATAAAACTGGCACTGGAGAATTGGCGACATCTACTTGAAGGTACCCGGTTACCAATACTCATATATACAGATCACAAAAACCTTCAATACCTCCAGACTAACAAAACTCTCTCCCACCGGCAGGTACGATGGTCATTATTCTTCCTAAGATTCAACTTCCTAGTGACCTACACGCCTGCAGACAAAAATAAAAAAGCGGATGCGCTATCACGATTAACCGAAGATAACTGCGCCGAAATCCCTTCTATTCCTATAATACCCTATGAACGTATTATTGGTATTGTTCGTTCCTTGAAGGAAGAGATTTTGCACAGTATAGGATTGGATTCACCTCCACCACAACTAAGTACTGATGCAGAAGGCTTCCTCTATTACAACGACAAACTCTACATACCCCCTACTATGCGCACCAAGATCTTGGAGTTATCACATGATGTGCCCATGGCAGGACATATGGGTATGACGAAAACCCTTAATTTGCTTACCAGGCAGTTTTGGTGGCCTGATATGAAGACGTCTGTACAAAAATTTGTTTCTTCATGTGACATCTGTGCAAGGTCCAAAATTGACACTACAAAACCATCTGGTCTACTCTGCAGTCTACCAATACCCCAGGTTCCATGGGAAGTTGTGTCCTTAGACTTTATAGTAGAACTACCACCATCTAAAGGATTTAATACCATTCTAGTGTCAGTGGACCACCTGACAAAGATGGCACATTTCATCGCTATCCGTAGACTACCTTCATCTAAACAAACAGCGGAACTACTGATGAAACATGTGTTTAAGTTACATGGAATTCCAAAGACTCTTTTATCCGACCGTGGTTCACAGTTCATCTCCAAATTTTGGCAAGCTCTTTGTCAAATATTACGGATTGAGCGAAAGCTCACTTCACCCTACCACCCTCAGACCAACGGACAGACTGAAAGAGTCAACCAGTGTATAGAACAATATCTGCGTTGCTACACATCATACCTACAGGATGATTGGGTGGACCTTCTCCCTCTGGCGGAATTTGCTTATAACAACGCAACCCACAGTACTACTAAGCAAAGTCCGTTCTACTTGAACTATGGGTTTCATCCCACACTTCTTCCACCACGCATCCTACCATCAAGTAACCCAGTAGCCTCGGACTATCTTACCCAAATAAAAGACTCTCTGGGTTTACTTAATACCACTATCTCACACGCTCATAGTCAACAAAAAAGGTACTACGACCTTCGTAGAAGACCTTCTCCTCAGTATGCTATTGGGGACCTCGTTTGGCTATCGACAAAAAATTTAAGGTTAAAGATCCCTAGCAAAAAGCTTGGACCTTTATTTCTGGGACCCTTCCCAATTAAGAAACTTATTGGAAAAGCTGCAGTACAGCTCACCTTACCGGCAGATCTCAAGATCCATCCCATCTTCCATGTGTCGCTACTGAAACCCCATGTTCCTAACCAAGGAATAAGGCCTACCATCTTGCCTCCACCTCCAATACAAGTTGAAGGCGGAGAAGAATATGAGATTAAGGAGATTTTGGATTCTCGTATCCACAGAGGAAGACTCCAGTATCTCATAAGATGGAAGAACTATGGACCCCAAGACGACACCTGGTTGGATACCTCTGATGTTCACGCACCTAGGCTTATACGAAGGTTTCACTCGAAATACCCGGAGAAACCAGTGCTATAGGCCTTCCGCAGCCGGCCTTAAGGGGGGGGTACTGTAAGATTCTGGTACCTCTGGTACCCTTAATTTCCATTTCCTTTCAATATGCGTCCCACCTTTCTAATTAGGTGGTACGCATACACCTTTAAGACGGATGACGTCATCGCCGAGCGCCGCTCTGAGCGGCTATTTCAACCCGCCGGCGTTCTCTCTCACGTTGTTCGTTCAATGTGCCTGTGCCTGTGCCTATGCCTGTGCTTATGTGCCCGTGTGTCTACATGCTTACAAGCTTGTCTCGCTGCCGGAACCCACAGCTATTTGCTTTTACCTGGAACAGACCGGAACCTCGCTACTGATCCCTGTATCTCGCTACCGGATCACTCCCTCACTACTGGATCCCTCTACTACTAACCTTACTAGTGATAAGTACCCCACAGGGGAATCCTCCATAACCTAACTTACACTACCTACCTCTGCACATTAAGGACTGTTACTATCTATGCATACTAATTCTATCATCTGCACTGTTACATAGATTGCTAGCTCTTGAGTCTACTACCATCTATCCTTGCACTGGGTTAGCCTATCCTGTATTTGTCATCTGCTGTCCTTACCACCTGTTACCATACTCGATTACTAACCTATCTGCATTCTACCTAAATACCATCTAATACTCTCCTGAACATTTCTATCAAGTGCTTACCATCTCTGTCACTGTTCACACCTGTCCCTTCAGCACATCACCTTCATACTATCATATACATCCTATCACTCCAGGAACATCTTATTGAGTGTGTGTATATCTGTATGCTGAATATGACGGGCCCACAGTGATGAGTCTGGAGAGTTGGATCTGGTTATTCAACACATCTCTACATGACTACTGAGTGGAGATTCTGCAGCTGCAAATCCAGCCTACTACAAAAACGCAGGAGCGTTACACTAGTCAAATAAAGCAATGTATTCTAGCAATGTATACAAAGCTTCCTCTGGTTGGCTGAGTCAGAGGTTGTGACATCATCAGCCCGCTTCTCTGTCTCAGCCATTTAGAGGAAGCTTTGTATTCATTGCTAGAATACATCACTTTCTATGAATGGCTGAGCACAGACTCTAATGTGTTCTGGGTATGAGACAGGAAGTCTCGGCTCGCACCCAGTTTATACCGCACATCCAGTGGCCTCACATGAGGGACATAGTTTGTATGGGCCAACTTCGCCCAAACAAACTATGTAAAGTGTAACAAAAGCTGGAGTTCAGCTTTAAACCCATAGATTTTTCCCAAAAAAGTTACATTTAAAGTTGATGTACAGAGATGACGGGGCGTGGCTAGCCGGCAAGATGGCCGGCCACATGTGATCGAAGCTCTGCGGCCCCACTCGAGCTCCATGCGGTGCACCTTGATACCCACCTTGATCTGGACCTCCATGCGAGTATTGCGGCAGCTTGCGATACATACCGGGCAATATGAGTAAGGAGGTGAACCAAAGTCCATAAGTCCATGTAGAGGAAAGATTCAAATGCTGAAAAAGTGGCCACAAATCCAACAATAATCTTGAAATGGAGTTTCTGGCAGATATCACACAATCAATAAAGGGTGTACCCTTACCGGACAGTTGGACCCCCTGTTACGGAAGGTCAAACAGGCGTGCGAAGTCAGTCACCAGAGACAAGTAAACGTCCAAATTCCTCTCCGAACAGCCACAGAACATCCGGGTAGGACCATGGAACCGGCAGACCTCAATGGACCCCAGGTGTACATAAGGGATGACCTCCAATAATACAAATGGGGGCGCACATGGTGAAGTACGTACGGATTTTATTAATAAAAGAAAGGTAAAAAACTCACATGTAACTGCTTGATACAGGCATGTTAATCGATTAATTGGCCGCAGCTTGAACAGCGTGACTGCATGGGGGCTAGCGTGCCTGACGCGTTTCGTCCTGCGAAGGCGTTTTCAAAGGCAAAAGCCCCCCTCATGCAGCACGCTTATATATGGTACCCCAGATCGTTTGGAATGCGGCCATACAACCACTTCCGGTGCGTGATGACGCACTTCCGCTTCCGGTGTGCGGTGACGCACTTCCGTTTCGTGATGACGCACTTCCGGTCGCGGCGCGCGTGACGACGCACTTCCGGTTTGCCGATCAGTGTCGCTGTGAGGCGAAGCTGAACTAGTAGAAGCCTGGCGTAGGAAGGTCGGAAAAAAAACAGAAAAGACAATCACCAATAGAAGATGGAGGTCCCCCGACCGCCCAAGGCCAGCCAGAAAAGACCCATCAAATTGTAATCTGTCCCTCTGAACATAAACCAACCTCCAGCCAGCGAATTAAGGGTTGTGGTCAATGCACATTACAAACGATCTTATACACAATGTGCAATTACATAATAAAAACAAGTGAGTTTGCAACCAGGTTAAATACAAAAAACACAGATATAAAAACAAATGCATTATGCGTATAAAACCAAAATGAATAAGTTACAAACCATATGTCAGGATCCGGACTTGAACCTAGGACCTCCATGGTGTCTGGCAATGACTCTACTCACTGAGCTACCTGGAATGCTGGACAGCTCCCTGGACAAATCCTTGAATGATCCTGCTGTGAATCTTTATTGCCTTGAACCTTGAACCCTTTGCTCCTCCCATGAACTTCCTGTTATAAACCATGTCTTTGCACTTCCTTGTCGCCAGAATATTGTGCCTTCAACAGCCGATATCTCGCTTGTCTCTCCTGCTGCCGTCTGTATCTTTGCTACCATCCGTTATCGACACTTGGCTTGTTCCTCGACTACTCTTCTGTTTGATCCCAACCTGCAACTACTGGTTACCGACCTTTGGCTACTCCTTGACTACGCTTCAGCTTAATCCCTATCTGCTACTGGACTCTGACTTGCTCACTTCCTGGTGGGGCGATCTTGAGGACCGCGACCTGGTGCTAACACGCAGCAAAATCCATCTCCACCTTCAGGAGCGCTGGTGAAGACCGGTTAGTACTTAGACTCCGCACCTCAGGTGAGCCTGCGTCATCTGCCTGGGTGACCTGTCAGTGTTCCTATCCTGCTGGTTCCTGTGTGACCTGCAACTGCTATAGCTACTGGTCTTCGAGCCTGACCCCGGATCGTGACACCATATTAGGCAATAAAATTCAATCCCATCTGCCCGCAATAAATTGAAAGTCCCTTAATATGTGTGAAATACTATAGTACTCAATCTAGTGCATAGCCCAGTGGTTCCTAAATATCAACTGGGACAGCAATACCCTCCAAAACTGTTCAAAGCAAGGAAAGAAATTTGGGATAAATAAATTTACAGCAAATAAGTAGTGCACACCTAGCGGTATTACATCTAGGTATGCAAAAAGGCTCCCAGACAGTGGACTCAAGATAATATATGCTCAGATATGGGTGCAATGTCGGGCAAAGTGGGACACAAAAGGAAGAACCAATGGACAACAAAAAGGGGAAAAAAGGAAGAGGGTCTAGGGAGTCAATCAGCTGTTGTTGATAAAGCAGTTGACATCCCAATCCACGTTGAGACCAAAAGGGGTGTAACACTTCAGGTCAAAAATCCACCTGGTCTCAAGCCTTGAGATCTCCCTCCTCACATTACTCCCCCTCCAATGTCGGGTAAATTTGTCAATGGCTATAATCCGAGTCCCAGCAGCTTTTTTATGGTGACATTCCAGGTAATGTCTCGAGACGGAATGTTTGGGGAAACCCCGACGGATGTTACCCAGATGTTCATTCACCCTAGTTTTCATGGCACGGGTGGTCCTGCCCACGTACTGGTACCCGCACGGGCATTCCAACATATAGACTACGTTCTCTGTTGTACATGTAATGAACGTGTCAATAGGGTAACTCTTCTGTGTGGCTTTGGAACGAAATGATAGAACCTTTCGTTCCTTAATGGCATTGGCTTTACAAACCACACATCGCCTACAGGGGAAGAACCCTTTAATTTCAGGAAAAAGGTGGGTGGTCATGACAGGAGGGTCCACAATATTTGGTGCCACCCTAAGTCTCAAAGGCGGAGCGCCCTTAAAAACCACTGTGGGCCGTTCTCCAACCACAGGAGCCAGAACCCTGTCATTTTTCAATACATTCCAATGTTGGTTAAAGATTTTCCTGATATCCCGAAATTGGTGAGTGTATGGAGTCACAAAAGCAGTGGTAAATGCTGTATTTGACTCCCTATTAGCCCTAGAACCTGCTAGCATGCTAGTTCTATCTAGGCCAGCCACTTCCTGAATCGCTAAATCCAGTTCAGAGTTGGTGTACCCTTTATCAGGAACCTCCCTTTAAGGACTCGAGCTTGTTGGAAGTAGTCCTCAATTAGGGTGCAATTCCTACGGATCCTTGTGAACTGGCTCTTGGGCACCGACTTAAGCCACGAAGGGTGGTGGTAACTGTCGGTGCCTATATAGCCATTACGATCCGTGGTCTTAAAAAAGGTTGTAGTCACCAATTCGTTGCCTTTGACTGTAATGTTGAGGTCAAAGAAATGAATATTGGATGCACTCGCCTCATGTTGCAGGCGTATCCCAAAGATGTTAGTGTTCAAATCCTCAAAAAACCGGGAAAGGGACTCGACGGTGCCATTCCAAATAAGTAGGACATCGTCGATGTACCTCATCATCGATGTACCTTTTCCACATCACTAGCTCGTCCCGTTGGTCCCTAAAGATGAAGTCCTCCTCCCACTTTGCCATGAACAAGTTCGCCATACTAGGGGCGAACTTGGCACCCATAGCAACTCCCCTGGTCTGGAGGTAGTAAGTACCCCCAAACCAGAAGTAGTTGTGGGTCATGGCAAAGGAGAGGAGGTCTAGGACCAACTCCCTTTGTGCTGGGATGAGCAGTGGGTCCCTCTGTAAGAAGGAGGAAACCGCCTGGTGTCCATGCTCGTGGGAAATGATAGTGTAGAGGGAGGCAACATCCGCGGTGGCCAGCAGATAGCCCTCCCTCCACTGTATCCCATCCAAGAGCTGGATCACCTGCATGAATCCCTCAGAAAGGTGGGGGTGGAAACCACCAATGGCTGTAGGTACCCGTCAATGTACTTACCAACCCTTGAGGTCACAGAATCTATCCCGCTGATGATGGGACGGCCCGGCGGGTTAACCGGATTCTTGTGAACCTTAGGGAGGTAGTACATGACGGGTACCCTTGGAGCCATGGGAATCAAAAACAATTTCTCCTTCTTATTGAGGATATTGTCCTCGAAAGCTTTCTCTACTAGTGTAGTAAGTTCTTTCTTATATTTGTGGGTGGGATTGGATCTTAGAAGAGAATAGGTATCTCGATCTGACAGGATATTAGACATTTCTGTCAGATATGCTGTCTTATCCAAGACTACAATCCCCCCTCCCTTATCTGCTGGTCGAACCACCAGATCATCTCTAGACTGCAGAGATTTTAATCCAACATCAAACCTCTTATCAACATACATGCGTTTGACCTCCAGTTTTTCCAAATCTTTGATCACCAGGTCCTTGAACACGCCCAATGAAGGGGCCAAGGGACCAGGGGGGTTAAACAAAGAAGCATTGGAAAGATTGGAATGCCTGATGCCTTCTCTAGTCTGAATGGAGTTTTTAACAGGGTTGGAAAGAATATAGCGTTTAACATTGAGCTTGTCCAGGGGCTTGAAAGGAACATGTTTCAAACCCCGGTCTAGAACAAATAGTTCGTCCTCTGTGAGTGAGGCAGAACTTAAATTGAAGATGCCAGCACCTAGTTTGTTCTTTTTTCTTTTCTTTCCTACTCCTTCTGCCTCCCCTGGTTCCTCGGCTCGTCCTGTTGGGCGGTCGTAGTCGTACCTGTCCCTCAGGAAAAAATCCGGGTATCTTTGAGGATACTGGGGTCCTCTAGGTGAATCATACCCACGTTCCCTAGGGTAGTTATTTCTTTGAGGGGCCGGTAAGGGGTGCCTCGTGATAAATCTATCATCGTAATGATCATAGTACTCCTGATGATTCTCCAGAGGCGCATAGGAGTTAAAAGTAGGGGCATAATATTGGTTGTTTTGGGGCTTTTTCTGTTTCTTCTTTTTGTTTTTATTCTTATTCTTTGGGGGTCTCGTTGGGGTATCAGCCCTAAATGGCCTCAAAGTGTTGGGCCAAGAGGGTGTCCGATTACCTCTAGGACCAACCGGAGGACCAGAGGGTCTGACCGATGTGGGCGTGCCAGGTGCAAATCGGTAAGGAGTCCTTAAAGGGAGGTTCCTGGATAAAGGGTACTCCAACTCTGAACTGGATTTAGCAATTCAGGAAGTGGCTGGCCTAGATAGAACTAGCATGCTAGCAGGTTCTAGGGCTAATAGGGAGTCAAATACAGCATTTACCACTGCTTTTGTGACTCCATACACTCACCAATTTCGGGATATCAGGAAAATCTTTAACCAACATTGGAATGTATTGAAAAATGACAGGGTTCTGGCTCCTGTGGTTGGAGAACGGCCCACAGTGGTTTTTAAGCGCGCTCCGCCTTTGAGACTTAGGGTGGCACCAAATATTGTGGACCCTCCTGTCATGACCACCCAATTTTTTCCTGAAATTAAAGGGTTCTTCCCCTGTAGGCGATGTGTGGTTTGTAAAGCCAATGCCATTAAGGAACGAAAGGTTCTATCATTTCGTTCTAAAGCCACACAGAAGAGTTACCCTATTGACACGTTCATTACATGTACAACAGAGAACGTAGTCTATATGTTGGAATGCCCGTGCGGGTACCAGTACGTGGGCAGGACCACCCGTGCCATGAAAACTAGGGTGAATGAACATCTGGGTAACATCCGTCGGGGTTTCCCCAAACATTCCGTCTCGAGACATTACCTGGAATGTCACCATAAAAAAGCTGCTGGGACTCGGATTATAGTCATTGACAAATTTACCCGACATTGGAGGGGGAGTAATGTGAGGAGGGAGATCTCAAGGCTTGAGACCAGGTGGATTTTTGACCTGAAGTGTTACACCCCTTTTGGTCTCAACGTGGATTGGGATGTCAACTGCTTTATCAACAACAGCTGATAGGCAGATTGACTCCCTAGACCCTCTTCCTTTTTCCCCTTTTTGTTGTCCATTGGTTCTTCCTTTTGTGTCCCACTTTCCCCGACATTGCACCCATACCTGAGCATATATTATCTTGAGTCCACTGTCTGGGAGCCTTTTTGCATACCTAGATGTAATACCGCTAGGGGTGCACTACTTATTTGCTGTAAATTTATTTATCCCAAATTTCTTTCCTTGCTTTGAACAGTTTTGGAGGGTATTGCTGTCCCAGTTGATATTTAGGAACCACTGGGCTATGCACTAGATTGAGTACTATAGTATCTCACACATATTATGGGACTTTCAATTTATTGTGGGCAGATGGGATTGAATTTTATTGCCTAATATAGTTTGTAACTTATTCATTTTGGTTTTATACGTATAATGCATTTGTTTTTATATCTGTGTTTTTTGTATTTAACCTGGTTGCAAACTCACTTGTTTTTATTATGTAATTACACATTGTGTATAAGATCGTTTGTAATGTGCATTGACCACAACCCTTAATTCGCTGGCTGGAGGTTGGTTTATGTTCAGAGGGACAGATTACAATTTGATGGGTCTTTTCTGGCTGGCCTTGGGCGGTCGGGGGACCTCCATCTTCTATTGGTGATTGTCTTTTCTGTTTTTTTTCCGACCTTCCTACGCCAGGCTTCTACTAGTTCAGCTTCGCCTCACAGCGACACTGATCGGCAAACCGGAAGTGCGTCGTCACGCGCGCCGCGACCGGAAGTGCGTCATCACGAATCGGAAGTGCGTCACCGCACACCGGAAGCGGAAGTGCGTCATCACGCACCGGAAGTGGTTGTATGGCCGCATTCCAAACGATCTGGGGTACCATATATATGCGTGCTGCATGAGGGGGGCTTTTGCCTTTGAAAACGCCTTCGCAGGACGAAACGCGTCAGGCACGCTAGCCCCCATGCAGTCACGCTGTTCAAGCCGCGGCCAATTAATCGATTAACATGCCTGTATCAAGCAGTTACATGTGAGTTTTTTACCTTTCTTTTATTAATAAAATCCGTACGTACTTCACCATGTGCGCCCCCATTTGTATTATTGGAGGTCATCCCTTATGTACACCTGGGGTCCATTGAGGTCTGCCGGTTCCATGGTCCTACCCGGATGTTCTGTGGCTGTTCGGAGAGGAATTTGGACGTTTACTTGTCTCTGGTGACTGACTTCGCACGCCTGTTTGACCTTCTGTAACAGGGGGTCCAACTGTCCGGTAAGGGTACACCCTTTATTGATTGTGTGATATCTGCCAGAAACTCCATTTCAAGATTATTGTTGGATTTGTGGCCACTTTTTCAGCATTTGAATCTTTCCTCTACATGGACTTATGGACTTTGGTTCACCTCTTTTTTCTTCAGTTAGTTAGTTGTTCCATTTAGTGGCGCTGTACCATCTTCACATAATTTTTTGGTTTGATATACTTTGTACAAGCAGCCTTTTTAGCATACTGTTCTTTGTGCGCAGCTTTCTTCCTATTATAATATGAGTAAGGAGACAAGTAGGGAACGTCCCGCTACGGCAACAGAACGTTTGAAGGAGTTTGTGCGGACCGAGAAGCAGGAAGTAGGTCGGAGCCCACCAAACACACGGAGTGGAGGAAGCAGCAGCAATACACAGAGCAACATGCCGGCGGAGAAACCAGCAAAACTCTCACTTGAACAGGTACATTCTCAACGTATGGCTGCTATAACTGCAAGTGATACTATGTTGACTGGTAAAATGGAGAAAATTAGAATGGATATTGGTTTAATACACCATGATCTGCAGGCTGTGAGAGAGCGGATGGCAGAGGCTGAAAAAAGGATATCCTCATTAGAGGATAATTACACTGCAGTGCCAAATCATATATTAGCAGCTGAAAAGCAAGTAACATACCCTAATCAAAAAGTTGATGACTTAGAAAACAGATTAATACGCAATAATATCAGATTTGTGGGCTTCCCGGAGAGGGCTGAGGGGAAGAATCCTGGAGAATTTGTGGAGACATCGATTAAAACCCTATTTCCTGATACTTTCTCCACAGCATTTGCAGTAGAAAGAGCTCATAGAATTCCTGCAAAACCACCAGCCCCTGGAGCCCCTGCAAGACCTTTACTTGCACGATTTTTGAATTGTAAAGATCGGGATCTTATACTACGGAAAGCAAGACAAAAGGGCACCATTCAATATGAAAACACACAAGTGTTTTTTTCCCCTAATTTTTCAATAGATCTACAAAAATTGAGAGCTACCTTTTTTGAAGTTAAAAAAAAATTAAGAGAACGACACATTATCTACTCCATGGCATACCCTGCGAGGATGAGGGTGGAGGAAGATGGCAAAATATATTTCTTCAGTACTCCGGAGAGTACAAGAATGGCTTTGCTCGAAAGGAACTATAAAGTGAAAGGAAAGAAGAATCTTGCCATTTTCTTTTGTTTTTCCTTGTAATGAAAACTTTTTCTTTTTTCCTGGTAAAGCACACAAGAAAGAAAAAGAAGCATGTGGATGATGGAATGACAAGGTGGGGCCAGTGAAGGGACTGGGAGTCAAGGAACTATGGTTGTTTTTTTTTTTGTTTTTTTTATATTTAAATTTTTTTTGTGTGCGATTTTTTTCCTTCTTTTTTTGTGGTTTTTTCTTTTTTGTGCGTTTTTTTTTTTTCGGGGTTCCTCTCCCCCTCCCTCCTCCCACCACTGGTAATTCTTTGAGCCATTTTTTTTTTTTTTTTTTTGATGGCTTAGCAAAATTCCTTTTTTTATTCCTTAGAAGAAAACGTGAAATTTTTCTGAGAGTAAGGTGGGAGCTTGAGTGGAGGCCGCAGCTATATTGTCCATAGATGCAAATGATTGTATGCTCGGGCAATGTCCCATTTTTTTTTTTTTCGAGTAAGACCTATTGGTCAAAATTTTGCTATATGTGCATGATGATTTTTCTTTTTAAAAAAATTATTTTTTTTTGGTAATTTTGTTTGTGATTTTTTTTTTCTTCTCTTTTTCATATTTTTTCTTGTTACATTTGAAGATCGCTGTGTCCTGGTGTGCCCAACTGACCTCAATAATTATATTGTTATAAAATATAAGGAGTATATTGCTATGGGGTATTATCGTGATAAATGTCATAGATAGACGGTTAGATATATGGGTTCCTATTTAGGAAGTGAACCTACAGCTATATATAGAAATAAACCTCTAAGATGACTACACAATGTAGGTTCCTATCATGGAATGTTAGGGGTCTAGGAACCCCCAGAAGAGATCCCAGGTAATTACAAATATATTACAAACTAAAGCACAAATTATATGCCTGCAAGAGACACATATGATTCCAGATACAACAAACCAATTGTGTAAACCCTGGATCCAATGGTCAATACACTCGAGCTATTCAACATATGCAAGGGGGGTTTCACTACTTGTCCATAGGTCGGTATCATGGAAGTGCTTTCAAAAAAAGGTAGACTCTGAAGGGCAATATGTATTTGTACGAGCTCAAGTGTATGATTTACCATTTGTTATTTTAGGTATATATAATCCACCACCTGCTACATTAAGTGTAATTAAAGAAGCTATGCTATTTGCAAGTTTATACCCAGAGGCATTAGTGCTATGCCTGGGAGACTTTAATCTTCTGTGGGACCCGCTGGTGGACAGGCATGGACCCCCCCCCCCCTAAAAAGAACTCGAAAACCACTTATGTTTCGTGAGTTAGGGGAAGAATTTGGATGGAGAGATTTGTGGCGAATGCTTAATCCCCGGACCAGGGCTTATTCCTGGGCCATCCCAGGAAGGGGATGTCTGTCAAGAATAGATCTGGCGCTGGGAAATTATAAAATTATTTCTAGGGTTGTCTCTGTTGAATATTTGATTAGAGGAGTGTCTGATCACTCACCACTCCTGGTAAATATAGCAATAGGAATTGAGGGAATGAAGCAAAACTGGAAATTTCAGCCATATTGGTTATCACAGATTGGAACGCATGATCGTATACCTGAACAATTGCAGATATTTTTAGAAACACATGGATCCCAAAGAGATTTGATCTTTTGGGATACCTTGAAAGCATATCTATGGGGGGGCACTTAGATCAACAATATCATATATTAAAAGCCACAAGGCAGGAAACGGAAGATCTAGAAGAGCAATGTAGAGATGCAGAAGCTGCGTTTTTTAAAACACCAACTGAAATAAAAAGGGAAAAATGGGAAATTACAGTAAGAAAATATACTACAAATATAGCAGCAATAGCTAAATACAAACAATTTGAATATCCAGAGAAGTACTTTGAACAAGGGAATACTTCAAGTCGTCTTTTAGCACATATGGCTAAGCAACAAAGTACAAGTTTAGTTATAACTAATATACAGCGCCCTGACGGGGAATGCGTAAGGGATGTGGCTGGTATTATGTCATGCTTTCACACGTTTTATACTGATATGTATGCCACCTCTCTTACGTATAATGCAGATGAAATTTCAACTTATCTGAGTGAAATAACCTTTCCAGCCTTAACGACCGAGCAGGTTAAATTATTAGAGGAAAATCCAGGCGAGGAAGAAGTAAGAAGAGCAATAACAAGTCTAGCAACGGGAAAGACTTCAGGACCAGACGGACTTCCGTTAGAAGTATATAGTAAATACGCGGATATTCTTGCCCCAGTGCTAGTTCAAGTATTTGATGCAGCTTTCAGGGTAAAAAGACTTCCTGAATCCATGTATTTAGCCACAGTAGTACTAATTCCAAAACCAGATAAAAACTTAACAGATTGTGCTTCATACCGACCCATATCATTATTAAATACAGACTACAAAATTCTTGCAAAAATTTGGGCCCATAGATTAAACAATGTAATACTTAATATTATACATCCAGATCAAACTGGATTTATGCCAGGAAAATCCACATCTATAAATCTTCGAAGAACACAACTTATAGCTCAGCTTAGAGATCAACTATCAGACTCAAGTGTCTTGGCTTCTCTTGATACAGCAAAGGCTTTTGATTCTATTGAATGGCCCTTTTTGCAGGCAGTGCTTAGGGCATTTGGATTTGGGGAGAAATTCTGTACTTGGGTGGAAATAATGTATCTAAATCCAACTTCTCAGCTGTTAGTAAATGGCTTTTTAACCAAGGCCATAAAATTATATAGAGGCACCCGGCAGGGATGCCCTCTATCACCACTCTTATTTTCAGTAGCTATTGAATCTTTGGCACATCGACTTCGGCAAACTTCTTCTGTACGGGGCATTACATTGGCAGAAAGGATACATATAGTGGAACTGTATGCTGATGATCTTGTTTTATATTTAAATGATGCACATGGATCATTGGAAGCAGCTATGCATATAATAGAACTATTTGGTTGCTATTCAGGCCTTAAAACTAATTGGCAAAAATCCTCCCTTATGCCATTGCAACCACAACTACTCACACTAAGCAAGGATTCAAGTTTATTAAAGGTAGTGTCCTCTTTCAAATACCTGGGAATAAATATTACAAGACTACCACAAGCAGCTTTACAGGCCAACCTTAATCAACTCATGACAACAATTAAAACTAAATTAGCTACTTGGGCTAAATTACCACTTTCAGTTGCAGGGAGAATAAATGTAATCAAGATGGTCCTATTACCGAAATGTTTATAGATTTTTCACATATGTCGGTTATAGTCCCTAAAACTATTTTTAAAAAAATAGATGCCCTATTTACCACATTTATTTGGGGAAAGGGTAGAAATAGAATAAAGTTAACCACACTTCAGAGAGCTAAAACAGAAGCAGGTATGGCACTTCCTAATATATACAGATACTATCTCACTGGCAACTTAAACATCTTACAGGATGGATAGTACCAGTAACACCACAGATGGTAGAATCACACCTGGTTCATGTTTTACAAATCGATAATTTACTTATAGCCCTAGAAGCACCTTTGAATAAATTAAAATATAAGCAAATACCAATGTTAACATTAGCTCGTACAATATGGAGAGAGGCAAAACGTATAGAGGGAAACACACAAATAAACATGGATCTCCCACTATGGCGAAACCCAATGTTTAATCAACTGAAAGAATAGGTAGAGTATCAGTTCTGGGAACAAAAAGGGATATCAGTCCTTGCAGACGTATATGACATAACACATATGTACTCTTTTTCAGATATACAAATGAAATATGATATACCACATACCTCATTATATAGTTACTTACAGTTGCGACATGCGTTACAAGCGCAATTTGGAGTTTTAGGACCTGGGATCTCTAGATATCCAATGATTGGTATTCTTAGGTCCCAGGGCCCTAAAGGATTAATCTCTAAAATATATGCACATTTAACCAGGGTTAATTCAGGAATGAATCCCTTGGCAATAAGAACAAAATGGCAGGAAATAATTCCCAATTTAACTGACGAAGATTGGGAAGAAGCTTGCTCTTCCCATTTATATGTATCGCCAGCAGCAAACAATAGGTTAAAACCATTATATATGCTACATCAATCATATCCCTCTCCAAGTAGACTTTATGCAATGCACAGCATTGCATCTCCTAAATGCTTGCGATGCAGTGCTAAGCGGGCAGACTTTATACATATTATGTGGTTTTGTCCAGTGATATCAAGATTCTGGCAGGAAATAATTCAAATATTATCCTCTGTCCTGAAAATGCCTGTACCCTTGACCCCAGAAACCTGTTTGCTGGGTATATTAGATGAAATAACATGGTCTAGATATCACAAGATAATGCTTAGAGAAACGCTGTTAATGGCAAGGAAAACAATCACAGTTAAGTGGATTCAAGTGAAGCCCCCTGCTGTTAAGAACTGGATAAGAGCGGTAAATCAGATTTTACCATTTCAAAAATGATTGTATATGCATAGGGGACGCTCAACGAAATATAATAATATTTGGGATAATTGGTGTCAATCAACATTAACCAATGGTTGAATATAAGGAGATAACCAAGAGGATATAGAGGGATGCACATAGTATGATGAGGTAATAAATCTATGATTGCAATGGAGCAAGGGGTTGGGGCACACTAGGACAATGGCGATCAATTAACCACTTAACGACCAGCCACGTAGCTCTACGTCGGCTGACTTTGAGTGGTTATACCGGGATGATGCCTCTAGCTAGAGGCATCATCCCGGTACCGTTGTTTGAAGCCGGCGGTCGGCTTTCCGTCGGTAACGATCGATGCGGCTCGGGAGCCGCTCGATCGTTACCCGGGGGGGCGGGAGGGGACGTCCCCCCCCTCCCGCCGCCTTCCGCGGCTTTGCTCGGGGCTCCCGTCCCACCGGGAGCCCCGAGCACCCAGCCGGCACGTCCGCCGGCTGGATGGAGTCCCGATGAATGCCGGAAACGGCATCGATCGGGTCTCCGATGACGTAACCCGGAGGCGGCGTCCATGACGTCACATCCGGGTTACTGTGCCGCAAAAGGCGGCAGATTTAAAAAACGGCTGTATGCAAAAATGCCGTTTTCGGCGTTTTGCATACAGGGAAGTGTAGTGGAGGGGTCTAGGGTCTTTTAGACCCTCGATCCCTCCATAAAGTGTACCTGTCACACATATTGGTGTCACAAGGGATGTTTACATTGCTTGTGACAGCAATAAAAGTGATCAGATTTTTTTTTTTTTAAAAAACCTGTAATAAAGTTAAAAAAAAAAGAAAAAAAAAATAGGAAAAAAAAAAAAATAATAATTTAGCCACCCCCGTCACCGTTAGCTCGCGCACAAAAAAAAACGTAAACGCAAGTCGAGCCGCAAATGAAATCGCTGTTCAAACCACACATGTGAGGTATCGCCGCGATCGCCAGAGCGTGGGCAATAATTTAAAAAAAGAGCTACACTCTAACTCTAAACTGGTAACTGTTAAATAAATTTAAAGCGTCGCAGATTGAGATCTCTATTGACCGTAGTTTGTCGCCATCCCACGGGGGGGGCGCAATTTTAAACCGTAACATGTTTGGTATCTATTTACTCGGCGTGACATGTTCTTTCACAATATACAAAAAAAATGGGCTAACTTTACTGTTTAGTATTTTTTAAAATTAGTGAAATGTGATTTTTCAATTTTTTTCCAAAAAAATGGCGTTTTAAAGACCGCTGCGCAAATACCGCGTGACAAAAAATTTTGCAATGACCGACATTTTATTCTCCAGAGTCTTTGCTAAAAAAATATATATAATGTTTGGGGGTTCTAAGTAGTTTTCTAGGAAAAAATACTGGTTTTAACTTGTGAACAAAAAGTGTCCGAAATAGGGCTGGGGGTAAAGTGGTTAAGCTAAATGGATATACATTAGCATAAAGAGATTATGAATACTAAGTAACCAGATAATTATTTGGATATTGTATAATTTTTTATTATTTAATATTGTTTTGTCCTTTTGTTGAAAGGACGTTTGGGTTGTTCGTTTTTATGCACATATTGAAATAAAAAGAATTAAAAAAAAAAAGTTGATGTAAACCCTCACATATACCCAATGTGCCTCAAATGATACACAGAGATGAGACAAATCTCCCTACATAAGTTTTATTTGTATACAGTAAACCCCCCTCAATCACGGGGGTTATGTTCCAGACCCACCTGCAATATATATATATATATAGATATATCGGGGAAAGTGCATATTGGCCCTCAATATATCGGTGTTGCTGATAATCGGTCGATCCCTACTTTGCACCCACCCCAACACAAATTTCCAGCTGCTGTTATCTCCTGTGTCTAAGAACTTGTCAGAAGTTATCATGCTGATAACAGAGGAATGGAGCCGCAGAAAGACATGGGACTTAGGGCTTTGGAGGGAAATAAGTAAAAACTAGGTCAAATTTCATCAATGGGGTTTACATCCACTTAAAGCATTCAAGCAGCGAATAACTGTCACAGTTGCATGTGCTTTCAACCAAACTGTCAAGCCATCAAATGGCTGGTGTCATGGGGGCGTGTCCGACTTCCGGGATGTGAGGAGCGTTTTTAGGCAGCTCCTCCGCCACTGAATCATCCGCCACATAATCCTGCACCATCCGCAGCTATACTCTCCTTGATTTGCCTCATCCATACTCCGGGAAGCTTCCTGACCTACACAGACATGGTAAAGTACGGTAGAGATGTCCCGCTGTCCCCGGCTCGGGTTCCCCGAGCAGGCCCAAGATGCCGGCCGACCTCCGTCCCCGGGCGTGGAGGCCTTGAATAGCCCGCTCCTGCCGTGGCCGGATGACGGGGGGGATTGGCCGGCACTGCAGCCTTCACCTAGCATCACAGGGGGGGCAGGAAGCAAGTCACCTGGGTCAGTTGCACTGCTGTGGATTCGCTTGAATGGGACTTTGAAATTTATATTGTCTGAATAATACACAACTGATTTAATATTAATGTTTTTTTGTCATTTACATGATTTTACTTACTGAGTGCTACATGTTTTATTATAGTGTAGCATCCTCCTAGGTAGGTGCTAGGTAGGTAAAGCCTAGTGTCTCCATCTGCTTATCAGGGGAGCCTGATTGTTAGTTAAGCCTGTTGCACGTGTCCATGTGTGATTCATGTGGTATGAGGGAGCGTCTCCACTGTATTGAATAGGGGAGCCTGTGGAGGAAACCCAGCCAGTGACACACAGGCTTTGGTAACTATCCCAGTGGCGCATCTTGGGATATGTTATAAAAGCCAAGGGCACATGTGACAGGGTGTTTTTGGGTGGGAAGCCAGGTCCCAGAAGGAGGGTGACATTTGTCTCTCCTTCTGCTGCAGTGGATGGTGGTCACAGGCGGTCAGCCTTCTGAGCTAGGAGTGTGGAGCTGAGCCAGGAGGTCCAGTGTATACTGACAAGTGGAGTTGGAGGCAGAGCAACCTTGGGAAAAACAGTGTCCGTGAGTACCGGGAAGCTTGCCAGGGGTCTGCCCAGGAAGGTTACCACTCCAGTGGAGTGTCAGTGGACAGGTGTCAGCGCACTCAGCAAGTGAGAAAGAAAGGGGGTGCCAAGTTAGGACCCTGAAGAGGAATTCATTCAGGAACATATCTTCTACTTCACTTCAGTGGCAAGGTGAAGCAGTGGCCTTGTTGTATGCACTACAGTTAGTTGTCCTCAGAAATTGTGCATACTTCAAGTTGGAGTATCCCACTCATCCCTTCTACCATCCAAGTTCCAAATAAAAACACAAAAAAAAAATAAAATCCCCTGGACTGTTCATTGTCTGAGCCAAGCGTTAAAGTGATACGTTTTAAGAGACTGTTGCTATGGGTAACCCAGGGGAATCCAATATCAGCAGCTCCCTAGGGGGCAGTGCTACAATAGTATTGTCTCATGAGGTGGGTGGACACACTCCTAAAAGTGTAAGCAGCAATCATATAGTTCCTTTTTCGTTTCCTAGCACTTAATATTGTTAAAAGTATAATTTTGTTGTGGACTTAATGGCTTGAAAATTCAGTTGGGAGCTAAAATAAGCCAACTAGTAACTGTGACCATTATTTACCTGCTTTGAGAAAAAGTTAAAGCGGAGTTTCACTCCTGACCCCCTGACATACCACATTTGGCATGTCTTTTTTTGGGGGGGGAGTGGGTACTTAGTTTTGACAGGTACCCGCTCCCACTTCCGCTCGGGCCTTAGGCGGCTTGAGCGGAAGTTCTCCCCTCCCTCCCTGCAATTACGTCACAGGTCCCAGAAGATTGCCCGGCAATTCAGGACGCTCAGCACGTCTTGCGCAATTGCAGTGCACACCCAGCTGTGAATCCGCAAGCTGTCACAGCCGGGTGCCCACACTTGTGATGCTGGGGCAGGGGAGAGGAGAGGGGAAGAAGCGAGGGTGGATCATGGGGCAGGTGAGTGTATGTTTATTAAAAGTCAGCAGCTACACTTTTTTTCGCTGCTGACTTTCAAAAAATACAGAAACGGCTTGATCTCTGCTTTGAATTGATGGGTTTAGTTCCGCTGGAAGCAATGGAAGATACCAGGCTTTTGTTTCTTACAGAAAATAATTTTAAACTGTATGTTATAAGCACAACTGTCAATGTTACAGGATGTGCCTCAACTGTAAGGGCCATGTTTACTGACAAGTGTGACTTGTGGTTGAAAACGAATGTATCTACTGGCAGGATAAACAGGTAATAAAAGTGACAGTTATGTTCAGCAGTCCAATGAGATTAGAAACTTTCTATGTGGTTGCTCAAAGATTCCTTTTGAGAATTCTTTGTAAATTAAAGCAGAAGTAAACCCATCAATTTAACGGTTTCAAAAAACAGTTACATTTCATGCTGGGAATGCTAACTGTCGCATATGCTGCGCTCTCAACCAAACTGTCAAACCATCAAATGGCTGATGTCATAAATGATCACAGGTTCAGCATCATGGCAGCTACAGAGTCATAGGTGTGCCCAGCCTTTTGCAATAGGGTGTGCACTCCAAAGCTTAAACACACAATACCGATCACCCACTGTGTTAATTCAGAAAGGGAGAGGGCCGATAAATTATATATACTCATTCTAAAACATCCCCCTCTGTGTGCCCACAGCAGCAGCTGGTGGGAGTGAAGGGTAGGGAAGCTGGCAGAGTTGTGGGGGGGGGGGAACCAGGGCAGTAGGGGGAATCTGCTCTGCACAGGGTAATTAGGGTGTGCCCAGGCACACCTGGCACACCCTGTGCGCACGCCTATGTACAGAGTCAAACAGAGGCTACTACACATAGAATTTAGGCGGAAACTGTTCATTTTTGGAAAAGATCGTTTGACATTCGTGCAGTGAGTGGACCCAACTTTTTTTTTTTGTTTTTTGTAATCTTTTTATTGGTATAAAGAACATATAACAAAGAAAGAACAAAAACAGGTGCTACAGAGCCAGTGTACAAAGAAGACGTCAGTAAATTAATCAGCATCTTGCTACCCACGCAGGGGTGACTACAAAACTAGGGAGAGAAACAATGTGGCCTAGGTCAAATGCGTCAGAGCGAAGAATATGCCAACCACAGCAGAACAACCATGTAAGGGCATCAGAGTGAGGAACAAGCAGGTAGTAGAATACAGTGCAACGAGACCATGAGCCAGAGGCACAATAACAGTTAAATTTGATAACGCGGCGGAAGAATCCGCCAACCATCGTGCCCACACCCTGTCGTGCTTTTTGGGGCAACCCCTATGGAAGTAGGTATCACGGTACAGTGGTATGACTGAGTCCACCAGGCCCCTCCACTGCAGGATAGTGGGGGGAGCCCGCTGACACCAATGAAGTGCTATATTTTTCCTAGCATAAAAAAGTAGTAAACCTAGAAGGGTACGGTCCGCCACACGGGGAACCAAGTCATCCAAGAGGCCAATTCTGGGAGAGGGGGCCACCAAGATTTGCAGAATGGTGGAGGACACATAAAAAATCCGGGACCAGTAAGCGGAGAGCTCCGGACATGTCCAGAAGATATGGATGAAATCGCCCGGGGCTCGTCCACAACGCCAACACTCCGGGGAGTGTGAGGCATGGATTTTATGCAGACGGTGGGGGGTAAGGTAGGCCCTGTGGGCAATTTTGTATTGAACGAACCGGTCCCTCAGGTAAACAAGGATTTTAAAGGGAGATTCCTATATGTGCAGCCAGTCCAAATCTGGGACATCCCGGGCCCAACCAGCATGGAGGGCAGAGAGCTCCGGAGAAGAGACTCAGAGGAGATGGGCATGAAGCACTGAGACAGCCCGCTTGGGGCAGTCATGGCACAGAACGCGTGCGAGATCTGGCTGCACCAGATGCGAAACATGCTCAGGAAACTGGGCTCTGAAGCCGTGGGACAACTGCATGTAGCGGAAGAAATAGGAGGGCGGAATATTACAGTTGGTGACTAATTGCGTAACGAAAGGGAGGGATAAATTACTCGTAAGATCTGAAATTTTTTTAACATTATGTTTAGTCCAGGCTGCAGGTTCACGTAGGTGAAACACGTGTGGTAGAGAGGGGTTGATCCACAGAGGAGCGCTGGGGGAGATTGCGGTGCCCGGGTACGCCTCCAAGACCGGAGCGTCGTTTTCATTCATTCAGTCAGGGCATAAGGAGCCCGGGGGCCCCTAAACAGCAGGTGAGACAGTGCTTCCACTGACCCCAACACCGCGGCCTCCACCACAGCTGCAGAATTACAAGCCTCCGGGGCCAACCACCAAACAGTGGTGACCAATTGGGACGCCAAAAAATACTTGTGACAATCCGGGAACACCAGGCCTCCCTGAGACATGGGGCGTATGAGGGTAGAAAGTTTGTATCGAGGGGGGGCAGGAACCCCACAAAAAAAGAGGAAAATAATTTGTTAAGATTGAAAAAAAAAGGCTTTGGGATCCAGCGGGGCGAGTTCCCGAAACAAGTAAGTGGGTTTGGGGAGAATTTTTATTTTGATTAGATTAACACGGCCTAGGAGAGAAAGTGGGAGGTTCTCCCACGCCTTCAGTTGGACCTTAATCTCCCAGACCACCGGGTCAAGATTAAGAGCGATGAATTCAGATGGCTCCCGGGACACCCGCACCCCCAGGTAGGTAAAGCTGTCCACCCACTGCAGGGGACATCCGGTGGAGCCCTACCCCTGGCCTCTGGATCTATTGCCAACAGCTGTGACTTGGACCAATTCACCCGCAGACCCGTTACCCCAGAGAAGGCATTCAGTATTAGCAAGGCACCCTCGAGGGGGGGGCCCGCATCATTTAGGAACAACAGGAAGTCGTCCGCATACAGGGCCATCCTCTCCTCCAGCCAGGCCACCCGTAGGCCCTTATTATGCGGAGAGACACGAAGCGCCTCCGCCAGTGGCTCCATGGCGATGGCAAATAGGGCCGGAGACCAGGGGATGGTCTATACCCGAAACAAAAAGAAAACTGGAGTACTAGCAGCTAAGCCTGCAGTGCCGCAACTACTAGAGGCAGGTGTTAACTGCCACAGTTCCAAGCTCAATGGGGAACCAGGAAGTCAGAGCAAAACAAAAGAAAAAAAAGACCCAATAGGTTCAGGTTCCAACAGGGGGACAAAAAAAAGGCACGTGGGGATCGGCTCCTGGATAGTGGGCATCCAACAAAACAGGCTGATATACGGGTCAAGAAACGGCAGGGAAGGAGGTGGAGGGAGAAAAGTCAAGTCAGGCGGATGAAATGGCAGGGCACCAAGGAGCAGAAGAGGAGACCAGGTGTGGGACTAGAGGGTCCCCACCATCTGGAGAGAGACACTGAGGCAAGGGCACGGGGCAAACAAAGTACACAGAGTGCTGGAAATGGAGAGAGGGCCAGGCCCGTATACTTGCAGCAATCCTGGCGATGGTGGGAATATGCAGGGGGAGCAGCTGGTGAAAGGTACATGATTAACGAACATCCAGCCAGGCAGCTGCCTCTCCCGGATCATCGAAGAAGCGGGTACGGCCACCGTCGATCACCCGGAGTCTGCTGGGGTAGAGGAGGCTGAACTTCAATCCCTTGTCTCGCAGCCGCTTGCGGATGTCCGTGAAGAGACATCTCTTGTGCTGCACCTCCAGCGAGTTTCCGGGAACAGTATGATCCTCACATTTTTTAACACATGCCGCAGCCAGCAGGCGATCCCGGTCCCGGTAGTTAAGCAGCTTAAGGAGGAATGGCTGGGGCAGCACTCCCGGGATCGGGGGGCTGGAGGGACCCTGTGCGCCCGCTCCACTACAAACATGGGTGGCATAGTGGGAGGATCCAGCAGGGAGGTCAGGAAGGTCTCCATGAATTCTGCCGGCTTGGAGCCCTTAGCCCGCTCAGGCAGACCCAAGATTTGGATGTTGTTCTGCTGGAGCCGGTTCTCAGTATCGATGGCCCGGTCTTGGAGGGCCTTGACCTGCAGCTGAAGGGCATGTAACTTCCTGGAATCAGCACAGGTGGAGTCCTTCAGGTGGGAAATACGGTCTTCAGCCTCCGCCATCCTAGAGCGGAATTTGTCGAGCTCATGCCGGATGAGGCTGATGTCAGTAGCCAGGTAACCCATCTTGACAGTGAGAGTGTCCTTGCATGCCTTGATGGCCTCTAGGATATCAGATGGAGACAGATCCGAAGGAGCACCAGGGCCCGGATCAGTATGAGTGCCGGCCGACATGCTTGAAAGAAGAGGCCGTGTGTCCAAGATGGCCGCCGTGGGACCCGTAGGCCGTGAGGAACTCCCGGAGGATTTGACTGCAGCTTCCCCGGTGACAGTGGAGGAGCCCACGAGGTGCCGCCCGTCTTCTTGGACCCCAGGGTGAGAGTGAAAGGGGTGCCCGAGAGGAGAGATGGATGCCAATGGACATGGAAGGATAAGTTCAGGATCGGAGCTCGAGCCCAGTGTGTCTGCTCAGCTTCACATCCCGGCCATGCTCCTAGTGGACCCAACTTTACCGAAGATTTCAACTGTGGGTCTGGCTATGTCGATAAATCCGACCAGAAAACTTTTACCGTTTCAACGAAAGTGTATACGTGTATGTTATATTCGAAGCGAAAAGAATATTCTGTCTTGTATAATTTATATATGATTTTATTGTTATCGAACGATCACTACAATTAAGAAAACAATCATGTAAATGAGTTTATTCTATCAGTTAATGGACAATTTGCTTTCGACTAACAAATAATAGTTTAGTCTGCAAACAGCCAAACTTCTATATGTGTATGGCCAGCATAAGATGGCAGCTTCCCTGGCTAAAAAGAAAACACAACGTTTTAACAAATCCTCTCTTCTCTACATCTGTTCAAAGTGCAGAATTTATAAAGCTTGTCTGAGCTGTTGTTAAATGGGGGCGGAGAGCTGAAATAACATTCGTCAGAGCTCAGTGAGGAGAGCTCTGAAAGCCGATTGGAGGGAAGAGACTCACCCGCCTTCACACGGCAAGCAGGAAAAGAGCTGAGGCTGTCAATCAGCTGGAGATCCCTCCCCTGTCACCATTTTTCTCTTAATGTCAAAAAAATTGTCAGAAGTGATTCTGCTTATAGCAGAGGAAAGAAGCAGCAGACAGAAATGACACTTAGTGCTCTGGATTGAGACAAGTACACACTATTAAAGGGTATGCTTTGTTCATTTTTCATATCTGAGGTTTACAACCAAATTATAGTCTATATAAAACTAGGGAGTACCCTGTCCAGAGTGAAAACATTGCCACATGATATATCACTGCAAAGCATGCAACGTAATCACCCGTCTTCAGGAATCGGAAAGAGAATAGCCCACACCTCCACTTTTAGGCCTCGCGCACATGGGTGCATTGTCGCATAAAGCCTAAAAAACTGTTTCAGCTCCCAGGAGTCCACCCTGTAGTACTGTGACCAGGAAGCACTCACCTTTGAGCACTTCTAGTTCAGAGCTGTCAAACTCCCAGGCCAAAAAAGGTGGGAGTACAGCTAACCAAGTACACATCTGTACTCAGTCATCTGTTGCAAAGCACCGGGAAGACCTTAGGAGTCTAATAGACCCATAACATAAGGTGACCAGATTTTTTAAATGAAATCTGGGGACATATTTTTTTTTATTGGCAAATGGCACAGGACTGCATAATACACAGAGCACTGGGAACGGTACTACATAATACACAGAGCGCTGGACACAGGACTGCATAATACACAGAGCACTGGGCACAGGACTACATAATACACAGAGCGCTGGACACAGGAATGCATAATACACAGAGCGCTGGGCACAGGACTACATATATACAAGAGTGTGTTAGGCATAGAGTGCAGGGTTTATGTAAACGGCAAATGACCTGTCACATAGGGGTTTCATAGTTTCCATGTGATAGCAATCAAGTGAAGTGAAAAAATATATACAATGAAAAAGTTAAAAAAAATGTAATAAAAAAAATATATAAAACCAACCTGTTCACCCATGAATGCAAAGTGTCCATGGGTTGTGCATGTGTATGTAAACGGCAAATGACCTGTCACCTTCACAATGCTGTCACATAGTGGTTTCATAGCTTCCATGTAATAGCAATTAAGTGAAGTGAAAAAATATATAAAATAAAAAGGTAAAAAAAAAATTAAATCATAATAAAATTCAATAAAAAAAAAAATATATAAAAGCAACCTGTTTACCAAGTGCATACCCATGAATGCAAAGTGTCCATGGGGTGTGCATGTAAACAGCAAATGCGCCACGTTTAGGGTTGCCACCTCATCCCTTTAAACCAGGACACACAGGTTCTGAGGCTAATATAATGCACATAAGGCACTAAGTGAGTTTAAGTTCATACCCATGCGATCCAATTCCTCTCTGAATTCACAGTTCACACTGCGATCTGCAAACCGATCTGGGGGTGTCATTAACTTTGTATCGACACCCACAGCAGTTCGCAGAGGGCACCAACGAACCACCAGCGATTCAGATGCGGGAACCCACACTGGATTCGCAGGTTTTCCGGCAGCACAAATGTGAACTGGCCCTAAAGGCATGTAAAGCGGTGTCTATTGATAATTTTGGGTACCGCAACTTTTCACAATTTAACAGGCGCACAAAGTTTCAGGCCTGACACATTTGGTATCTATTTACTTTACACTACCTCATCTTTTATTTTGTATAAAAAAATGGATATAAAATTGTGCTTGTGTGCAAAAATTCACTTCAGTGTATTATTTCCTGAAAATATAGATTTGGTAAACAGTTGCGCAAATATCTTGCAACATAAAAAATTTGCAACTACTATCTTTTTATTCTACAGGAACTCTGCTTTCACAAAATATATAATGTTCTTGGAGCTTTGAGCAGTTTTATAGTCAAAAATGCCAATATTACCATGTGTGCAATTAAAATAAAAAAATGCTTTAGAGGAGAAAATGGTTCATTACAGTGCTCTACCCCCTCCCTTCCCCCAGCAGGAGACAAAACACTTGTAGTAGTTTGTCCCATCTTTCTATGTGCTAAGGAAGGGTACCTACATGGTTGATGAGTTTTGGAGGCAGGCAGAGGTAGGGCACTCCAGACTAGCTCAGGGCTGCAAGCCGGCTGCCACAACTTTCCCCAGGACCCAGAGCATCACCTCCCCCAAGAGGCCGTACAAGAACCTGCTGAGCTGCCATCGTGAGAGACCTTGTCACAGCTGACCCCCACATCAGGCTGCATTGATGGGCAATGGTGAGCCTGCATTGATGGACCCTGATCAAGGTGTATTGATGGGCAATGGTGAGCCTGCATTGATGGACCCTGATCAAGGTGTATTGATGGGCAATAGTGAGCCTGCATTGATGGACCCTGATCAAGGTGTCTTGATGGGCACTGATGAGGCTGCATTGATGGACCCCGATCAAGGTGTATTGATGGGCAATGGTGAGCCTGCATTGATGGACCCTGATCAAGGTGTATTGATGGGCACTGATGAGGCTGCATTGATGGACCCTGATCAAGGTGTATTGATGTGCCTTGATGAGGCTTCATTGATGGACCCTGATCAAGGTGTGTTGATGGGCACTGATGAGGCTGCATTGATGGACCCTGATCAAGGTGTGTTGATGGGCACTGATGAGGCTGCATTGATGGACCCTGATCAAGGTGTATTGATGGGCAATAGTGAGCCTGCATTGATGGATCCTGATCAAGGTGTATTGATGGGCAATAGTGAGCCTGCATTGATGGACCCTGATCAAGGTGTATTGATGGGCACTGATGAGGCTGCATTGATGGACCCTGATCAAGGTGTATTGATGGGCAATGGTGAGCCTGCATTGATGGACCCTGATCAAGGTGTATTGATGGGCAATAGTGAGCCTGCATTGATGGACCCTGATCAAGGTGTGTTGATGGGCACTGATGAGGCTGCATTGATGGACCCTGATCAAGGTGTATTGATGGGCACTGACGAGGCTGCATTGATGGACCCTGATCAAGGTGTATTGATGGACCCTGATCAAGGTGTATTGATGGGCACTGATGAGGCTGCATTGATGGACCCTGATCAAGGTGTATTGATGGACACTGATCAAGGTGTATTGATGGGCAATGGTGAGCCTGCATTGATGGACCCTGATCAAGGTGTATTGATGGACCCTGATCAAGGTGTATTGATGGGCACTGATGAGGCTGCATTGATGGACCCTGATCAAGGTGTATTGATGGGCAATGGTGAGCCTGCATTGATGGACCCTGATCAAGGTGTATTGATGGGCAATAGTGAGCCTGCATTGATGGACCCTGATCAAGGTGTGCTGATGGGCACTGATGAGGCTGCATTGATGGACCCTGATCAAGGTGTATTGATGGGCACTGACGAGGCTGCATTGATGGACCCTGATCAAGGTGTATTGATGGACCCTGATCAAGGTGTATTGATGGGCACTGATGAGGCTGCATTGATGGACCCTGATCAAGGTGTATTGATGGACACTGATCAAGGTGTATTGATGGGCAATGGTGAGCCTGCATTGATGGACCCTGATCAAGGTGTATTGATGGACCCTGATCAAGGTGTATTGATGGGCACTGATGAGGCTGCATTGATGGACCCTGATCAAGGTGTATTGATGGGCACTGATGAGGCTGCAGTGATGCATTATTTTTGTTAAACCTCCTTTGTTGCTATTAACATTAAATGATGTTACCACATTGTATCATATTTGTCTTGCTTCATAACATCACAATCCATTATAAAACCAGGTGGACATGGATTGTGGGCTGATTCGGTGGTTCAATGGGCCACTTGATTGGACTTGCCCCCGGGCCTAAGGCTGCCAGCCCTCCTCTGCTTGTAGCTAACCTTCCACAGCATGCAGGCAGATGATGGAGATAGAAATGTATAAAATAATACAGAAAAAAAAAAGATGTAAATGGAATAATTAAAAAAAAAAAAAGGAAGAAGACGAGCCTAATGCATTGATTAGATAATCAATATCTTTATTGACCATAGAAATCCCAATGCCAGCCCAATGTCATCACTCCCTAACCACGTGACGAGCCCAGAGGGCTCAGACCTGACAATGACCCATTCCTTACAGCATCGGACGTCAGAAGCAACAATGGTGTCCGCCCGGACACACTTCTACAAAGCTCAAAGACAGCCAGTGAATAGAATGACGTGCGGCATGCTCCGGATTCCTGTCTGCACACACCTCCCCGCTGTCATCCCATCCTTCCCTTTCCATTTTCCCGCGACCACACGCCACACCCCCCTCACAGATCCACGCCCACAAACGTCAGACAGCTCCTGGGGTACGTGCACACCGACACAGTACTCATGGCAAAGCATTCCTTACCACTGGCCTGGAAACTCCCACTTAAGCGATGGAGGGGTCTACAAACAATATCCCTGACATGCCCTATAGAAAGCTCCTAAAACGAATAATAACTGCTAGAATCATTACTAGGACGCTAAAAGAACCGCTGCCGAGTGCTCCTCCATCCGGGGGCGAGGATTCTTTAATTGGCTCAGATCGAGATTAATCAGGTTCCACCTCTGGGTGGGGTGATGAGTGGTACACTCCTCAAAGTAAGACGTGCAGAAATGAACGCGCCGCACCCCGACCAGTGGGCTGGGCGTGGCTTCACAAGGTGTGACACGCCCGTCTTTAGATAGATTGGCTACTTACTGAAAGAAGGTGGGCTAGTAAGGTGGAAAGAGAAAATCTTATTGGGCTGAACAGCCTGAGATTGAAAAGGGCGGATGAAGCTGTTGCGGGTGGCAGGTGTTGTGGGCAGGGCTGATCCAGCTGCAAGTTACAGGCTCCTTGATGTATCCAGCCAAGGAAACTTTCCGCTTTAATTCTGCTCTGCTATCTGGGTCATTGGGGTGAGATCACAGGACCCATCGACTTGACCATGTTAAGGGAAAGGTGAGGAAGTGATAGCAATATTTTACATTGATTTCATATTGACATTTATTTAATGTTGGTAATGCTGCTGTGTTTTTTTTTTTATTGTATGTGTGTGTGTATATATATATATATATATATATATATATATATATATATATATATATATATATAATCTCTGGTCATGTAAATTCCTGCATTTCCTTGATCTCCTATGTGGGTGTAGCTATAATGTTTGTTAAATATATAAATTCTCGAATATAGATCAACTACATTATTTATATGTTGAAATGTGGGCATTTAATTCCTGAAGAATGTATGTATGTATGTATGTGTGTATGTATGTATGTATCCTCTGATCAAGGTGTGTGTAATAAAAAAAAAAAAAAAAAAAAAAATCGCCTTTTTTATTTTGTAGAATTTTTTTTTTTTTTTTTCTATAAAATATTAAATATATAAAGCCATATTTTAAAGATAACCTCCTATATAGGAGATCAAGGAAGTTCAGGAATTGGATATAGAGATATATATATATATATATATATATATATATAATCTCTAATTCCTGAACTTCCTTGATCTCCTATATAGGAGGTTATCTTTAAAATATGTCTTTATATATTTAATATTTTATAGAAAATAAAAATTACATAAAAGGCAATCTTTTTTGTCTTCTGTAGCACAGCAGTTGGACTTTTATCTATAGCATCTGGATTGCATTTCATTATCTCTGTCTTTTTATTGTCAGGCTTCCATCTTGTCTTGTAGGAATTCTTAGAAACTTCAATGCCTTGGGTCTGTGTTAAACTTTGTAGAGGAAGTTTAGAGGGTGAGTGTGGAGAGTTATACATAGTCAGGGCTGACATGCCTCTAATGAATCCATATGATGCCTGGCAGAGTCCACATTCTCAACCCCCCCCCCCCAGCAGAGGAATGCAGGAGTCCATTCTGCGACATCAGCTCTGGAAAATGAAGGCATGGGCAGAAAGGAAGATTTAGTGTCACTCTGTGAATCCAAATGACACCTAAACCCAATCACTCAAACTCAATTTACACCTTAAAATATAAAGTTTTACATCTGCAGCTTTCATTACTCTCTTCAGCTCTCACACCTGTACGGCTTACAGCAATTGCTGCCGTGGGCCTGTTTATTTTGCAGTAACTTTTAGCCAGCTATACAGATTGTGTTTGTTCGTCCTCTCATGTTGTTCTATAGCGAGGATGGACAAATCTGCAGTGCTGTTTATAGCTGTCAGAATACCCGAACAGCAGTTGCATCTGATTGGATGTGGTTACTGTTCGGACAACAGGTTTTTTTTGTCCGGCTCTTTCAGGCAAGAGGGTGCTGACAAGGCCACCCAAAAAGTGAATTTCACTCAGTGTGTGGCTAGCTTTAGTCATTAGTTAACATTTTTATTTTCGCATGCAATCCATAGATGCCAATCGCAAAACACATTTTGTTGTTGCTGGTTAAGAAAAAACAAATGGTTTTACTGCAGATAAATTTTATTTTACAGTTTGTGCACTCCCTGAACCGCAATGGTATTTACACATTTTTATATGCAAAATGAAAAATTAATTAAATTAAACCAGAACATGTTTAAAAATAGTTTGAAAAATCTAAAAAAATAAAAATCTGCATATAACTGCTTAGGGAAGAAGGTAATGAAGGCTGTTTAGTGTAAAAGGGTTGAATGGAAACAGATTTTAGTTAAAGGAGTTGTAAACTCTCATGGTTTTACACCTTAGTGCATTCTATGCATTAAAGGGGCTTCGGCTGCCCCCCTCAACCCACCTTTTTCTTACCTGTACCCAATCGTTCCAGTGGCTCCAGCCGCTGTCTTGGGTCTACATTGGATAGATTGATAGCGGCTCCCGCTGCTGTCAATCAAATCTGGTGATGCAGGGGGCGGTGTCTAATCTTGCTGTCTGTGTCAATGGACGTAGCAGCGGGGCTTGTGACCCAATGAAGTGGAGGTCGAACGATTTTTCGTATAGTGTATGGCCAGCTTAAGGTTCTTGTTTCAGGCACTTTCTGTTATGGGGTGACCCCTATCTCCCAGTTGTGCTTCTGCATTGTCAGTCTGTCACCCGCACCCCTGGTTGAGACTTAAAGGTGCTGTGCCAACACTCATTGTGCAGGCGTGGTTCACTTACTCAGAAAGCCAATCCCACGCAATGATGTGCATATAGACAAGAAGTTACTAAAAGATGATACTAAAATGGGGGAAAGCGTTATACTTTTGGGAAAAACAGCAATTGTTTGCTCTAGCAACAGAGTGGACTGGGGAGAGGATTTAGATCCAATGTAAAACGTGTTGTTTACAGCCTTTCTGTTAGGCCTCACGTACACTACAGCTCCTAAACTTGAGTTAAGGAGCTTTTGGTGTGTGTGTGTGTGTGTGTGTGTGTTTTTTGCCAAAGCTCCTAAACTCAACTCTATAAAAGCCTGTGTGTCCATGTACACCTAGGCTTTAAGGAGCTGCTGCAGTTAGGGGAGGTTTAACCTTGTCTTCAAAGCACATTCCTTTTCGCAATACATGTACACCGTTGGTAGAAAACGGATTAACTGACAGCATGGTTTAAATCTCTGAGATTTATTGTGTATTGCTTATGTTGTCTGTTCAGATGTTCCATCCATAGAAGCTGCTTCTCATTTTGCATGCAGTTTTTACCTATACAGCATTGTCCATCGTCTGCTGTTCATAGCCGTTCAGCTACAACTTCAAGTGAAGTTCTACATCGCACAAGCAATCATTCAAGTTATGCATATTACACCTGTGTGTGTGTACAATATTTTTTTTTTCCTGAACAGATTTAGGGCTGCATTTTTCAGTAGACAGAATGATTTTCAAAGCAATATTGTTTTTCTTTGCCAGTTTTGGAAGGCTTTCAGAATTGGCACCTATGTAACTATTTGGTAAAAGCTCTAAAGCAGTAGACCAGGCATGTCCAACCTGCGGCCCGGAACCGCATGCAATGCGGCCCACTGCCCCCTGACAATTTTTTTTCCTTCTGAGGAAGGAAGTCGAGTTGGGGGCAAGGCCACAGCGGCTTCCAACTAACTGTAGGCAGAGGCTGCCTTGGAGGGGATCATCCACTAGTTGTGTTAAATTAGTGCTGGGGGGGGGGGGGGTAAGGGTGCGGCCCGAGAAAATTTCTCTACACTCAATGTGGCCCAGAGAAGTCAGAAGGTTGGACACCCATGCAGTAGACCATCTGGCAATCTCTTATTTCTCAGGGACTCTGAGGTGTCTGCATACCTTGTGTAGACAGTATATGTGTTCTATTATCTATATTAGGTCTTTTAAGGAGGAACTTTAAACACAGAAAGGTGTGGTCAGGTACACCCAACACTCCCAAGCAGACTGCAACCGTGCTGGCAATTATGACTGGGGAGGTCTTGTTAAAGACGCATAAAAGACAGGGACTGACTCAGCCTCCTAAAACAAGAATTTGACTTTGAGTGGTCTGGGTAGAGCAAAAACTAGTGTTTTATTGCAGTGGTCCTCAACTCCGGTCCTCAGGGCCCACTAACAGGCCAGATTTTAAGTATTACCTTGGGGAGATGCAGACTAGAGTACTGCAATCACTGAGCAGCAAATGATATCACCTGGGATGTATTTCAGTTATCTTGCAAATCTGGCCTGTTAGTGGGCCCTGTAGGCCAGGGTTGAGAACCATTGTTGTATTGGGACAAGCATGTTCAATGTGTTAGCTTAAAGAGAAGCTTCAGTCCTTTCTGGGAAATAAAGGTTAATAAGGAGGAGGAAGAGCAGAACTTCCCCTTTTTTGGGTGTCATTCCCTCTAACCTACACGTCCACACTTTTTTTTTTTTTTTTGATTTTTCAATTACAGTTAGTAATGTTTTCTCACCAATGCATGCAACTAGAGTATAATATTCGGGCTAGAGTGCAGAATGGTTGTTTCATGCAAACTCCTGGCATACACGCACATGCAGGGCCACCCCAGGGGCCCAAAAAAGCAGCCAGTATGGAGACTCCATTGTCAGTGCTGTTTCCTGCCCCTGCCTCCATTATTGCTGTCTTAGTTGGTCTCATGGACTGCATTTCCCCCCCCCCCCCCCCCCCAATCCTTTCGGTTTTTTTTTTTTTTTTTTTTTGTAAATGCTAGTCTGGAGAGTTTTATAGTTGTATTTTTCTGTCGAGCCAGGCAGCGCTCTTCTTTAATGCACACAAATAGACTACATTTGCAGTAGCAAATGCAGGTTACATAGTTTAGCTTCAGGTTTCCTGACTAGGAAAGGAGTACACGGTTCCCTATGAGGTCCCCGCTAAGGGAGTTTCTGGCCAAATGTGACAAGTCTCTGGACAATCGGATCCGGCTCAGTCAGGGAACGAAGGAGTCCCTGATATGGTGGCTTCGTTCTTTGGTTGGGCAAAGCCTTTCTCCCCTTGTATTGGACAGTGGTCACCATGGATGCCAGCCTGTCCAGCTGGGGAGGCATCCTCGGCAAGCATTCTGCTCTGGGGATCTGGAGGCTGGAAGAGTCCAGACTACCGATCAATGTCTTGGAACTCTGAGCGATCAGACTGTGTCTGGACCATTGGATGGATCGTCTTCAGGGTTGTCCAGTGCGCATTTAATCGAACAATGCCACTGTTGTGGCTTATGTCAATCACCAAGGGGGCACAAGAAGTGTCCTGGTGGTTCTGGAAGTAGCCAGGATTCTAAGATGGGCAGAATGGTTCGTTCCAGCCCTCTCCTCTGTATACATTCCTAGGGTGGAAAACTGGCATGTGGATTACCTCAGTCAGCAGGTGTTGGACCAAGGGGAGTGGTTCCTTCATCTGGAGGTGTTTCATCAGCTGTGTCTCTGGTTGGGCACTCCCGAGGTGAATGTGTTGGCGTCTCGGCTCAA
Organism: Pelophylax lessonae; assembly: GCF_965119305.1. NCBI lineage: Eukaryota > Metazoa > Chordata > Amphibia > Anura > Ranidae > Pelophylax > Pelophylax lessonae. The sequence goes on along the minus strand of NC_138777.1, from coordinate 94,732,220 downwards.
CAGAAAGGTGCAGCGGTTTGTGGTTTGGTGAAGGGATCCACAGATGTGCTGGTGGCCCTGTGGGGTCAGTATCATCTGATTTACGCCTTCCCTCCTCTCCAGCTTCTACCAAGACTTCTACGCAGGATTGAGGCAGAGGGGATTCCGGTCATCTTAGTGGCCCTGGACTGGCCCCGCCGTGCTTGGTACGCTGATCTGGTGCAGCTCGTTACCAACGTTCCTTGGAAGCTTCCTCTCAGGGAGGATCTGCTGTCCCAAGGACCAATCTTCCATCCTGCTTAGTCGCTGGCTTTGACGGCTTAGCTATTGGAGGCCAGGTACTGAAGGATAGAGGTTTATCTGAATCAGTGATTCCTACACTGTTAAAACCTGGGAAATCTACATCTAGGAGAATCTACCATTGTAAGGTGGAAGACGCACTTTGCATGGTGTGAGTCTCTTGGGGTTCATCCTCGGTGGCTTGCATCTTAACCTTCCTTCAACAGGGGGCTGAAATTGGCCTTGAGTACCATATTTTTTTTTTTTTAAGGGCCAGGTGTTGGCTTTGGCAGTCTTCTTTCAATGACCTTTGGACACACTCCCTGGTGCGTACCTTTCCTCAGGGTGTCCAGCATTTGGTTCCTCCAGTGCGGGCTCCATTGCCTCCTTGCGACCTCAATTTGTTGCTTTTGGTCATCCAGAAGCCTTTCTTTGAGAATCTTCGGGAGATTCCCCTGCTTACGCTGTCCCAGAAGGTGGCCTTTTTGGTGGCTATCACCTCTGCGTGCTGGGTGTCAGAAATGGCGGCATTATCCTGTCCACCTTACCTGGTGGTTTTTCTCCCCTGTCTGTCGTTTCTTCCAAAGGTTGTCTGTTTTTAATTTGAATGAAGACATTGTGTTGCCTTCCCTGTGTCCCAGGCCTTAACATCCGAAGGAAATTGCCTTGGATGTGGTCTGGGCAATTAGGGTGTACTTGGCAGCTACGGAGTCTTTTAGGAAGTCAGACTCACTATTTTGTGGTCATGGATGGGCCTTGTAAAGGGTTGTCCGCTTCCTCTGCGACCATTTCCAGATGGATCAGACAGTGATTCAGGCCTATTCCATCAAGGGTCTGGTTCCTCCTTTCCCTGTTAGGGTGCGCTCTACTTGGGTGCTTGGTGCCTCCTGGGCTTTCAGTCATCAAGTGTCAGTGATGCAGGTTTGCAAGGTGGCCACTTGGTCGTCGGTGCACACTTTCACAAAGTTTTACAAAGTGGAAGTGTTGGCATCTGCGGATGTTTCTTTATGCCGCAAGGTTTTGCAGGCTGCTAAGAGGACCTGATCCTCTTCGTGTGTGTGGGTGTTTTTTTATTTATTTATAGTTTTTTTTAAATTCAGTGTAAGCAAATTTTACCATGTATTGTAGAATTTAGTACCATTTGAGCTTGGAGTTATGTAGATGACTTTCCTGCTTTTCCTTATTACCTTTGCCGATAACCTGACAGCCAGCTATAACCCGTCAAACAGGCATTATCTAGTTAAGTCACTGAATGTGGTCATATCTTTCCATATTCAATGATAAATGGGCATCTTTAAATGCATTCAGCTCAAATAGATTCAGTGACCCAGTTTAGATGGGTCCTTGTTCTTTTTATTGGTGTCAGGAGTGCTGCAGTGTTCTTTTTTAATATGGTAAATGTATAGATGATTTGAGTAACAAATTAGAATGTATAATTAAATCAACCCTTTTTCCAAGCTCTATTAAATATGGCCACAGATGAGTGTCATTTTGACAAAAAAGGTTCTAAGAAAGTACGGTCAAAGTTTAAAAAAAAAAATTGTGACATTTTCACAAATTTTCTACAGTGAACGTGGTTTTCATTCAGTAAAGTCCGTTTAATCTTAAAAGCAAATAAAATCTAAGAATTGTTGTTTGAAATTGTCTATCTGTTGCCAGCCTAAGGCTCGGTTAACATATATGCAAATTCAGTGCATTTTTAACTGCATTCAATTTGCATAACGTGATCTGGAGCCACCCATGTGTGTTTAAAAAGGGTCTTGTGCGGAATCTTTTAAATTTTTTTCTTTTTTTTTTTTTTTTTCCCAGTTTAGGTGCGATTTAAGGTAAAAATTTGCACCTGAACCACACCAGACTCCCACACTGAAACCCCTGCCGCATATGTGTGAACCCAGCCTTCGAGGAATTCTAAGAATTAGAAGCTTGGAAAAATATCTTAGTTGCCAGAAACAAGCTTGCTTAAAGAGTCAGTCCTACTTACTGTCCCGACGACTCCGTGGTCTTCATTGTGCATCCTTTAAACAAATCTACCAGCAATGTTCCATTTCTGCGCATGCACGGTGCAATCCCCTGCGGAAAGCTGCCCAGCATGAGGACGAAAGAAAGATGGCTTTTCCTTAGGAACAAAGGGGTATTTGCACATGTACACAAGAAGCAGAAGTTGACTGGGGACCTCTAAAGTTTGTGCAGTGGTGGGATGAGGCACATCTGTAGACCTGGCTATCCTTTAAAGTGTACCTCTAAGCAAGACCTCTTAAATTTGGATAATATGGGGAAGGGTTAGATTTTGTGTGGTGGGTTTTTTTTTTTTTTTTTCTGTCTGGGTCTACATTAGATAGTTTTAACACTCTAAAATGTTGGACTTCCCTCTTTTCAGTAACAATGTTCACCAGTACACACAGAGTTTAGGTCAGGGGACCTTTCCAATAGGGAAATCTGCTTCAGGAACAACTGTCGAAGAGGGAAGTTCCCCTCGCGTTAGGAGATAACTGCATCTCTGGGGTAAGGAGTGAAGGGAAATTTCCCAAGCACACGGCAAAATAATCTGGCAGAGGGTTTAACCCTTCCCTACATTTTCTAAAACTAATTTTCTCTTACGTCCTCCGACAGTCGCCGCCTCTTCATATTCGTCACATATGGGGTATTAGACTTTGCTCCGAAGGAGTAGCTAGGCAACAGAATATGTTAACAATAAAGCTTTAACATATCCCACCCTCAAGGGGTGGTCCCCTCAGTCAATACCCTCCTACTTCCTGCAACCATATCTCAGTTTTAATGTCTAGCTTGTCAGGAGTGGCTGGCTCTCTCTGTGCTGGGACTTTTTGTCCCAGACTCTTTCTTCTTTTTGATATTTTGTTTGAGTTTTCTCTCTACCTTTACTTAGCTGTTATTTTTGTCAGCATTAGTTAGTTCTTCGGACGAAGAGGATCGTGCGGACTGGGTCTCGGGCTGATCCCCCTGGTCGCAGGTCGTGGGTCAGTGGCTTCCCAGTCTGCCATCGAGCGTTCAGCCAGGTATCGCTCCTGGCACAGTGAACGACCCATCCCTGTTCGGTGCAGGGATGATTGGTGAGGTGGCTACCTCACCGGACGCTGTGCGGTTTCTGAACCGCCATTGTGTGCGTCTTGAATTGCGACTCTCCCTGCCTCATGTGCAGCGGCTTGTTCGCCTGTGCGGGTTCCCCACGCCATGTGAGGTAAGTGTATCTATGTGGGGACCTGTCTGTCTGGGGGGGGTCTCAGTCTGGGACTGTGTAACCTGCCTTTAATCACACTGCTTGTCTCCCTATCTCTCGGCTGCATGCTGTGGGCTGCAGGGGGGGGGGGAGCTGTATGACACTGAGTATGTCAGGCTGGGCAGTGTGAGGAGCTGTGTGCTGTGGGGCATGTTTTTAATGGCATGTTGGGGCATATACAGCGATCGCTGCGGCGATCTAACATGTATCCATATAATGGGTTAATATTGTGTGTGATTTTATGCACTGTGGAGCGGCGATTTCGGCGCCAAACGACGCCATTTTACCGGCGCCCGCTCCGGCCGCATGGTTTACATGCACGGCGGCCATTTTCTTGTAGCCTCCATAGGCTTACATAGAGCGCCCTGGCAGCATCACTTCCTCTCTCCTGGACGCACCGATCGAGGCAGCAGCAGCAGCGGAGTCTCCTCAGGTTTTATCCTTCTATTCCTGTGTTCCATTGCCTGTATTCAGTCTGTATATTCCCTGTGGGGGTCTCATTGTGCCTGAGTGTGGTGCGGTGGGCTGCGCTTGCCGCGCTTGCTGTAAGGGGGCAGTTAACCCTTGGTTGTCTGGCATACAGGGGCAATGGATTCTCAGGAGGGCAAGTTTCCCACAGTATTGGTGGAAAGCCAGGGGACCGCTGTTTCCCCCCCAGGGGGGGATTTAGCCACTATTGTGGCTGGCCTTGCTGCACAGGTGCAAATGCTGGTGGCTGCTCAATCTACTAAACGGCCCAGAGTTGCTCTGTCCTCTGATTCTGAGGGTGAAGGTGATGGGGCTGTTCTGGCGGGGACCTCCCTATCGGGGTCCCGCTCCTCTCTTGATCTAGTGGGGTCTGAGGTAGAGGCTGAAGTTGAGGGGGTTGATAATTCTCCCCCTGGCTCGCCTGAAGAGCTTGCAATCATGGATGAGTTGATTGCTTCCATTAAGCAGACGCTACGTTTGCAGGACGAGGTGTGTCCCCCAGCTGCCTTGGCGGCTTATGGGACGCAGAGAAAACGCAGGACGCCGCAGGTTTTTCCCTGCAATGCTGATTTTCAGCGCGCTGTTAAGGACCAATGGCGCGATTTGCGCAAGCCTTTTGCGGTGCCAAGTAAATTTAAGCTGCGTTATCCTTTCTCGCCTGCCACTGATGAACGGTGGTGTGTGCCTCCGCCAGTGGATCATGCTATTGCGGTTTTGAACAAAGCCACTGCGATCCCTGCAGAGGGATCCCCTGTTTTCCGTGATGCCACGGATAGGAGACTGGAGTCTCTTGCCCGTCATACTTATTCTGTTACGGGTTCTATGCTTAAGGCTCTGTTTGCTTCTCTCATGGCGGCCCAGGCGATCGCAAGTTGGACGCAGATGCTTAGGCGCGTCCTAGTGGCCGATTCGGCCTCGGCGGCGACCCTGGATATGGTGGATCAGATCCACCAGGGTGTCATGTATCTGTGTGATGCGGACCTGGACCTGATTCCGTTGGCCGCGCGTGTGCACAGCGTGGCGGTGTTGTCTCGCCGCCTGGTTTGGTTGAAATGTTGGTCGGTGGACCAATCTTCACGTAAAACCTTAGCCAATCTGCCTTATGATGGGTCTCGCCTTTTTGGGGAGTCCCTGGATGTGTTGATTAAGGGGATTACTGGGGGTAAGAGCACTCTCTTGCCCCATTTCCCCAAGGCTAAGGGGGCTTCTGGGAAGAAGCATGCTCAGTTTCGGCCCCCTCAGGGGTCCTTTCGTGCCTTTCGGCCGCACTACAAGGGCAAACCGTTCAAGGGCCAAGGCTCTCAGAAGAAGCCCTGGTCTGGGAAACAGAAGTCCGGTCAATCCGGACCTGCGGCCCATAACAGTTCGGCCTGAAGGGGCGCCCTCACCCAGTTTTGGGGTGGGGGGACGCTTGCTCGGTTTTCTTCAGCCCTGGTTGGCCCGTGTGAGGGACAGATGGGTTCTGGAAATCGTTCGATCTGGTTACAAGATCGAGTTTCTCTCTCGGCCGGAGAGCAGATTTTTTCCCTCAAATCTTCAACTGTCTCCAGAGCGCATGCGGGATCTGCACCTGGCGGTGCGGGACCTGAGGGCTCAGGGAGTGGTGGTTCCGGTGCCTCATCGGGACAGATTTCGGGGGTTTTATTCCAATCTGTTCACCGTGCCCAGAAAGGAGGGCAAGGTTCGTCCGATTCTGGACTTGAAAGCTCTGAACCGCTCTGTGCGAGTTCGCAAGTTCCGCATGGAATCCCTGCGCTCGGTGGTGGCTGCCCTGGTTCCGGGGGAATTCATGGCCTCCATCGATTTGAAGGATGCGTACCTTCACATCCCCATATTCGAGGGTCATCAGAAGTACCTTCGATTTGCCATTGCGGAGGATCACTACCAGTTTGTGGCGTTGCCCTTTGGGCTCGCCTCGGCTCCGCGGGTCTTCACCAAGGTGCTTGCACCGGTTCTGGCATTATTGAGAGCCCAGGGCATTTCTGTCCTGGGGTATCTGGACGACATTCTGGTTCGGTCTGCGACCAGACAGGGTCTGGAGAAGGACCTGTCTGTCACAATGCAAACTCTGCAGGAGTTCGGTTGGACGATAAATGTTCCAAAGTCGACACTGAGTCCGTCGGTTCGTCTCCCCTATCTGGGAATGATACTGGACTCGGTGCAGGCGAAGGTCTTCCTGCCGGAAGACAAACTCAGGACTCTTCAGGAGGAAGTCAGGTCCCTCAGGGACGTTCCACACTCGTCTCTGCGGACGGGTATGAGATGTCTGGGATTGATGGTCTCGGCCTTCGAGGCGATTCCTTTCGCGCAGTTTCACACGCGGGGTCTCCAAGCGGAGATCCTGTCCAGGTGGGACGGGCGACCTCAATCTCTGGATCTTCAGATCTCGTTGAGTCATCGCACCAGGGAAAACCTTCTGTGGTGGCTCCAGTCCCCGTTGGTGTCCGGGGGCAAGTCGTTTCGTCCGATCTCGTGGACGATAATCACCACGGATGCCAGCCTGTCGGGCTGGGGTGGTGTTCTGGGCGTTCTGTCCGCCCAGGGGACCTGGTCGGAGGGGGAGTCTTCCCTTCCGATCAACATTCTGGAATTGCGTGCGATAAGGCTCTGTCTTCATCGCTGGACGGACCGGCTGCAGGGCTGCCCGGTTCGGGTGCAGACGGACAATGCCACGGCGGTGGCCTACATCAACCACCAAGGGGGCACCAGGAGTGCCCGAGCGGCTCGAGAAGTGGCCGACATTCTGTCTTGGGCCGAGACTCATGTCCCGGCAATAACGGCGGTTCACATTCCGGGAGTGGAGAACTGGCAGGCGGACTATCTGAGTCGCCAGACCCTGGATCAGGGGGAATGGTCTCTCCACCCGGCTGTCTTCCAGATGTTGTGCGCGAAGTGGGGTCTTCCAGATGTGGACCTGTTCGCGTCTCGCCTCAACTACAAGGTGAAGAGGTTCGTGGCAAGGACGCGCGACCATCGGGCAGACGCGTCGGACGCGTTAGTGGCCCCGTGGCATCAGTACAGACTGATGTACGCGTTTCCACCGATTCAGTTGCTGTCCAGGTTCCTTCGCAGGTTGCACTCGGAACGCAGCACGGTGATTCTTGTGGCACCGGACTGGCCTCGCCGGTCCTGGTACGCAGACCTCGTGAATCTGGCGGTCGACGCTCCTTGGCGTCTGCCTCTTCGAGACGATCTACTGTCTCAAGGACCGATTTACCATCCTGCTTTACAGTCGCTGGCTTTGACGGCCTGGCTGTTGAGACCGAGGTCCTGAAGGAGAAGGGTCTCTCTCCAGAGGTCGTTCATACTTTGATCAACGCGAGGAAGTCTTCCTCGGGGAAGGTTTATTACCGTACTTGGAAGGCCTATTTTGCCTGGTGTGAGTCCAGGGGGTTTTCACCCCGCACGTACTCGGTTTCCCGTGTGCTGTCTTTCCTTCAGACGGGTGTCGATCAGCGTTTGGCGCTGGCTACGATTAAGGGTCAGGTGTCGGCGCTGGCCGTTCTATTTCAACGTCCCGTGGCTTCCAACTCTTTGGTTGGCACTTTTATTCAGGGTGTGCGGCATCTGGTTCCTCCTAGGAGGGATCCTTTGCCCCCTTGGGACTTGAATCTAGTTCTGTCTGTGTTACAACGTGCTCCTTTTGAACAGATCAGGGTGATCTCGTTGTCTATGTTGTCCAAAAAGGTCGCCTTTTTGGTGGCGATCACTTCGGCTCGCAGAGTGTCGGAACTGGCGGCTTTGTCCTGCAAGTCTCCGTACCTGGTTGTTCATTTGGATAAGGTGGTCTTGCGACCTAATCCTTCTTTTCTACCGAAACGAGTTTCGGAATTCCATCTTAACGAGGATATTGTTTTGCCTTCGTTGTGCACGAAGCCTAAACATCCAAAGGAGGTGAGATTGCACTCTCTGGATGTTGTTCGGGCGATAAGGGTTTACCTTAAATCGACTGAGTCTTTTCGTAAGACTGACTCCTTGTTTGTTCTTCCAGAGGGTCCTCGGAAGGGCATGGCGGCTTCCGCCTCTACCATTGCCAAATGGATCAGGCAGACCATTGAACAGGCCTATGCCTTGCAGGGGAAGGTTCCCCCTGTGCCTGTGAAGGCGCACTCTACTAGATCACTGAGTACGTCTTGGGCCTGCCGTCATGGGGCTTCTGTAGCCCAGGTGTGTAAGGCGGCGACTTGGTCGACCGTACACACTTTCACAAAATTCTACAAAGTAGATGTTCAGGCATCGGCGGATGCTTCCTTTGGCCGCAAGGTTCTTAGTGCGGCTGTTCCATAGGGTCCCTTATTGGGGACTCCTGGCTGTTGGGATAGTTTTTTGTATCCCCTGGTTTTTTTGTCTTTTCCTGGGTTGTTGCTCCTGTTGAGCACTTATTTTTGCTGTTGCCCAGCTGGTTTCCTTCCTTTGGTAAGGTTCCTTTCTTTGATGTGGAGACTGCGTTGCCTTTCGGCGCGGATGCGTTTCCCACCCCTCATGTTTGCACTGCTTTGGGACGTCCCCATATGTGACGAATATGAAGAGGCGGCGACTGTCGGAGGACGTAAGAGAAAACGGAATTTTTGTAAAATCTTACCTGTAAAATTCCTTTCTCTGAGTCCTCCGACAGTCGCCGCCCCCACCCCTCTTTTGGGGTTTGAATGTATACTCTACTGCTATTCCACTAAAACTGAGATATGGTTGCAGGAAGTAGGAGGGTATTGACTGAGGGGACCACCCCTTGAGGGTGGGATATGTTAAAGCTTTATTGTTAACATATTCTGTTGCCTAGCTACTCCTTCGGAGCAAAGTCTAATACCCCATATGTGACGAATATGAAGAGGCGGCGACTGTCGGAGGACTCAGAGAAAGGAATTTTACAGGTAAGATTTTACAAAAATTCCGTTTTTTTTTTTTTTCTATACAAACATACTTTAAACCACCAGAGTTTCTTGTATCTCCTGGTAAGATCTCTACTTAAAGCAGAGTTCCACCCTATTTTTCCACTTTTCAGTTTCCGTTAAATGAAAACAACCCGAAAAAGAGTTGGATAGTTTGTTTTTTTTTTTTTTTTTTTTGTTTCACTTAGCTGATCCGGTGTCCCTCGTCACTTCTGGGGCAGGCGCGTCATTCCCTACTGAATGCATTAGAACAGCTTCTGGGCATGCACAGAACCAGCTGCGGGATGACACGCTTGCCCTGAAAGTGACAAGCATGGTCTTCTGGGACTCTGACATCCAGGAAGAGGGACGCGATGGATGCTCCAGCTGCCCACACGGAAGATGGCAGCGGTGGAAAATAAATTTACAAGGTAAGTATTTAATCCTGCAGGTAAGCTAAACGGGGGACAGTTCAGAGGCTATCGTTGCTTAAATGCACTATCCCTGACTGTCCTAGGGGTATTTTTTATCTCAAAAAAATGTTTTGCCCTGAACTCCGCTTTTAAAGTAGTTGTACCACAGACCTGAAATATGAACAAAGCACATCCTTCTCGTGTATACTTGTAACTTCAGCTCTCCACCCCCCTTTTTTCTGAACTCCTCAAACAGGCTTAATAAAAAAGGCACCTAGAACAGATAAAGAAAAGACTGCAGCTAGATACAACTCCCATAGGAGGCTTTGTTTCATCTCTGCATCGCCTGAAGATAGTCCCTTCGCTGGGTATGAAAGACCATTTGCCCATGGGAATGTACAGATTGGTGAGAAGTAAGAATTATAAAAAGTGGATTAAAATGATAGTTATTAATATAAAACTGATGTTTTGATTTACATAAACACACCTCTACATTTCCACATTGGATTGGAACGGAATATAAATAAACTTTTCGCCAGTGTACATTCTAAGTGCCAACATAATTGGTAGATCATGATCTATTTGCTGAAGCTGTAATCTTTATGATTTTCGTGGGATAACGCCCACTTCATCTGGAGACAGCTAGTTGGTTTATGTGTACATACAGAGGTGAAATAATGTAAAAATCAAGGCCATATGGTGGCCATAAAAGGTTTTCCCTTAGCACCATTCTGTAATCGTATATTGGGGACTGAGTGCTGCATAGGCTCAAGCATGTGGTGGTTCACCTTCTCCTTCACTGGGTATATGTAAAGCTGGCCATACACTAGCCAAGAAATCGTTCGAAAATGTCATTTGGTCCATTCGTTTGTTTTTCGTCCAGTTAATGAGCACAAATAGAAAATCGGTTTTAACTTTTCAGAGCCGAAAAATCGAAGGAACAGTTTGGGCAATTCTGCCCACCGAGAGATAAATTGAAAGGTTAATGGGTTTCTCGCCCTAGCTGTTTGCACTAGGCATATGTGACAATCTGAACGAAAAACAGATTAATTTATGTCCATTGAACGATTTACCGATCAAAATTCAGTCATTACATAATGCCACGATCGTCTGCTCTCACAGCGTTCGTTTTTTTTTTTTTTAAAAAGAGTTTGAATGATTTTTCGTATAGTGTATGGCCAGCTTAACCACTTCCATACCGCAGTACGTCATATGACGTCCAGGGCTTTAAGTGGGGATATCTGAATGATGTCTGCAGCGGCAGGCATCATTCAGATATTTTTTGCAGCTGGCGATTCCCCACACCATATGAACAATCATAGCAGCTGTTCAGCTGCTTGATCGTTCTTGCAGGAGGGGAGCCCTTCGGTGCTTCTAGCGGCTCTCCCGTGCGATCAGCGAGCCAGAGAAGACTGCCGATGACCAGATGGTCCCAGGCAGTCTCTGACTCTCGGAGGCCTGGGCGCGAAGTGGTGACGTCATTCCATGAGTGTGCACAATTAAAGTGTGTCATGTGCAGTACCTATTTACTCAGCATAACATCTTTCACATTATATAAAATTGGGCTAACTTTTTAGTGTTTTTGGGTTCTTTTTAATTCATAAAACTTTTTTTTTTTACGCGTTTGAAAAATGTCTGCGCAAATGCCGTGTGACATAAAAAGTTGCAATGACCGCCAATTTAGTGTGTATGTATGTATGTATGTTCTGAGTAATTTTCCTGCGAAAAAAATGATGATTTTTACATGTAGGAGCAAAGTGCCAGACTTCGCCTGGTAAGTAAGTGGTTAAGGGTTTACAACCAAGTTCATGGATCTGCACACATTTTTGAGAGATCACGCTCTTCCTATTTGTTTTATGTAAAGTGCCTACAACAGGTGATGCTGGTACATAACAGTGACCAGTGGGCTTGCCCTTTCTAAAGTTGTTGGAACAATGAGACATTCTAGTTTCACAAGGTTAAAACAATATGCCTTGACCCTCCCCTCCTTTTTTTAAAAAAAAAAAAAAAAGCTTTAAAACCAGCTGTCCCTGACCTCTCTAGCTGCTTGCCCTTGAAGATTACAGCAGAATAGTGTTTTTATAGTCTTTCCAACAACCGTTTTTTTGTCAAACACGAATTTTGTCGGCCAACAACAGCCAACTGCAGAAGTGATGTCATGTGATGGTTAACTTTCCGTGTGTTTTTTCTTTTCTGAGCATGCCCAGTCTTGCTAATCTGCTGTTTGTCGGCCGAATTCTGTACTGACTGGCGAACAATCGGCCGTTCTGGTGACGGCCAACAAAAATTTTAAAGTCTGCACGCCAGATTCTGTTCGGCCGAAAATTCGCTGTCGATTGTCGGAAGCATCATACTAACAAGCCGAAAATCGGCCGATCGTTCGGCGGCCGAATATTTACGGGCGACAATCGCTACGTGTGTACGGGCTTTACATTAAAAGACTAGCAAGCTGTCAAGTTTTTGCTGCAATTAAAGATGAATTGCTCCACAATGTCTATAGCTACAGAGGTGAATAGGGACTTGTGTTAAAATGCTTTTGATACTTGTTCATAATGTGTAGATACTTAAGTGTGCAAAGAACAGTAATACAGCAAACATATCGGAGGTCTGGTAAAGTTTCATTTTTGTTCTTGGGTTGGGATGTGCGATGTAAAGCCTAAACCTGTTTTACCTTAATGTATTACAGTACTTGCATTAAGATAAACTGTTTAGGTGTCAGCATCCCTTCTCCCCCTTTTTGCCCAGAAGCTGTGCAGGGATGATGCGCCTGCACCGGACGTGAGGAGCAGGGCATTCTGGGGCTCCGGCTTCAGCTGCCCACACCTGAGATGGCAGCAGCGCTGGACAAGACATTTTGAAGGTAAGTATTTCTTCAAAAAGGTAAGTGAAACAGGGGACAGTTCAGAGGCTATCGTTGCTTAAATGCACTAGCCCTGACTGTCTTAGGCGTATTTTTATCTTTACCGCTGGAACTCTGCTTTAAAGTGATTGGAAAAGGTAAATGTCTTTTTGCTTACCCCACTCTTTCCTTCATAGTCCTAAAGATGCTTGATTGATCCACGTGTGCATGGTATGAAATGGTAATGCTTTTTGATCTCCATAGCCTATTAAAAAAAAAAAAAAAAAAAAAAAAAAAATTATAAACAGTTGTCTGTATATGCCTGGTGGACATTTGTAAATGTCTTAGTCCCATCTATACAGTAGCAGCTCCTTTCTTTTACAGTGATATACTTTACCCAGGAAGGGAGGAAACTGCTAAACTCTGAAGGATGCATGGAGTTTACATTCTGCAGTGGAAAGTGCTTTGTATAGATAAACATGAATTGTATAATGGTTACTTCACAGGATGTGTAATATTTTATTCTACATCTTCTGTTGCAGGAGAATGTGGCAACCACAGAGCCTGATGTTTGCTATGAAGACCCAAACTATACTGGAGTATTTCTCATCTACAGTTCTGAGAAGATCCTCCAGATGCAGGTGAGCCACTGACTAACGCACATTGCGCTGCTCTGTGAATGCCACTGTGCGTGTGACAGCGGCTAACCAGCTTCTTGGAATGACACGGTGCCCATAGAGCTGTCTTCGGCTCAAGTGATACCAACTAGTGTATGGGGAAGCCTGGATCGAGCATTTTACCGTCTTCAACCAATCCATCAAGATTTCCTTCAAAAATGAACTCTGCTATATTTTTAGATAACACTTTATTCTATCTAAATGGATAAGATTTAACATGCTTAGTAGTTAGATGGGTTCAAGCCTTGCATAGGAACTATTGGAGGTGCAGTTCCACCATCTTAAAAAACAAACTGCCCAAACACTAGACGATCAGAATCCCCACCTGAACACAGTTCAGTTCCTAGATTATGGCTGTGCTCACATTACTTTAAACCCATGACTAGAACCGAGGCTGGAAAGGCAGTTATGCGAGTATACAGAACTTTCAGGTTAGAACTTAAGGCAAGCACAGAGGTTAATAATTGACCATGTCCAGCTTCTTTAGGATTACTTTAATGAAGTTCCTGAACATGGGGATGTGTTTGTTTTTTTTTTTTTTTTTTTTAGCAACAAGGGAACCTCCCTATAGGAAGATTTAATATGCATTTTTGCCATGTTTTCGAGGAATGTTGGACGGACGGGGGGCACATGTGTTATAACAATCATCACAACCTGAATAATTGCTAGCTATTTCTTCATATTGGAAACAACGGAATGTAGATGGTAGTGGATATTCTCTTATAGCATAATGCTCTAAATTTGGGTGATTGATCACTACTATATTTAGCTTAATACCTATCGATTACTCGTGGTAATGATCAGTAGTGAAAATCCTATATGCCTAGCCTCAAAGTACCTATTTATGGGCAATGTTTAGAAAAACAGCTGTTTGAATCAATCTGTATGATTTGTTTGCAGCATTGCCTACAGCAGCAGGTAGGTATGGGAATTCTATGATGAGGCCTGTCTTGGACTGGACTAGCCTCAGCTCCTGAGGTTGACGTCCTTCTGCCAATAGTCATGCAGAACTCTTGACTTTCAAATTTACTAAACCAACACAAGGCTGTAACCAGTGAGGTCACAGCTCAGAAAGTATTGAAGTAACAAAAAAAAAAAAAAAAAAAACACATCCACTAACAGCAAGGTATATAGCATTTTCAGAAGGAGGTCAGCAATAGCATCTTAAAGCGTTTGTTACCCCAACACTTTATATTCCTGATATAAGCCTGCTGTACCATGTACTTGTATGAGAAAGTATCCTGTTCTTTGTATTACTTCCTTTATGCAGAATCGCTGGTGTTCCTGTCAGTCACTCTGTGTTCCTTTTTAAAAACTGATCACACTAAGCAGGAGAGCACAGCGTGGTCAATTCTCTAGCTATGTTGGTAACCCTGCCTGCTCTCCTCCAGTGATCGGACTTGTCCTGACAGGCCCCCACTGCATGCCCCAGCAGCTCTTATGCAGCTGAGAACAGAGGTAATGTGATCACCTAAAAATAAAAAAATTTATGGTGTTTTTTTTTTTTTTTCCCCCCTCTCCTCTATACAAAAATGTTTTTCCTTTCAATTCTGTTTTTAAATGTATTAAGATAAAGTCTTCTGACTTTACAACCCCTTTAAAAATGGCACTATGCTTCTCAACATCAATGTTGCATACCATCTAATAATGGGTAAAGCCCTAGGGGCTAGTGTAATGTTTACTTAGAGCCTGTTGATTCAGCAATACCTTTTTTGTCATCCAGCCAAAAAATAAAAAAACTTTCATTATAAATGGTTAAAGAAGTATAGCCAAAGCTCTTTTGGCTATACCTCTCCTGGTAGTCACAGGAGTGCGATTTGTTCTGCCCTTCTGTGACCTGTTTCCAGCAGACAGTGGGCTAAAGTCAGAGAGCCGAGCTGGTCTAGGCTCTCAAAGGTCCTGACCATATAGTAAAGATCCACCCAGATGCCTTTGGAAGCTGGCTCAGCCTCTCAGAAAGCTGCTCCCGCCCCTCCACAGCCAAGTGCTTCAGTGAGCCCTGGAGGGCCTGGGCATAGCAGAGAGTCGGTGACTGACAGTCCCAGGCTCACTGAGCGCTTAGCAGTCTTTGATTGCTCAGTTCTCAGCCTTAGAGCGGTAAAGGACCAATGGTGCATACTCCTAGGTAGGTATACATTTTTTTTTTTTTTTGAAAATAAACAAAAAAATCACCCTAATCAGTAGAAAAAAAATTGTTAAAGTAGAACTTTTTAGCCTAAGGGAATATAAACGGAGAGCAGGCAATTATGGTAAGCTAATTTGATAAGGGGTTAAATGGAGACCTTTTTTTTTTTCTTTTTTTTAATAAAAAAAAAAAAAAACCCTCAATTTTATGTGTCGCATGGCTTTAACTGACATATATGTAGATTGAAGTTCAACCCGTGGATCACCAAATTGAATAAATAGAGTAGATATAATGGTAAAAACGTTATAAACTTTATATCTCTCTTTTACGTGCATCGTGTTGGCCTTTTGCTCACCCTAGAAGCTACATAGCGGTTACCAACTTTTTATTTTAGGAGCTGGGCATTATTGGTAAGTGGAAGAGGGGGAGGTATAGGGCAGGACAGGATCTACTATACATGCGCTGTGTACTTTGAAAATCAATAAATATATCCTTTTTTTAGGTGCATGTTTAGCATGCCCAGTGTGCTCAACTGGTTTATTAAAGCAGTTGTTACCCTAAAAAAAAAAAACACAATCCTGTTCCTTAACAGCATAGTACGTAGATGTAATTTAGCTCTTGTATTTTTCAAAAAAAAAAAACTTGGTTGATCTTGACTGCCCCTCCCCCTCTGTAAACTGACCACCTTTTATCATGGCTGCTGAGCCCCTGATACTCCCTGATACTGTGGTCACTTTACGTGCCTCCGTCATCTGCTGTCTTTCCTTAGTTGTCAATGTCTCAGTGCTCACGCCCAGGATCGCAGCTCACATGGGCTGGAGGGGTAACCGGTACCGATGGCAGACCCACATCAGGCCACAGGCCTGGAAAACCTGCTACATATTAAAAAAAATAAATGTCACCAAAGCATCAATGAGAGGATTCATCAAAGTTGGAGGGTAAATAGTGTGTGATGCAAGGTCGCCAAATTTTCTCAAAGTTTTTGTCACGAGTGAAAGCTTCTATTTTGGCATGGATCATAGCTTGGTTAACTCTGTTTAGCTTTAGCCGTTATCTGCATTGGGGTATTCCAGGCTTTTGCGATGGTCTGTTTTGCAGCCGTAGTGACCTTAAGAAACAGTTTAAAGCGAGATCGGGTGAGGTTAGCCAGTCTAAGGTTTAGAAATGCTACGAAGGGGTCAGGACGGATGGGATCCTGAAACCATGTAGAAAGCATATGGAATATTTCCTTCCAAAATATTTTAACTACTGGGCAATCCCATCAAATATGTGAATGTGACCAAGGGCAGTACAACCTGGGAAGCAAGATGCAGGGTAACTGGGGTTACATTTTGCAATCTTGACAGGGACCAAATACTATTGTGTGAGTACTTTATAATTTGTTTCTAATGCACCTGTATTTTGCGATGATGATTTTGTTGCATCCCATATCTCATTCCAATGAGTTGTTTCCAACTTGAGCTCAAATTCAGACTCCCATTTAGCTACATAGGGTATAATATTTATATTTTCATATGTTTATAAATCTGTATAAATATATACATTTTGAATGTATTTGAACTGAGAATGTTTGGTGCTGTAGTGACACGATATTCAGAGCCCGTCTCCAGGATCTACTTAAAAAAACCAATAGTAACATTTTCTTGGACTGCACATCTTTACTGCTCACTCATTGGTTGCTAGAGGTTACTTTACATCTTACATCGTTACTGTTCACTGATTGGTTGCTAGATGTTAGCGTGGAAATCTCTCTATGAAGGGGCCCCTGGACTGGGGGATGCAATCTCTCTGTGGGATAAAAGTTTTGCACAAATAAATGAAAACTGATTAGTGTAAGCACTTCTGCCAGTGTTAAATGGTTTGATTCAACCCTCTAACTGCTCAGCTCGTTCTTTTGAAAAAGTAGCGGGAGTCTTACATCAGGTGAAAATAAAAGAAAGAAAACCTAAAAAAGAAAATGCAGCCACACATCTAAGAATTGGTAAACTGCAATATAATAAATAGTTTGTTTTAATAACAATTTTAAGTGGATGAAGTTACTAAAGTAATTCTGTTGTACATCAATCTATTGATAGATGATGGGAAGGAAGCAGTATAATAAACAGACTGGGGTAAAGCAGTTTCCAGTGCTGACAAGGAGAGAGAAAGAGGGGTCAGGGGAAGAGAGAGAGAAAGGGGGGGGGGGGTCAAGGGGAGAGAGAGAAAAGGGGGGAGCAGGGTCTGGTCAGTGAAAGTGCTCACCCACTTGGAATGATCCTGAGGGGCTCACTGGCTCATTAAACAGCTTTTGTTTGTGTGGCTGTCGGCTGGCTCTTTTTAATCTTCCAGCCCACCTCTCCTTCACAGATAGAGCACATGGGAGGGGCAGGAGAAGGGATATGTGTGAAGCTGCTCAGGGCAGGCTACAGGTATGCTGGAGGTGGAGTGCATGGAGCAGCGTGGGAAATGGACAGCTACACTTCCCAAGCCTTCCACACATAGTGACAGAAACAGAGGACAGAATGGCCATCAGAGGAGGGAGGAAGAGGAGCAGGTGGAGGGGACCAGCTGGCAGGTGCACTCCCCCCCCCCCCTCCCTCATTCTACACCAATGGTGGGTGAGGAAACAGCGGACAGCCCCAGACTCCCAGCATGTGCTTGCACAGCAGTGTCCCCAGTGGAAGTGAAGCTGTGTGAGGACAGATTACTTTGCTGTGACAGGCTGCAGTCAGCACTAGGGGAGGCAAATGTGGCCGTGTACAGCAAGGGAAACCAGCGGCTGCGCCCTAGACAGCAGTGTGCCCTAGGCGGTTGCTTAGTTTTCCTTGCAGTAGCGCCAGTCCTGGCTTTCATGAAGCTTGACAGATGCCCTGCCTGTTCATATCTCTTACCTGCAATTTCTTCAAACCAAAGCTAAAGGTAAATAAAAGTCTTCTAAAAGCTTTACGTGCTTCAAGCAAGCTTTGGCATAGACTTCTGTGGAGTCTTTGAAGACGCTTTGAAGCACCACTAAAGTGACATGGGGTATCATTTTTTAAAGCAAACACAAGGTTTAAACAGGATTGTAAGCTAACCATTTTATTTAGTGACAGGGGCTTTGACTGGTGTTCTAAAAAAGCGCGTCCCATGCCATGTTTTGAAGCAAGTGCAGCTACAGCCAGAAATGAAAATCTCTCTGTGCATGGTCCAGAACAAATCATAAACATATGATGCTTAGGTTTGCTTTAAATTTGCACAAACCTAGTGATGTTGTCAGTAGCCAGTGCAGCAAATTTTTTCTGGTGTCAGGCCGACCACCTCTCATTTAAATTGAGAATGCCTCAGCATTGTTAGCAGTTTCCCCTTCTTGGTCATTGCAGTTTTTATGACACAGCACAAAGGACTCCTCTTCTCTCTTCCCTGCTTGTACAACAGGCTTTCTAAAAGGCCTTGGTCACAAAGAAAGAGATGTGAAACTGAAGGTTTTTGGTCACATGACTGCACATAAAGCACCAAAATAAAGGCCAAAAATCAACAATTTTACACTACTTTGTTGGGAAATGACAAGGCATTGTTAGAAGTGCAATGGAGCTGTTGTACTGTCCCTTTCCATCGGTAACCTGTTTCCACCAGCCGTATGCATGTACAGTGCCTTGCGAAAGTATTCGGCCCCCTTGAACTTTGCGACCTTTTGCCACATTTCAGGCTTCAAACATAAAGATATAAAACTGTAATTTTTTGTGAAGAATCAACAACAAGTGGGACACAATCATGAAGTAGAACGAAATTTATTGGATATTTCAAACTTTTTTAACAAATAAAAAACGGAAAAATTGGGCGTGCAAAATTATTCAGCACCCTTAAGTTAATACTTTGTAGCGCCACCTTTTGCTGCGATTACAGCTGTAAGTTGCTTGGGGTATGTCTCTATCAGTTTTGCACATCGAGAGACTGAAATTTTTGCCCATTCCTCCTTGCAAAACAGCTCAAGCTCAGTGAGGTTGGATGGAGAGCATTTGTGAACAGCAGTTTTCAGTTCTTTCCACAGATTCTCAATTGGATTCAGGTCTGGACTTTGACTTGGCCATTCTAACACCTGGATATGTTTATTTGTGAACCATTCCATTGTAGATTTTGCTTTATGTTTTGGATCATTGTCTTGTTGGAAGACAAATCTCCGTCCCAGTCTCAGGTCTTTTGCAGACTCCATCAGGTTTTCTTCCATAATGGTCCTGTATTTGGCTCCATCCATCTTCCCATCAATTTTAACCATCTTCCCTGTCCCTGCTGAAGAAAAGCAGGCCCAAACCATGATGCTGCCACCACCATGTTTGACAGTGGGGATGGTGTGTTCAGGGTGATGAGCTGTGTTGCTTTTACGCCAAACATAACGTTTTGCATTGTTGCCAAAAAGTTTGATTTTGGTTTCATCTGATCAGATCACCTTCTTCCACATGTTTGGTGTGTCTCCCAGGTGGCTTGTGGCAAACTTTAAACGACACTTTTTATGGATAGCTTTAAGAAATGGCTTTCTTCTTGCCACTCTTCCATAAAGGCAGGATTTGTGCAGTATACGACTGATTGTTGTCCTATGGACAGAGTCTCCCACCTCAGCTGTAGATTTCTGCAGTTCATCCAGAGTGATCATGGGCCTCTTGGCTGCATCTCTGATCAGTCTTCTCCTTGTATGAGCTGAAAGTTTAGAGGGACTGCCAGGTCTTCGTAGATTTGCAGTGGTCTGATACTCCTTCCATTTCAATATTATCGCTTGCACAGTGCACCTTGAGATGTTTAAAGCTTGGGAAATCTTTTTGTATCCAAATCCAGCTTTAAACTTCACAACAGTATCTCGGACCTGCCTGGTGTGTTCCTTGTTCTTCATGATGCTCTCTGCGCTTTAAACGGACCTCTGAGACTATCACAGTGCAGGTGCATTTATACGGAGACTTGATTACACACAGGTGGATTCTATTTATCATCATTAGTCATTTAGGTCAACATTAGATCATTCAGAGATCCTCACTGAACTTCTGGAGAGAGTTTGCTGCACTGAAAGTAAAGGGGCTGAATAATTTTGCACGCCCAATTTTTCAGTTTTTTACTTGTTAACAAAGTTTGAAATATCCAATAAATTTCGTTCCACTTCATGATTGTGTCCCACTTGTTGATTCTTCACAAAAAATGACAGTTTTATATCTTTATGTTTGAAGCCTGAAATGTGGCAAAAGGTCGCAAAGTTCAAGGGGGCCGAATACTTTTGCAAGGCACTGTATGTGACTATTGGGTGGGTGGACTGTAATTGTGGACATTGGCAATGGCTTTTCTGTACTGAGAGCGTGCTAACGGTGCGCTCCCAGAGAGCACACAGAGAATTTCCGCCCGAGCCACCTAGGCAGCCTGAGCGGAAGTGGGGGTGGGTACCTGCCAAATCTAGGTACCTGCTCCCCTCCCCCCCAAAAAAAAAAAAAAATGACATGCCAAATGTGGCATATCAGGGGGTCTGGACCACTTAAAGCGGAAGTTCCACTTTTGAGTGGTACTCCGCTTTAACACCACTTCCACCTGAGCCCTTATAAGGTGCTTAAGTGCTTTCTCTCGCCTTTTTTGCCAAGAATGTTACAGGTTGGTCTACACCTGGGTTATCATTTGGTCTCATTTCAGACACACTTACCCTTTCTCCCACTCTACTTCCTGAGCAGATCACCACGATCTTCTGAATTGAGGCAATTTTACGATCCTGCTTCATGGTCCTTACTTCTGGACAGCTTAGACTGTTAGCCCAGGGAATGTATTCATGACTACCTGGGCTCACAGGAAGTTAGATGCCACTGGATATCCTTCAAATGAAGAGTACCAGTGTTGGATCCAAAGGCAATGAGTCTGCTTGTAGCAGCATCGCTGAGGTTGTGAGTGTTTGTACCTGGAGCCTCAGTTTTTATTTTTAAATTTTCTGGTTGGTCAGCGGATTTCCACTTTACATCTGCACTGAACAGATCTGTTAAGAATTTCTGAAAGCTATAGGTAGTGTGACAAGTTGGGGGGTTTTGTAGCTCATTGGTAGTGCAAAATAGGGAGTTTTTTTTTTTAACAAACCGTTTTTATTGATTTTTGTCAGCTTAAGCAAAACCAAACATGAACATATACAGAACAGAGCAAAGGCACAGTGTACCCCCAAAGGGGGTAAAGGTAGTGCAGCAGACAGAATATCAAAACCATACATTCAGTTATTCAATATGATCTTGGGGAAGATAAAAATACAAAACAAAGCAAGTTTGCAAGAGACAAGCAATTACATGTGTCAAAAGGGGATGGTAATCCAAAAAGACAGGGTGACCAACAAAAAGGCACAGAGTACCAGAATTCAGGAGGGGAGGGACTGGAATCAGGAGAGAACAGCCAGAGGGAAGAATACCAAGGGCAGGGGAGCCAGACAAGATATGGGGAGAGAAAAGGAGCAACAGTGTAGGGAGAGGGAAGAAAGAATCCAGGAGTCAGCGACCCAGCTGCTCACTCAACCGCCCGAGAGCCCCACCAGAGGCTCCAGACCTTGTCAAATTTCTGGGGGCATCCTCTGCTCATGTACGTGAGTCTATACAGGGGAAGAACGGAATCAACCAGCTTCCTCCAAGTTGATACCAAGGGTGGATCAGGTGATTTCCACTGAGCATAATAACCTTCCTGACGTAAAAGAGGAGGTAGACCACGAACAACTGCATGTGGACCCGAGGAGAGACCACCTCACCAAGACCCAGCAACAGAACCCAGGGATCTCGGGCCATCGTGGAGACTCCCAGAGACTGAATCTCAGGAACCACCTCCCCCCAGAAGGTCTGGACCACAGGGCAGGACCACAATATATGTATAAAGGTGCCAACCTGACCGCAACCCCTAGGACAGATCTCTGAGCTACCCGGGCAAATCCTAGCCACCCTCTGAGGGGTGTAATAAGCCCTATGGAGGAATTTTAGTTGAATGAACCTGTCCCGATCATCTTTAGACACGTAAGAACCCAACACCTCCCCCCAGTCCTCCCCCTCTAATGCAGGTATATCCTCCTTCCAGAGAGCCAGGAGCCTATCACTGCCACCCCCCACCCTGCTAGCTATCCTAAGGTAGACGGCGGAGAAAATACGGTCAGCGTTTCTGGGGATGAGGAAGCGCTCTACAGTGTGAGGAGCCAGAGATACCACTCAAGGAAATTGGGAACGAAGGGCGTGCTGTAACTAAATATCTGAAAAACATAAAGGATGGAAGACCGAATTTGGAGCGTAGTTTCGGGAATGAGGGCAAGCGACCGGCGGGCAGAACATGCTGGAGTTTATCAATCCCATATCGGTGCCACAGGCCTGGATCTGGAAGGGACCAGAGGTGAGGCCAAAATAGTGAGTTTACTCCACATTAGAAGTACTTTTATTAGGAAGGATGAGTTCATAAATGTGTAGCTTTCCAAGCAGGGGGTTCTCACCATCAATATGACAAAGAACAATATTCAAGCCTCCTGGCTCTTTTTGCAGCTCTGCTGCTCAGGCCTCATGCCTTAGTCCGCCAGACCATCTAGCACCCTTCCCCAGTGTTAGTACACAATCGCTGTGCCTCTTTCAGCTCTGTGTCTTTCCTTTCCAGCTCCCAGCTGTTCTGTCTCTCATAGACTCCCTCTCCAACTTGGGCCTTGGACTTGGGGCACCTCTGACCCCTGGGTGGGACACCCTGTTTCTCAGCTTCCCTCTCTCAGACTTAGGCCTCTGACTTGGGGCACCTCTAACCCCTGGGTAAGACCCTGTCTCTTGGCTTTCCCCTCTCAGACTCAAGCCTCTAGCTTGAGGCACCTCTGACTCTTAGTCTGTCCCGTCCTGGACAGCACTGTGCAGATGTGCACCTCTCGTCTCCCCTACAATCCCTCTAACCCTGATACTAATAAAAAAAACAACACACACCTGTGCCATTAGTGGCCTGTTTTCCCCAGAACCTGGCCCAGACTGCCTTATCACAACGTGATATGGCCTCGCTGTGCCACAAAAGGAGCACCGATTACCATAGAGATGTTTTAGAACCTTGGCTTCTGGGTTGCTAGTGCTGCTTCTCAGTATGTCTCCTAATAGAGAGGGTGTGGACAAAAACTTACCGTTAGTTTACTGGTAACGGTCTTTCTGACGAGCCTTCCAGGACGGCCCAACATGAGATGATAGGCTCCTCCCCACAGGAAACACAATCAATCAACAGTTGTTAAAAGGCTCCACCCTTCCCTCTGCCCCTCCGTTGTAAAAAAGTATCTTCCACAACCATTTCCGAGGGAAGTATTCCAAAAATTCTATAGGTACTTACCACCTATGTTTTATCCATTATTACCCTACCCTTTTAACAGGGTGGGAATAGGCCGGCCATCCTAGAAGGCTCGTCAGAAAGACCGTTACTGGTAAACTAACTGTAAGTTTTCTCTCCTCGCCTTCCAGGACGGCCCAACATGAGAGGATAATAGATTACCCATAGGCCTACTTTAGGCTGGGACCACTGCCTGTAAGACCTTCTGGCCAAAGGCTAGGCCTTGTTGAGACAGTACTTCTACACGGTAATGCTTCAGAGCCGTGCTATGTCTGGACCAGGTGGCCTTATTGCAGATCTGTTCTCCAGATGCTCCAGCTTTTTCGGCCCAGGATGTTTCCAGGGCTTCTTGGCGAGTGTGCTTTTAGCTTGCTGATGCCGGAGCACCTGAAACTTCATAAGACATGTTAATGGCTTATCCAAACCACCTAGGGACTGTAGGCCCGCAGTCCTATTGGTCCAGGGTAGAGGATCAGCGGATGATTAGATCTCCCAAATTCCCTGGTCCTCCATAATTGAGGAGGTGGCTCCTCACATCTAATCAGTGAAATTTAATTTATCTTGCATTCTTAGGGTTACCACTAAAGGATGGTAAACTTATTTCTTGTTTCCTGTTAAAGGAAGAGGTTACCTTGGGCAGGTCTAAGGGATCTGGCCTGCGAATAATCCTATCTGGGAAGATAAACATAAAAGATCTTTTTCTAGAAAGATCTTGTGAATCCCCTACACTTCTGGCTGAAGTGACAATTACAGGAAGCTCGTTTTGAGGACCAAAACTTAAAAAGGAACCTCGTCTATAGGTTCAACCTTATAGATCTGTCCACAATAAGCAGACAGGAGCTAGGTAAATTAATATTTTGGCCCTATTGTAGAGATCAGGTATTCTCCCTGGTGTCCGGCCCTATAAACTAACTCCTTATAGATCTGTTAAGCGGAAATGAGCTGAGCCCTTTCACCCTCCTACCCAGGAGGGATACATCCCAAAATGTAAACCTACAGTGTAAGGTATACGGGTCAGACAGGTTCTGATACTGACTCTTTAGACTACCATGTCCCTTACCCTTCTGGCTGAAGTGACAAACTCCTATGCACAGAGTTCCTAAAGGCCAGAGGAGGATATTATATCCCTCTTTTAGAGTCTTATGACCTTACCAGGTTTTTAAGCAGAGGAAGACCTCTGGTATGACCTAATAAAAAGGGACTGTGTCTTGTGGTATCTGATGCTTCTGCAGTCAGAGCTTCTGGGCCTTCCATTTCCCTGGGGATATAAGGTCTGTGACAAAGGTGATATATGTACAAATAATATCACCTGTATAGAAGACTACTGATTGTGCGTTACTAACGCACTCCCCCAGAGAAAAAAAGATGTAGACATACATTTGTATGTCTGAGGCGCCGCTAGATAAACTAGACCCAGCAAGACACAACATTAACTTTTTAGTGTGTATTTTTTAGAAGTGTAATAAAACACGGATTATAAATTAGGAAGACCCGAGCGTCTGCCTTATTGAGTATACCGAAACGCAGCCACATGTAAAAACGGAAAGACACAAGCACATGTCTGCTGTGTATTTCTAAAAATGTAGCACGATCAGCAATAAGTCCATATGAGGACAGAAGGGATGCCAACTCCCATGTTGTGTATTGCTGATACCTGACCAGGTACCTTCATATAACAAACATACCAGAAGAGATACAAACTTTTACGTTTTCTCGTTTCTGATGAACAACAAGGTATAGTTATATGTCAGAAAACCACTATACTTCCATGCCGTGGATTTTTGATAGTCAACAGAGTACCAAGGACACTAGCCATGTCCATGTTGTGCGTTTATACTTGGCCACCAGGTATAGTCATATGGTGCCAAAACACTGCTAACAACAAAGTTGCATATATTTTCAACAAAGCAAAGTTGCATAGATTAGCAACAAGGTACAGCTTGACTATCCATATTTGATGGTGTGCGTTTTTCATGGTAACATGGTATAGGCATGTACTAGGCAGGCAACAAAAGTTACAACAAAATTTACAATATTGTGCCTTTATGCCGTGCATTTCTAAATGGTCACATGGTATAGCCGTGTAACTGAAATGTTACCAATAAACTTCCAGAGTTTGTGTACTGTCTGAAATGATACTTTGAAATGCCACTACCAAACATAAGGTTGCTTATTTCTGAATAGTAACCTGGTACAGCTGTGTAGCCGAGGTTACTAACAATCGCTTTAAAGTTGCTCCTTTGGTTAGCACCAGTGCAGTTATAATAGACCTGACCCTGGCCCTTGTGCATTTCTAACTTAGCAGTCAGGTTACCACCAAGTAACCAACAGAAATGTTGCTACCAACAATGTAGTGCATTTCTGATATGCTGAAGAAAAAGGTGTAATAGGTTAACCGCAGACACCCCCAATTTTCCATGTGGAGCATTTTTAGTAGAAAAGGTACCATATAGCCGAACTAGACAGACAAAAAGACAGACAACCAAAGTTGCGTGTTTTTGATAGTCGACCACAAATCACTTCAAAGACATCAATGAGCTTCCGCATTTGGTTTTTGTAAGAAGCCACCCACCCAGGCAAAAAGTCAAAGTCTTGGTGATTTCCATTAAAGAATAACCAGCCGACAGAGATGTATAGTAACGAAGTAGAACTACTTAAGTACTGTACTTAAGTACCGAAATGCGGTATCTGTACTTTCCTAGAGTAGAATTTTTTTCTCCTACTTCTACTTTTACTTCACTACATTTTTTTCGATGATTTCGATACTTCTACTCAAGTATTTTTTTTTTTGTGCTGCATAGTTACTCGTTACTTTTAAAAAAATTACCACTGCCAGAACAGTAGATGGCAGGTTGCATAAAGCTCAAAAAAATGTGTATAATGTCATTTGTAAATCAGCGCATACGAAAATAAAGGCTGTGTATAATAAAAGCTGCTATACCAAATCTTTCCAATAAAAAGAAAATATGAAACAAACAAATAAATGGTGCTACAGCACTTAAAGTGCATCAAGAAACTACTAACAAACACAGGTTAATCATTTGAAATAATAAAAAACAATATGATGTTCAAACGTTTGACTTCTTTCTTTAATAACTACATAACACAGTACTTGTACTTCTACTTTCAGTACTTGAGTAGAATTTTTTTTTCAAAACTACTGGTACTTTTTACTTTTAGTACTTAAGTAGCAAATTTTTTTAAAAAACTACTTGCAATACTTAAGTAAAAAAAATGTTGAATACTTTAGTACTTCTACTTAAGTAACTTTTTCTGCGAGCACTTCCACTTCTACTCAAGTCACTTTTTGATCGAGCACTTGTACTTTTACTCAAGTAGAACTTTCGAGTACTTTATACAAGTCTGCCAGCCGAGAACTCTATTAAACCTTCTTCCCCCGGAGGAGAAACCGGGTAGTTCCAAATAATGGAAGTCTAAGGTGGGTGATACATCCCTTAGTAGCAGCTGTTACCTTACCACCCAGGTGGGAATCCAAGTTTTCCAGCATGTGAGATCTTAACAAGCACAGGTCTGGAGATCAATTACCTCAGTCTCTTCCTATGAAGGGCTGGACATAACCTTTTGTTTGAAGGCAATCAGACCCTTAAAGGACTGGACAAACAACCATTAAATACATATATGTAGATGTTGTACAGAGATTTTGTACTTAACAAAAATGTATCAACTAGAGTTGCAGACAGTAAAGCATCTAGTTCGACCCGGGATGGGTAGTAGCCCAAACACTAGGGGTCCCACCCCTTAAGTTTTGTTCTACTGGTGCGACTTGTCATGCAACCTTCCCTGGTCCTGTGCGAATTAAGGCTGCAGCGACGATTAACAATAAGGGTGCCTGCACCAGCCTGACACGTCCTCTAGTCAGAGACTGCAATATCTGATCAAAAGATTGCATAAAAAGGCGTATCTAAGTCGCACTGCAAAATCGCACTGCCAGTCGCGCGACTTTGGCTTTGTACCAGTGTAAATGTAGCCTTACACACCAAAGCTAATGCCCCATACACACGTGCAGATTATCTGCAGACTTTTGTCTGCAGACTTACCAAAACCATATAATATAAGGTCAAACCTAAACACTTTCAATTTGTATGCAATCAAGCAGGCCCTTGCACTACATAGAAAAGGTAAGTCTGCAGATAATCTGCACGTGTGTACGGGGCATAAATCTGTTTTTAATCCCTTAGGAATGTGTAGCTCGCTTAGTGGTAGTAGTAGCCTGTAAGAGATTCTAAGGCTGGATACACACAATACAACCCTTGTTGTTAGATTACTCTCAGATTTATCTTCTCTATGCAGTGCAAGGATCTGCCTGACTGCATATAAACTGAAAGAGTCCATACAGGTACCACTCGTTCGCTAGAATTACCCTTATCAGAGTTAAAAAAGCTCACAGCACCTTCTGATTTAATCAGGAAGCTGTGGCAAAGGTCTAGCTGCAGTCTTTGGGGGGGGGGGGGGGGGGGTGGTGCTTGTTTCTCAGGTCTAAAAGTGTGGCTTCTGGGTTATTTGTACCCAGGGCTTAGGAAACAGATAGTATCACCCTCATTAAGGGAGGGAGTACAACCACAAGCCGGGAAAAACACCTGGCTGTAATTAGGGATCTGCTGCTAAGCTCCCCAGGTAAAAGGAGGTATATACTACCACGGCCCCAGGTTTGCTTTACTGTCCTCCTGAACACATGGAAGGAGGAATCTTACATTAAACCTGAGGCCTCTTTACCAGCCAGCTTAATATCCCATCTGGGGATTCCGCAAGAGCAGAGGAAACCACCACCAGATCGCTCTTCCTGCTCATAGCAAGTCGGCTATATGTTCCGCTGAGGGAACGCATGGCTTTACTATCCTCTGGAAGGAGGACTCTTATATTAAGCCTGAGACCTCTCTATCAGCCAGCTTAATATCCCATCTGGGGATTTCGCAGGAGAAGAGGAAACCACCACTAGATCGCTCTTCCTGCTCATAGCAAGTCGGCTACATGCTCTGCTGAGGGAACGCATGGCTTTACTATCCTCTGGAAGGAGGACTCTTATATTACGCCTGAGTCCTCTTTATCAGCCAGCTTAATATCCTTTTCGCAGGAGAAGAGGAAACCACCACCAGATCACTCTTCCTGCTCACAGCAAATTTTGGCTACAGGTCCCGCTGAGGGAACATATGGGAACTTACCAAGGATTAGGCTGGTATCAGTCCCAAACAGTCAAGGAAACATGCACTTACCTGGTTCCGACTGGGCTTACCTGTAGCCACCTAAACCGACCTTCCCCCTCCTTTCATGAGGTGGGTTGCGGTAGGCCTCCTTGCTTTGCAGCTGTCCGGATGCATCCTTTTCTTAAATTATACATGGACCATAGAAAGGACTCGAAGTAAGTCCGACTAAGGTCAGGGAAACGGGACTCAGCCCCAGCAGTCTTTAATAACATGCAAGGATATGTTCCAGCACTTTACCCGGTTCGACCTGGGTTTGGCTGTCGACTGGACCTGCCTTCCATCCTCCTCCGGAAGGTAGGTTGTGGAGGGCTTCATTTCCCCTGCAGCTGTCCAGGCTCCTGTAGCCTGGGAGTCTGCTTTCCCGCTAGCAAACGGGTCCGGCGTCTCCTCCACACTTTTCCTCTTCTGCATCTTGCAGGTGCGTCCTGACGTCACGCCGGAAGTTCCGGTCTGAAGACGAGGCTTGAGCCGCCCGTCCGGCGGGCTTTTCAAAAATTTTTCTGTGGAGGAGAGCTGCTGGCGCTGGAGACAAGCCTAGAGGGACACCACAGGTGACTGATGGCTTGTATACCTGGGGGCGACCTATGAGAAGCCTGAGGAGGTGGCAGGTAGAGCTCAGCTCTCACGGCAGTTTGCTGAACCTGGCTCACAGGGGGACCATCTGACTTCCAAAGTCTGCAGGTCAGTGAAAACAACAAATGTTTCGTGGGAAGAAACACAATCTAAACTGAGGGGCAGAGAGAAGGGTGGGGCCTTTTAACAACTGTTGATTGATTGTGTTTCCTGTGGGGAGGATCCTATCATCTCTCATGTTGGGCCGTCCTGGAAGGCGAGGAGAGAAAAAAAAATACTTTTAACTCCATGTTCTGTCTCTCGCAGACTCTCTCTCCAACTTGGGTCCTGGGCTTGGGGCACCTCTGACCCCTGGGTGAGGCACCCTGTTTCTCAGCTTCCCTCTCTCAGACTTAGGCCTCTGGCTTGGGGCACCTCTAACCCCTGGGTAGGACCCTATCTCTTGGCATCCCTCTCTCAGACTCAGGCCTCTAGCTTGAGGCACCTCTGACTCTCAGCTGCCTGGCCTGTCCAGTCCTGGATGGTCTCGTCCATAATGCAACTGGAGCTTGCTCCATCCTGAAAGCTTTAACACCTTTTCTTTAGCCTTAGGCCCCTTTCACACATGCTGTCCGTTTGTCCGTTTTTCATCCATCCGTTGACGGATGAAAAACGGACATCAATGTATCTCTATGTAAAAACGGATGACAACGGATGATCATCAGTTAACATCCGTTTTCACCCACTTCCGTCAATGTCCGTTTTTTTGAACGTATGAATGCCCTATTTTATATCCGTCAAAAAAATGGATCGGACGAAAAACAGATGACAATGGATGAAAAACGGATGACAACGGATGAAAAACAGATAACTGACGAAAAACGGATGAAAAACGGATAACAACTGACGAAAAACGGATGACAACTGATGAAAAACGGATGAAAAACAGATGAAAAACGGATAACAACTGACGAAAAACGGATGACAACTGATGAAAAACTGATGAAAAACAGATGAAAAATGGATGAAAAACGGATGGAAAACTGATACGTTTTGACATGACTGAACTGATAAACTGAACGGACCGTATGTGTGAAAGGGGCCTTAGGGCTCTTTCACACGGGCGTTCCTTTTTTTTTGCCCGATCAGGTCCTTTTTTTTTTGTAACGGACACGGATGACACTTGTGTCATCCGGGCCGTATGTCCGTTTTTCATCCCATCCGTTTGCGGATGAAAAACTGACATAATGCATGTCTATGTAAATACGGATGTCTGCGGATGACACCACTGACATCCGTTTTTGCTTCCGTTCCGTTTTTTGAAAGGAAGAAAAAATAGGGTTCTCCTCCGTTCAAAAAAACTGAACTGAACTGACAAAAAACGGATGTCAGAGGATGATCATCCTCTGACATCCGTATTTACATAGAGATGCATAGAGATTATGTCCGTTTTTCATCCGCAAACGGATGGGATGAAAAACGGACATACGGAACGCCCGTGTGAAAGAGCCCTAAGGCCCCTTTCACACATACGGTCCGTTCAGTTTATCAGTTCAGTCACGTCAAAACGTATCAGTTTTCCATCCGTTTTTCATCCATTTTTCATCAGTTTTTCATCAGTTGTCATCCGTTTTTCGTCAGTTGTTATCCGTTTTTCATCTGTTTTTCATCCGTTTTTCATCAGTTGTCATCCGTTTTTCATCAGTTGTCATCCGTTTTTCGTCAGTTGTTATCCGTTTTTCATCCGTTTTTCGTCAGTTATCTGTTTTTCATCCGTTGTCATCCGTTTTTCATCCATTGTCATCTGTTTTTCGTCCGATCCATTTTTTTGACGGATATAAAATAGGGCATTCATACGTTCAAAAAAACGGACATTGACGGAAGTGGGTGAAAACGGATGTTAACTGATGATCATCCGTTGTCATCCGTTTTTACATAGAGATACATTGATGTCCGTTTTTCATCCGTCAACGGATGGATGAAAAACGGACAAACGGACAGCATGTGTGAAACGGGGCCTAAGTGGTAATCCCAAAGGCACTTATGCCTGGTTCACACTATCGCAGGTGGCTTTCTCGCACCTGCAACTACTTGCAGCCAAAATGCACGGGGCTGCCATTAATCAAAAAAAGCTGGTACAGGAAATGTTGGGAAATGCAGGGTGCAAAAATCACCATGCGATTTCCTGGCCACAGCATTTTTAAAATGGTGCAGGAAAGTTCTTCCTGCATGAAACACATGCACAGCAGTCTATTCAAATGAATTGGCTGCTGTATCCGAGCAAATGCAGCCCGCAGACCTGCGATAATGTGAACCAGGTAGAGTACCTTTCTTTATTAAACTATTTTCCTCTTACTTAAAGTCTACCTGAACTATGAATGTAATCTTTCTTTAGCAAGATCACTTCTCTAAAGTAAAAACAAAGGGTACAAGGGGATCCCAAAATTCCTTATTCTCCTGGAACCCTTACAAGTCCTTACAGGTTTCTCCCTGGCGAGGCGAGACGAGACTAGACATTTGGTCATGTGATCTCATCCAAATCTACTTGGAGGACTAACAGATAGACTGACTGTGCCCTGGACCTCCCCTTTGCAGAAATCACTCAACCATACGTCTACATTTGGTCATTTGACCATTCATGGCAGAAAGGAGCAGTTTAAATTATACAAAGCACACACTGTTTCATTTCTCAATATCACTTCTCTTGCTTTGTGTGAATGATGGCATGGTAATTACTTTATTAAAAGGAAAAGAAAAGAAGTCCCTCTTTTTCCTAATCAACATACAGCTCTCACATGACCCAGCTCGTTCTGAACCAGTCTACAGGGAAACATAAGCAAGAGGCGCCTCTGCTACTGGTCACATGTTCAAAATAAAGTAAAAAAAAATAAATAAAAAAAAAATATGTCTTTGGAATACATAGAAAAAAATGGATTTTTGTAAAATCTTACCGTAAAATCCTTTTCTCTTAGCTCATCGACAGACGTAGTCCTCGGTGATACACCACCTTCGGGTTATGTTACCTCCGCAGGAGCAGGACTAGACAGGAAATTAAAAAGCTCTGGCCACACCCTAGGGGCAGTCCCAGAGGGTATATCCTCTCTCTCTCTGCCTCAGCAAATCAGTTATGTGAAAAAGCAGTGCTTAGAGAATTTAACCCAACCCAACTCCAAAACAGAGGGGCGGGGACTACGTCTGTCGATGAGCTAAGAGAAAAGGATTTTACGGTAAGATTTTACAAAAATCCATTTTTCTCTAGCGCTCATCGACAGACGTAGTCCTCGGTGATACACCACCTTCGGGACGTCCCAGAGCAGTATCACAACTGAGGGGTGGGAAAATGGAAATCAAATCCCAATCTAGAAGGCCCAACCGGTGCCAACTAGAAGTTTACAATGCTCATCCTTAATGATGAGACTCAACCAAAAAAAGAGAAAACAATTTTTTTTTTTTTCAAACAGAAAAAAACCCTCGAGGTAGACCACCGGTCTCCTCAAATTGCGGCCTGCAAAACCTTGCGGCCAAATGAGGCATCCGCCGATGCCGTCACATCAATTTTATAGAATTTTGTAAAGGTATGTACCGACGACCAGGTGGCCGCCTTACATACCTGGACCACTGACGCCTGATGGCGAAAGGCCCAGGAAGTACTGAGCGCTCGAGTGGAGTGCGCCCTAACAGGGAACGGAGGACTCTGACCCTTAATAGAATAAGCCTGTACCACCGTTTGTCTAATCCATTTGGCAATGGTCGCGGCAGATGCAGGCAAACCCTTACTGGGGCCATCCGTGATCACAAAAAGTGAATCCGTCTTACGGAATGATTCCGTAGCTTTCAGGTATACCCTGATTGCCCGAACCACATCTAAGGAATGCAACGCATGTTCCCGATGATGCTTGGGCTGAGGACACAAGGAAGGTAGTACAATATCTTCATTCAGATGAAAATCTGAAACCACCTTGGGAAGAAAAGATGGCTTAGGATGAAGTACTACCTTATCCCTATGAATCACTAGGTATGGTGACTGGCATGATAATGCAGCCAGTTCTGACACCCTGCGAGCAGAAGTAATAGCCACCAAGAAGGCCACCTTCTGGGATAGAGTAAGCAAGGGAATCTCCCTGATGTTTTCAAAGGGAGGTTTCTGTAGAACCGACAAAACCAAATTAAGATCCCAGGGCGGTAAGGGCGCGCGGACTGGAGGAGCCAGGTGCCGCACCCCCTGGATGAAATTCCGCACCAAGGATTTGGTAGCTAAAGGCTTCTGAAAGAAGATTGCTAATGCTGAAACTTGACCCTTGATGGTGCTCAAGGCTAGCTTCTGCTCAACCCCTTGTTGCAAAAAGGCCAATATTCGAGTCACCGAATAGGTACGTGGAGGAAATCCTAAAGATTCGCACCACGCAATATAAGTCTTCCATGTGTGATAATAGACTTTGCTGGAAGTCGCTTTCCTTGCTTTAATAAAGGTAGGAATGACTGAAGTAGACAAACCTCTGTCCTTCAGTACTTGGGTCTCAATGGCCAGGCCATTAAAACCAGCGACTGTAAAGCACGAAGGTAAATTGGTCCTTGAGACCACAGACACTCCCTGAGACGAAGTTCCCACGGAACGTCTGCGACTAACATGTCCAAGTCGGCCAGGCCGGCTTGAGGAGGCCAGCCTAGAATTTCTAGGACCACTGGCGCTGATTGGATCTGAACCAGGCGTCCCTAGAGCTATCTGGCCCCGACCATCCGAGAAAGTCTGGTCGTTTTCTGTTCCCACACATTTATCAGATACCTGATAGTTATCAGGAAAGGTGATCTTTTCTGGTTGAACCTCAGGGACCGAAGTCACCCGACTAGAGGCTACTTGGCCTATCTGGTCAACCAGATCCGATTCCTGTGAGGTATCGGGACTAATCTTAGGAAAAGGTAAAGGAAAAGATCTTTTCAGGGAACGGTAACTACCGCTTCCTGTGGTACTTAAATGTTGGAAGGGAAGAATCGCACCGGTAGTAGTGGTTGATGCTCGATCTAATGTCCTGAATACCGGTGAAAACGTCCCCCCACCCTGAAACCGGGTGGGGGCGCACCTTCAGGCTGTGTACTCCTTTGCTTCGGGTTTGGCTGGGTTGGTCCCCTTCTTGAACCCTCCTGGAGGAGTCTTGCCTTTCCCGCTAGTACCAGCCGGGCGCCCTTTATGGGCGGTAAAGAAAGGTCCTCGCTTGTTGCGAGGTCCCTTAGCTTTTGCAGCCTGTGGCAAAAAAGTGCTCTTGCCCCCAGTGGCATCCTTAATGATTTCATCTAGGTTGGCTCCAAATAGACGATTCCCCTGAAAGGGGAGATTGGTCAAGGTCTTTTTGGAACCTAGGTCAGCTGACCAGCATTTTAACCACAGCACACGTCTGAGGATCACTGCTAACTTAGATGCATGCCCTAATAGGGGAGTAGTGTCCAAGGCTGCGTCACAGATAAACCGTAGCCCTTGTATGATCTGTTCCATCAAATCAGATGTCTCCTGGGGAATATCTTTTCCCCTAAGATCTTGGCGTACCATTTTCGCCCATTCCGTAAGTGTCTGGGAAACTAGACCAATAACGATTACTGGTCTAAATGCTGACCCTATCAGAGAAAAGATAGTGCGGGACTCTGCTTCTATCTTTCGATCCACCGGATCCTTAAAGGACGAAGTGTCCTCCACTGGAATAACCGTGGCTTTATTCAGCCTGGAAATAGGCGGATCCACGACTGGTGGTACCGTCCATTTCTTAATGATGGATTCCTCAAACGGATAGCGTCTAGCAATACGCTTGGAAATAGTAAAGGTACGTTTAGAATGCTCCCATTCTCCTTTAATCTGATTACCAAAACATTTAGGTACAGGAAAAGCCTTCGCCGTCTTGATGGGCTTATTAGTCCCAAAAGGCCTCTCTGTTTCAGTTGCCTCTGCCGGTAAAGCCTCAAGTTTTAAGGTTTCTTGCACTGCCACAACTAGTGCGTCCACCAATGCTTCTTCCTGAATTATAGCAAGAGAAGAAGCGTCCTCCTCACTGTCTGAGGGGGCTTTACCTGGGATAACAGCCCTTGCAGAGGAACCTGCAACTGCCGTGACCATCTCTGAATCTGAGTCAGAGGTGTCAGATAGTATAGGGGTAGGCGGGGGTCGCTTCCTTGACCCCCGTCCCTGACAGGCCGCCTCCACCCGAGCCACCGTAGACTCCAAAATTGCTGTAAATGACTCTATACTCTGTGCACCGGCGGGTCCCGAGGCCCCCTCGAGGGAAACAGGTGGGGGAATATGTGTGGCAGGGTCCATAATAACTCCAGTTACTTCCTGGATAATATAATTCAAAAGTAAAGAAAAAAACTTTTTTTTTTTTTTTTTTTTCTGACCCCCAGCGCCACAAAAAAAGCCCCTTAGTGTTACCTGCTTAGGGATCCCTATCGATCGAGAGAGAGAGAGATAGACCCCCAGGCTCACCACTTGATGCTCAGAGTTAAACTGCAACAGCTTACAGCGCTGTCTTGACAAACAGGAAGTCTTTTGGCTGGCTGCCCAGGAAGAAAGGAGGCGGCTCCGCCCCTCTGCACGCCTTCCGGCGCCTCCCCCAAGCTCCACGAGGTGTAGGATCACCTCAAACATGGCCGCCCCCATGCTGGAGACACGAGGCTACGCCAAAATGGCGGCTCGTGCGATCCAGCAAAAAAAATGGCGGCGGCCTAAACTGAATAGCGGTGTGCTGCAGGGCACACAACACTCTCTCTGCATGGGGATATGGCGTGGTTGGCGGTACCGGCCCTGGCGGACCGCGTGGCCGTTCGGGAGGCCTGCTAATAGCTGGAGATCTGATTTGGAAGGCAGTCTACATGTCCGTGACTTCTGACTGGTAGGTAGCTTATACTTAACCCATAAGATTCCCAGAATGCCACAGATTACATCTTTAAAACATGTATACAATAGATTGTTAGCTCCCAAGCCAAGCCTCCTGGCTTTTGCACACATAAATCACACTCAAAGTAGGAGGATTTGTGACATGTTATAGGATAGAAAGGACTCTTTCTTACCATACAGAGAGGGGCCCGCGTTCACCACAAAACCCGTCAGGGAAAAAGGGGGAACATACTACTCACCATACCGGAACCAGGCGGGCACCAACTCCTGACAGTACCCCTCTCCACCGGGGCGGGAGGGCTGTCGACCGATACGGACACCGTGACTCATGGTCTTTGGCGTTTCGGCGAGACGTTTAACTCGCGTGGACAGTCCTTTAATGGGACTTTGTCGCGGCCGACCCAGCGCGGAGCTATGGCCTGCACGCGCTCGTAGGCTGAACTGGGGTGACCACCGGATCTCAACATCCAGCCCGTCGCCCAGTTCAGCTTTCTTGCTTGAAGATCTCACAGGAACACTGGAGAAAAAAGCTGTCTAAAAAAATCCTTTAAGAAAAAAATTCTTGCCAGGACCTAAGATCCCAGCAAGGTGTCTAGGTCCTTACTCCTAACTAGACAGAAAATAACTGATTTGCTGAGGCAGAGAGAGAGAGGATATACCCTCTGGGACTGCCCCTAGGGTGTGGCCAGAGCTTTTTAATTTCCTGTCTAGTCCTGCTCCTGCGGAGGTAACATAACCCGAAGGTGGTGTATCACCGAGGACTACGTCTGTCGATGAGCGCTAGAGAAAAATATTTTCTTCTCCATTGCAGCTGGTGGGAAATACCCAGTGTATCCAGGTATGGAAAGCAAGTGGCCACCTCATTCCCCCATGTGCTATTTGCTGCAAAGGCCAGTTATAGATGAGGGCGGTGGCCATTTGTTTGTACTGTTCAAATATTGGGGAGGGGACGCTGGGCGTCTAGTGCGCTACGGTACCTTTAAGGAGGGGTGTGCTCCCTCCAGACTCACCTGTCCTCTGCCTATCCATTATAATGCATGTGCTTCTACTATGGAGGCTCTCAAAATTTAGAGTTAGGACTACAGAATATGGGGTGCCTTGGCGGGGCTTTGTAGCTTACGCATGTATTTGCAAATGTGTGCAAATGAAACCACTGTTTTAACGCATACTGTTAGACAGGACAATTCGGTTGGTTAGCAGGCTGGTCAGTAAATCCAGCTGGGAAATTTCTTTGGTTTTGTTTTTTCATTCCCCATAATGCCTGAGCATGGTCACATGACAGAAGGGGTGATGCCACCTGTTTGAAGGCAACATGCTTTTCTTGTTTTAATATCAAATGTTTCTGGATGGTTGAAACCGGATTACACCTGGCCTGGAATGCCAGCAGAGCAAGTTCACCCAGCAGGGTGTTCGTGACAAGGAGTCATACATGGGAATTCACATCCTTACAGGAAGTTCCCGCATAGGCCTCCTGTTGTGAGGTATGGGGGTAGAGGAGCCTTAGACAAGACCTCCTGGGGAGGTTATACCAACCTCAAAAGCCAGCTGTTACTGGAAGACGACCCGGGTCAAAAATAGTGATTCATGGACAAATGACCCCCCTTGCGGAAACTATAACATACTTCCTGGAAAGATGAGATACTTCCTGTTAATTAGGAAGGACGGCCTCTTATGGATTGTTATTTGACAAGCAGACAGTGGGTGTTTATGTGGGTGGAGTTTGAGTGGACTTTAAAAGCAGTCGCCAGCTAGAATTATTTCTCTTTGCTATTCTTTCTCATTGATCCCAGCTGAAAGATACCGACTACTGAGGATGACCATATGTAAAGTACTATCTGTGCTTGTTTTGTTTTATATGCTCTGTAGTATTATTTTAGTGTTTTAGGTTAGCATTTCTACTTTCTTTATAATAAATTAAATCCTTGCTTATTTAAACAGTAGGTTTATTTTTATCGCCAAAACATTGGTATTGTATCCTTACCATGAAACTTATCAGAGCTTTGATAGACTAGACCAGGCATGTCCAACCTGCGGCCCAGAACCGCAGGCAATGCGGCCCAATGCCCCCTGACAATTTTTTATTTTTTTTTTGCTGGGTAGGAAGGAAGTCAAGTCAGGGGCACGGCCACAGAGGCTGCCTCGGAGGGGATCATCCACTAGTTGTGTTAAATTAGTGCTGGGGGGGGGGGGGGGGTTGCGGCAGCACGGGAGGGAAATTTTATTACTTATATACCTTAACTATAGTATATATTTTATATGCGGCCTGAGAAAATTTCTCTACACTCAATGTGGCCCAGAGAAGCCAAAAGGTTGGACACCCATGGACTAGACAATCATAGGAATAGGCAAGATAATACATTTTATAATAAATAGGGGAGATACAAAACCACCCCACATTTATTTCACAACCCCTCCATCTAATATTTAGGTGGTGACTGCAACAGATAATGGAGTGAGGGTGGCTCACAGGGGAGTTAAATATCAGTTTGTCAGGGCCAGCTTCAGAAGGGTCTTACCTGGGCTAAGGAGAAAAAGACTGGACTGTTGCTCAGAGGTTCAAAGTCCTCTTTTTGGAAGAAAGTAATTTTTACATTTCATTTGAAAATTAAGGTCCCAGAGTTTGGAGGAAGAGTGGAGAGGCACAGAATCCAAGTTGCATGAGGTCCAGTGTGAAGTTTTCACAGTCAGTGATGATTTGGGGAGCCATGTCATCTGCTGGTGTTGGTCCACTCTTTTATCCATGCCAAAGTCAGCGCAGCCCCCTATCAGGAAATTCATGCTTCCCTCTGCTGACCAGCTTTATGGAGATGCTGATTTCATTTTCCACCAGGACTTGGCACCTACCCACACTGCCAAAGTACCAATACCTGGTTAAAGGATCATGGTATCACTGTGCTTGACTGGCCAGCAAACTCGCCTGACCGAAACCCCATAGTGAATCTGTGGGGTATTGTCAAGAGGAAGATGAAAGACACCAGACCCAACAATGTAGACGAGCTGAAAACTGCAATCAAAGCAACCTGGACTTCCATAACACCTCAACAGTGCCACAGGCTGATCACCTCCATGCCACGCCGCATTGATACAGTAATTCATGCAAAAGGAGCCCCAACTAATGAGTGCATACTGTACTGTACATGGACATACTTTTCAGTAAGCCAACATTTCTGTATTAAAAATCCTTTTTTTTTATTGGTCTTATGCAATTTTCAAATTTTCTGAGATACTGAAATTTGGGTTTTCACTAGCTGTAAGACATACTCATCAAAATTGAAAGAAAGAGATGCTTGAAATATATTTTACTCCGTGTGTGTAATGAATCTATAAAAACAAACAAGTTTCACCTTTTGAATTGAATTTCTGAAATAAATTACCTTTTAGATGATATTCAAATTTTTTTAGATGTACCTGTATGTAACTGCAGTTCTTTTACAATCAACACCTATGTGTTAAAAAAAAGTTTAAAATAGGAAACTTTCTTATTTGTTTGTACTAATAAAAATGTGAATTTAATTTGTGGTGTGGTACCCTCAAAGTAGAATTCGTTTTCTTTTTTGTTAGGGATTCATTATTTTTCAGTGTCATGCACGAAGGGATGTGCTGCCAGTAAAACCATGTGAACAAAAGATTACCTTGCCGCAGTCTCCTTCCCATTCTTTATTCTTCTGTGGCATTAACTCACACTAGTGCATCTTATTAAAGTGGAACTTTAGTCAGAAAATTAAGTACTGCTAGATCTCCTCAGGCTCACCACTTTTGCAGGTATAGCTGTGTGAAACATCTAAGTTTAAAATACAGTAATACACCCTCTCAGCCTGCTCTGCACATGCTCAGTTGCTCTCAATTTTTAGACACTGTGCCACAAATGTAGAGGCCGATCAGCTGACAACCTAAAGATTTGCTGCTGCTCAGGGGCGCTGGGCTTCTGCAAAATAGCAGCCTCTAGCATGAAAAAAAAAAAAAAAAAAACCAGGAACAATGCTGGAGGCAATTTGCAGCACACAAATTTTGGTAGCCTAATTATTCATGTAGAATGTATGTTCCTTGCTAAAGAACATATTTTTATTTTTTTATCAAGTTGTATAGGTAAAGGTCAGCTTTCATTTAGATTTGACTGCCATTGCACTAGACAAAAAAAAGGTTGTAGTTATTTGCTATAGTGCTGTTCTA
The DNA here is from genome assembly GCF_965119305.1 of Pelophylax lessonae. Lineage (NCBI taxonomy): Eukaryota > Metazoa > Chordata > Amphibia > Anura > Ranidae > Pelophylax > Pelophylax lessonae. The sequence continues at coordinate 94,692,242 of NC_138777.1, read as the reverse complement.
AACTAATAGCACTGCAACTCACCACACAATGTGCTAAGTACTACCATGAAAAAGCCAGAAAACAGCAAAAACCTGACAGAGGTTAAAACCCACCACCACTCAATAAAGCATTTTGGTCAATTTGATAGATAATAAAAAAAAAAAACATAAGCTTGGAATGTATATAGATAAAAGTCGTTTAAATCCGTAAATCCAATTTAAAATGATTTTGGTAGGAAAATGAGGTATAGAGTTATTATCAAGTAAATGTAGATATACTGATGCTAAATTTAGTCTGGACATCTAGGTTTTATTGCCCTTTGAGAAAGGTCCTGTGAGAGTTAAGAAATCCTCAAAAAAAAAAAATTAAGTCTTTACACAGTACAAATGTTTTTATTTCAAAATTTTTCAAGATATATGAAAACTGTATTTCATTTGTCATAGAATACATACATATTGAACAGCTTATTTAATTGAAAATAAACACTCCCTCCCCTAATTTGTGCACATTTTAAACTTCCAAGTTATATACACGTATAAAAAGAAATTTATAATACAAAATATTATAAACTGCTATATATACATATTTATATAGATATATATATATATATATTTTTTTTTTACATATAATTGTAATTCCATTTACACAGTTACAATGTCCCAAACATAACAAGGTTGGTTTCTGGTTGGTGTCATGCTTTTATGTCCAGGACGTATCTCGGGAAGGCAGAACTGCAAGAGATAAAAACCTGGGATTAATAGCAATACTCACATTCATCAATGTATAAAACATTTAGGTCATGCATGAAACCATGGCCTGATTTTTGCATCTGTGGGAACGAAGTTTTAAAATAACGACCCAATAATGTATTTTCAACAAATAAGAATTTTGAGTACAAGAAGAAATGTTTATCTAGAGTTTTTTTTTTTTTTTTTTAATTTATATTTCATTGGACTGCTGCTCTCTCTTTCTCTCTCTCCCCCCCCAAAGTATCTCATACAAGGATGCTTAGTGACACCTTTTAATCCAGTGGTCTCCATCCAGACTGCAGCCCCTTGCTTGCCTTTATCTGGCTCTTGGGGCACTCTTCCTAAAGCCCCATACACACACGCAGATCGTCGTCATACAAACGTCGGCGGACGAAAGATCTGCCGATTGTACGCGTGTTAGTATGGTGCCTCCGACAGCTGTCTGCACACAATCCGCGGACAAGAGTCTTTCTTGCAAACATGAAAATTTTTGTCTGCGGACACCAGAACGGACGATTGTTCGCCTGTCAGTACAGAAATCAGCCGACAGACCGCAGATTTGCAAGACTGGGCATGCTCAGAAAATAAAAAACACAGGGAAAGTTAACCATTACATGACATCACTTCTGCAGTCAGCTGAAGTCTGCGGACAAAATTCTTGTGCTGTCCTTGTGCTGTCTTTGCACTTTTCAACAGACACCGACATCCCGGGGAGAAAAGACGAACATTTGTATGACGACGATCTGCGTGTGTGTATGGGGCTTTACACTCATACCAGCCACTACTCCTTCCACCATTGAGACACCATTTCTTCCACTGACACCAGCAATTGAGTACTATTCCTCTACACCCATTGACACTGGGGAAGTTTCTATTCTCACTGGCCACAGTCGGGCCCTCCTAAAGTTTGAGAAACTGTAAACTAGCCCTTTGTTTACGAAGTTTGGAGACCCCTGATCTTATCTATTAATCAATCCAACTATCTATATGTGTGTCAGGGTAGTACAGCTACCAAGGATTTTTGCAATCATGTGTACACGAAGGCCCCATTCACACCCGACCTCAACAGTCAATATTTAAAATCATACTGATTGAAATGGTGCTTGTTCACACCTGATCACTCAGGCAGCTGACAATTACCATCTGTCACTCAAAAAAGTACAGGGGAGCCTTTAAGGCAGATTTGGGAATACAGTGCAACCGGAAAGTATTTATAGCGCTTCACTTTTTCCACATTTTGTTAGGTTACAGCTTTATTCCAAAATGGATTAAATTCATATTTTTCCTCAAAATTCTACAAACAATACCCCATAATAATGTGAAAGAAGTTGGTTTAAAATCTTTGCATTTTTATTAAAAGTAAAAAAAAAAAAAAAGAATCCCATGTACATAATTATTCACAGCCTTTGCTCAATACTTTGTTGAAGCACCTTTGCAATGTCTCAAACATAATATGGTGCCCAATTACAGCCCGAGTCTTTTTGAGCATGATGCTACAAGCTTGGCACAACTATTTTTGGATAGTTTCTCTTTGCAGGACCTCTCAAGCTCCATCAGATTGAATGGGGAACGTCGGTGCACAGCCATTTTCAGATCTGTCCAGAGATGTTGAATTGGGTTGGGTTCAAGTCTGGGCTCTGGCTGGGCCACTCAAGGACATTCACAGAGTTGTTCCGTAGCCACTCCTTTGTTATCTTGGCTGTGTGCCTAGGGTCGTTGTCTTGTTGGAAGAGGAACCTTCGCCCCAGTCTGAAGTTCAGAGCGCTCCGGAGCAAGTTTTTATCATGGATGGCTCTGCACATTGCTGTATTCATCTTTCCCTCAATCCTGACTAGTCTCCTAGTTCCTGCCACTGAAAAACATACCTACAGCATAATGCAGCCACCACCATGCTTTACTGTAGGGCTGGTATTGGCCAGGAAAAGCGGTGCCTGGTTTCCTTCAGACATGACACTTGTCATTCAGGTCAGAGAGTTCAATCTTTGTTTCATCATACTAGAGAATTTTGCTTCTCATGGTCTAAGAGTCCTTCAGGTGCCTTTTGCCAAACCCCAGGTGGGCTGCCGTGTGCCTTTTACTGCGGAGGGGCTTCCGTCTGGCCACTCTACTATACAGGCCTGATTGGTGGAGTGCTGCAGAGATGGGTGTTCTTTTAGAAGGTTCTCCTCTCTTCACAGAGACATGCTGGAGCTCTGTCAGACTGACCATTGGGTTCTTGTTCACCTCCCTGACTTATGGGCCATACACACTATAAGATTTTCTGAAGACTTTTTCCTTTAGACTTACCAAAACCATATAATATGAGGTCAAACCTAAACACTTTCAATTTGTATGCAATCTGGCAGGCCCTTGCACTACATAGAAAAGGTAAATCTGAAGGAAAAAGTCTTCAGAAAATTTTATAGTGTGTATGGCCCATAAGGCCCTTCTTCCCCGATCACTCGAGTCCTGGTGGTTGCAAACCTCTTCCATTTAGGGATGATAGAGACCACTGTGCTTATTGGGACATTAGATGCTGCAGACATTTTTCTGTGCCCTTCCCCAGATCTGTGCCTCGATACAATCCTGTCTCGGAGGTCTACAGACAATTCCTTGGACTTCATGGCTTGGATTGTGCTCTGACATGCACTGTTAACTGTGGGACCTTATATAGACAGGTGTGTGCCTTTTCAAATCATGTCCAATCAATTGAATTTACCACAGGTGGACTCCAATCAAGTTGTAGAAATATCTCAAGGATGATCAGTGGAAACAGGATGCACCTGAGCTCAATTTTGAGTGTCATGGCAAAGGCAGTGATTTTTTTTTTTTTTGTTTTTTTTTTATAAATTTGAAAAGATTTTAAACAAACTTCATTCACGTTGTCATTGTGGGGCATTATTTTAGAATTATGAGTAAAATAATGAATTTAATCCATTTTGGAAAAAGGCTGTAACATAAAATTTGAAAAAAGTGAAGCACTGTGAATACTTTCCAGATGCATTTATTTGTCCCCACGGACTTCATGAGGAGTGGCTGAAAAATGTTTTAATTTCCGAGTACAACATTTCCCACAGAGCACTTAATAATGTATTAATGCTGGCACTTTCATCACGATTGTGCCACCTAAGACCAGCATAAAAACACAGGGCTTTGAGGTGGGCAGCATTTGTTATAAACTGGCGTAATGAGCACTCCCATTCTCGTCACTATGGATGGTCTACTCTGGGTTTACGTGCCAGCCCCGGCTGCATGGGCAGGTCTAATTGTAGTTTGTGTTGGGAGGGAGCATAGGAGGGTGGCTAAATTCCCACACACTGGGGCTGATTTTGTAAAACTGGAGTGTGCAAAATGTGGTGCAGCTGTGCATGGTAGCCAATCATCTTCTAACTTCAGCTTGTTTAATTACACTTTGAAAAAAAAACCTGGAAGCCGATTAGTTTCTATGCAGAACTGCACCAAATGTTACACTCTCTGGTTTTAGTAAATCAGTCCCATTGTGTGAACAAGTAGAGCGAACATAGCAATGAAGGAGAATAGAAAGACATTTTGGTAAAGACACTTTCCAGTGCTAGCATTACAAGGGCGGTGATAAAGATACGAAGGTGCTCAAAATGATCTTTTTTCATTCTCTTTACGAAGCTGAAAATAAAGAAGCCAAACCTTGCAACAAAAAACACTGCAAACTGTGCAGCTAAATCAATTCATTAAAAAGTCTCACACACAAAAGAGACCTTCATTATCACAGGATCATACAGATGTTTCCTCCAGTAATGTTGTGTACCTCATCCAATGCAAAAATGAAACCAAGGATCTTATGTTGGCAAAAAGGGACAGGCATTAGAAACCAAAATGAATTTACATGTAGCACTGCCCCCTAGAGGACTGCTGAGAATTACACTTTTTGGATTCCCCTGGGTTACCTTTAGCAACTGATAGCAGATAAACAGCAATGAAAGTTCATGGCTTAGTCAATAATCAGTCCTGACTCCAGGCGATGTTGGTTTTTGTGGTTTAATTGAGAACTTGGATAGGAGAGGTGATGAGTGGGATACTTCAACTATTAACTATTCCCAGTCTTGAGTACAGCTAACTGTAGAATGCGGCAAGGCCGCTGCTTCACTCTGCCACTAAAGTGAAGTTGCTTTAAATGTTCCTGCTTGGACATTCTCTTCAGGGTTCTAAACTTGGCACCCCCTTTACTCTCACTGCCGGTGTACCGACACTCATCCACTGACTCTAGCCTCTGGAGTGGACCCCTTCCTGGCAGACCCCTGGGCAAGTTCCTCTGTACTCACGGACACCGTTTTTACAGAGTCACCGTTGACTCCAAACTCCACCAGTCAACCTTCACTGGACCTCTGGGTTCAGCCTGTAATGTTCCGGTACCTTTGGTACCCTAAATTACACTTTCCACAAGTGTATGCGCCCCACCATTTACTTTTGGAAAGGTGCGCATACACCTTTAAGACTGGAGCTGTCATCACTCAGCGCCGGACTAGATGGCTATTTAAGGTGTCGGCTCTCACTCACATGTGTTCGTTCAAACACCCTTATCTGGATGCTAACCTTGCTTGAAGCTTCCATGCTTGCAAGCTTACTTCGCTGACGGAACCTCGCTGCGCTGATCCCTGTATCCCGCTACTGGATCATCCGCCTCTCCTGAACCACCCTTCGGCTGTATCGCTAATAGTGCTAAGTACCCCGCAGGGGAATTCTCTATAAACTTATACTAAGCTTACACTATCTAGCTCTGCATAGTAGAGACTGTTTATCACATCTGCATAAACTAGATTGCTAGCTCTTGAGACTACTGCTACTTTTCTGCACTGGGTTGATCTCTTTTGTATGTCCACCTGCTATTCTATCATCTGCTATCATACAACATTGTTAAACCTTCCTGCATCCATCTGCTACTGTCTATCACCTACCACCTCCACTCAACCTATCCCTCAAACCTTCATCATTGTGTTACCACATATATAAAGTCACTCTAGGAACCAGCTTGCTAATTGTGTGTATTTACTGGCTGAAATAAGACCTTCCACACATGATGAGTCATTGAGGTTGGGAATGGTATCTCAGCATATCTCTTACATGACAACTGACGTGGAACTATTTCTGCAGCTGAAAATCCACACCATATAAGAAACGCAGGAGCGTTACACAGCCACAGTTTCTGGTTCGCCAGGCTGACTGCCTGTGACCACCTTCCACAGCTTCAGAAGAGTAGACAGCCGTCAGCCTCCTTCTGGGACTTGGCTTCCCGCCCAAAGACCCCCTGCCTCATGTGCTCTTGGCTTTTATACCCTATCCCATGATGCACCTCTCTCTGTGCCAAACCACTGGGACAGTACAAAAGCCTGTGCATCATTGGCCAGGTTTCCCACAGCATCCAATGTGCCTCCCCATTGGATCTGCTGGGGACACTCCCTGAGACCAGATGAATACACGCTGAGCACAATGAGCAGGCCTAACTATCGATCAGGCTCCCCTGATAAGCAGAGAGAGCAGACTATGTTTTATCTGCTGCTCCCTTGTTAAGCAGGCAGAGCAAACTATTCTCCCTGCCTAGCACCTATCTAGGAGGGTGCTACATACACAAGACACACCATTACAGAGAATAGTAACGAGATGATTTCTGTAATACCTGTGGGACATCACAACCAGACCACACAATGGAAGACATGAATGTTTTGGTTCTTAGGCAAGGTTCACACTGCTGCAATTGAATTTTGATCCGACTTTCAGTGTGATTATGTGATGCAACTTCTATGCTACTTTGAAGTGGTTTGCATATTCTATGTGACCAAAATCCTGCTGGAATCAAACTGAAGTAGTACAGGAACCTTTTCCGAAATAGCACTGTGCTGAGTTGCATTGATGTAAACAAGTAGAATTAAAGCCAATGTGATTTCCCATTGTCATGCTATTCTGTGTGACTCAAGTTGCATCTGACATCACTCTAGTGAGAACAGAGCCCTAAAAGGAACTTCAAAACTACTCAGGAAAGAAAAACTTTTGAACTAAATGATAAATATTTTTTGACACAAAGGATAATGGAGTAAATGTGGGCCTCGGTTTTCTACTGTAAATCACAATCTGACAGTTTTTTGACCCTCTCGCCTCTGTGACTCTTTGTCTTGCTTAACATTCCGCTAAAACTTTCTATATTAGTACTGCTTGAAGAAGAAGTGGGTACACCCCAAAAGCTTGAAACAAACAATTCAGCCAAGCGCTCACTCCAAAGGGAAAGACTGGCGTGCTGCTCTCCTCAGGCAGGGGACTCCAACATGGGTGCACAAAAGAAAAGAAAAAGGAGGCGCAAACACCTAGTGCATTACCCGTGGTCAGAGCTCTGATGAACGGAGCTTGACTCCCGAAACGCGTTAGCGGTCCCATCTACAAGGACATGTTCCATTCCATGTGTGGTGGATTCTTGTAACACGATTTTAACACTCTTCTTGTCTGTGAGTATGCATTTGGTGTTTAGGTGTTTGCGCCTCCTTTTTCTTTTATTTCATACACCCCAAAAGCTTGACCTGGAAAATTTGGATGTTAGTGCATGCTTTTTAAAGGCATTGTAAAAATCACCTGGCTGCAGCACTTTATAGCGTTCAATGCCCCTTACAGCTCTGTGGCAAACTGCAATAACTTTGAAAGATAAAAGTGTGATCCAAATTTAATATATGTTAGCTACACATCCATTTGTCTGGGGCACCCAGATACATCTTACACAGTATCAAGCAGCTGCGCTACCAAGTGCAAACAACATAGGTTAAAAAAAAAAGCAGCCCTTTAGGGTTTTAAGGCCACAGGGAATGGTGTAATGCTGCAACAGCTCATGATGAGGAATTAGGAGATACGACATGTGATATCTTGGTCTTATCTTGGCAAATTTAAAGGAGACCTCTACCCAAATCTAATCATTTCATTTTGGCAGAGGGAAGTAGAAGGCAGCCAGTGGGTGAGACCACATGTACCTCTGCTGATTGTCACCTTAAGGCTAGGGTGTTATAGATAGCATGACACCCAATCACCCTCTGTCTTAGATGAGAATAAATAAGATCTCTGGTCTATTTTTTTTAAGTATATTTAATGTTATTAGAAGCTGTGGAAGCAAAAAAAAAAAAAAAACCCACATCCTCTAATTTGTAGATGGATTGATTTAACTCCAGGGATTATTTCTAGAAATTCATATTTTCCTAGACAATACTTGAGGCTGTACCTAGAACACATGGACTGTTGCCAAATATGTCTGCATTGAAGAGCAGACTATTTGGAGCACAGTAGCTATCATCCTTATGAATTATGTATCTATGCTCCTTCACCAAGCTATACGGATGGTTTATTTTACACAAGGCAAAGTGAAGAAAGCTTGCCTTGTGCTATGGTAAGGAGATCATTTCCGAGGCTAAAGAAGTCAATTGTGACACATACCTCCAAATTTTTAAGATGGGAAACAGGGACATCTGTAAAACAATTACCAGAACTGCAGCATGAAGGATTCATGTGCAATAAATAATCAGACTGCTTAAAAATGTTATTTTAGTTATAAATTGATCCTAGTTGGCAAATTAATCTCCTGTTTTTTTTACGTCTTGGATTGTATCCAAAAGTGAAATCTACAGTAATTGCCATAACTCTTGACTGTTCCTATGGGCATAGCAGTCGTGGGTGTTCTGCCACCTTTCCATGTTCCTCCTGCTCTTGTTGCATTTTATACAAGATGAAAATTCCAACAAGGAGAATGGGCCCCTAATAGCCACAGCAGCCAGGAAGACCTAGGAAGTCAAAAGAATCTGTCACTTTGCCCATTCAGGAAAAAATGACAGGTTATCTTGATAAGGCACTTCCTACCTGCCGATACTCGCTTTCATTGTGCTTTTGTGCTGCTGCACTTGGCTATGAAGCTTGGTACATATGATGAGATTATTGGATGAATGAACATCTGCTTTTTTTTGGGATGCTAGTCTCTATTTTTGAAAACAAATAGGTTACTAAATTATGAAAATTCCAGTACAATTGGGAAGTGATGTAATGTATTTGTACAGGCATACCCCGCTTTAAGTACACTCGCGAGTAAGGACACAGCTTGTTCAGCTTGGCATGACACTACTCCCAGTTTTTAACATTGGCGTCTATAGGAAATCTTGGTCAGCTTGACATGGCACTGCTCCCAAACCATAAGTGACAGGGATACCAAATGTAGGGAGCACCGAGAGGGGACCCAGGACTACAACATATCCTGTTTGTGGCTGGCCAGCTTGCCTAGGTAATCTACTATGTCATAGTCCTGGATCCCCTTAACATGCTCCCCAAGCTTGGTGTCCTTGTCACATGGTTTGGGAGCAATGCCATGTCAAGCTGACCAAGATTTCCTATGGAGCTAGTGTATTTACATGCATTGAGAAATGAAAAAAGGTATTGCTTCACTCTAAGTACATTTTCATTTTACATACATTCTCTGGTCCCATTGTGTACTTAAAAGTGGGGTATGCCTGTATTGTATTTACGGATGAAAACTATACTGATTAAACACAAATTGTAGGAGCTGGTATCGTACGAGAAAAATTTTAGTGTTTGTCCCTTCGGAAAATTTCAGACGACAGCTGTGTACTAATGATCAGTTTATAATACGATTGCTTCGAAAGCATTCTTTTTTGTAAAATATTCTGATCATGAGCTGAGAAGTACTCAGTAAGCAAGTGATTTCTTCCCCTTTCTCCCAGAATGCAGTGCTTAGACTCAAGTGGCCAATGGTCAGGCCGAACACTGTCCAGCATGGAGTTTACACAGGATTAGGTGTAGGACTCCCCCAGAGAACAGAATAGTAGGGGTGCATGGTAAAGGTGACTATCCATGAGTGAGGGCCTTATGTGGCCAATATAAAAACACTGCTTAGCAAAGTTCCTATTTTAAAGTAGAAGTTCCCCTCAACACTGAAATCCCTGCATCTACAGAAATCCACGATCTAACACTTAGCTATCTAGCCCTGTAAAGAAGAAATCAGTATACTTACCTTTTTTGAAACCGATCTGTCCCAATCCCACGCTGAGCTGTCAGCTGCGACTTCGCTGTTTAGGCGGGTGCAGAGGACACAGCTAACAACGGAAACCCCATAGTAAGTCCATGGGCGACTTCCCATTCATTTCACAGCCGTTGTCGGCCGTGTCCTCTGCAGAACTTCCATCGCTGGAGACGGTTAGGATTTTAAAAAAGGTATGTATACTGATTTCTTCTCTACAGGAATACATTGGTTAGGGTTAGATCGTGGATGTCTGTATATGCAGGGATTTTAGTGTTAGGGTAGACTTACACTTTAAGTTTTGTGCGGAGGTCAATTTTACCAGACGTCCAAAGCAAATCATTTTCCTTCACTTCCACACACTCGCAGTAAAACAATGATTTGATTGTTTCGAAATCATGCAAGATACAGGTAAATCAAATAAAGAATACGGTACATCTGCAACAGACTCATGATGAAGAGCATGCATCCATGCCACTGATCCAATTAAGTGTAATTTAGATTAACAGACAATCCCATATTGTACTGTGCACAGTGCACTAGTCTGGCATGCTTCATGTTTCTGTAGTGTAAATGGGTCTAGGATTGAAGCCAACTCACCCATTTTGACATATTTGAAATCTAGAATGAAAACCTTACAGAGGGAAATACAGATGCAGATAGCGGAGTTTTTTCAAAAAATCCTCTGTGTAGAAGCAGAAAGAAGGAAAGCGCCTCTAAGTTTAGTATTAAACCCCTAATTAGGGCTACTCAGAAACGCGACACAAAAAGTGAGTAGCTCTAATTAGGGATTTATTTCATTTTATGGTTCATTCATACTACAGTTAGAGGCGCTTTTCCTCCTTTCTGCTTCCTTGCAGTCTACAGAGTCCGCTACAGCTTTTGGATCAGCTTGCACTAAGAGTACATTGGACTTATTATTTTAGTTCTAGTTTATGCCTACCTATAAACTTTATGGACTGAGTGTTCCCTTGTTTACCATTATCCAACCTTGTATCCTGTGTAGAAGTTTCCCATTTAAAGTGGAATTAAAAGGATGAGTTCACCTTTCTACCAAAAATAAATGCACATCTTTTTGCAGGTAAAAAATGTGCATTTATTATTTTTTGTAATAAGAGCCTGTAAAGCATTGCACCAGCAATCAGCAGATCACTGATGCCATGCAGGTCTCCTCTACGGGTAAGCCGATACTTGCTGGCAGGAAGACTCCATGAACTACCACAGCGCCGCGGTAATTCCATTGAGAACTACAAGCCGACAGCCGCTAAGGATGTTGGGGCTTGTAGTTCGTTCAGACACACACAGCTGAGTGGATGAATAATGCGGCTGTGTGGGCGCTGTTTTCAAACAGTAACAGCTAGTACAAGGAACTGTACTACCCATACCAGAGGCGTAACTAGAACCTTCAGGTCCCGGTGAAAGAAACCATGAAGGCCCCCCTGAACCCCTGGCCAGTGGCCCTTCCCTTCAAGCCTGGGAAGCACACAGGGGCCCAGAGACAGCAGAACAAAAGTGAACTGGAGAGGAGGAGTGGCCGGGGGAACATATAGAGGAACCAATCTCCTCCATTTTCCTCCTGCAACTACAGGAGGAGAAAGGAGGACAGTGATTTCTCTGCCCCTGCCCCCCCCCCTCCTATCCAGGTGTACAGGGGAGCCGCACAGGCCCCCTGGAGCATGGGGCCCGGTTGCAATTGCAACCCCTGTAGTTACGCCCCTGACCTATACTGCCGCCACAGGGAGGGGGGCAGATGAGCGGTGGCTGCGGCACTGGGAACAGGTTATAAAAGGTGGACTTATCCTTTAAAGTTTAATAAAAGCTGACATGTAGAATTTTTTATTACAGAAGAGACCCTATTGGTTTCTTCTGTCATAACTGCTTCTTTCTGCTTGTCTGTGCTAATGTACACTGAACTGTGCAGGCACAGCTAAGCACAATTACGGCACCGCTCTATGGTGGTGGTGCCATGATAATGCAACTTCTGTACACATGCATGGACATGGCGTCATTTCAGCCTGGTCAAAGGGCCAAAGAGTCTGAACCCAGACCTGGAGAAGGTGGAAACGACTGACAGCTGACAGCAGCAGCATTGCAGTGCTAGAAGAGATTTCTTAGCAAGGTTAAGTCTTCCATAATGTGCTAATATGTGGTACATACTAGTACATTATAGCATAAAGCTCCCAGGGGGCATTTTTTTACATGGTTATGATTAAACTGAATTCTGCTTTAGGAAGGAATACTGTATATACATATATAGTTTCCAGCATTATGCTTGAATTACATATTATGTCCAGTAAAATAAATTGCAGGTATGGCCTATATATGACAATGATTTGATTTGCTGGACAACAAGCACGGTGCATACATGGGAAGGTACGTGTGATAGCACTGGCTGTACTGCCATCAAGAAGGACATACACAGAGTTTTCTGTATAAAGAGCCATGTCCGTAATCCGCCCAGAAATACAAGCAGTATGGGGGCATTTTAGAAGTTCAGTAAACACTTCAAGAGCCAATGATAGCACAAGGCAACAGAAAAAGGCATCTTTATTTATAGCCCTATTTTTTCATACAATATGTGAACAAGGTAGGGTTCCTTTTTTAAAGCCTCTATACCAGGGATTCCCAAACTATGGCCCTGCAGCTGTTGCAGAACTACACATCCCATGAGGCATTGTAAAACTGACATTCACATACATGACTAGGCATGATGGGAATTGTAGTTCCTGAACAACTGCAGGGCCGTAGTTTGGGAATCCCTGCTCTATACAATACAGAGGATCCAGGTTCATCATTTTTATGTTCTCACAAGAAGCGGTTCTCTATTATCTCCATACCGCATCCCCTCTATGTAGGCCAAGCAATATGCATTTGTTTCATCATGAGTCTGTAGACAAGAAAGCAATCGGATTATACATGCATAAAGCACCCACCACCAGGAGAGCAAGAAGCGAAGCAGAGTGCGCAGAGCGAGGAGTCACACATACACACCCTCAGGGTTCCGACCAGAGAGCAGGGAGTTCTGTAAATTCCGAGGATGACCCATCAGATGATTGGCGGGAAGTCGTGGCAAAGATTCACTGGGTCCTGTCAAAAAATAACTCATAATCAGAATATCACATATGTCTTTACGATGTCATCAGATCTGGAAAAATCAGGCAGCCTCTAGATATCTGCATTAATTTCTGATCTGAACTTGTAGAATCATTCAGCACATTTTGTTGTGCACGATTGTCTATAGTGATGCACAATAAATCAACAGCTTTGTACAACAAATGCCATTTTACATAAGGGATAAAATTTACAATAGGGGTAAAAGTTTGACATTGGAAAGGTAAAAAAAGTGTATGTATATATCTCTCTCTGTGTATATATATATATATATATATATATATATATATATATATATATATATATATATATATATATATATATATATATATATATATATATCCAAAATAATTTTTTAGTTTTGTATACAGTACTGAAGGGTTAGAACCCCTGTCAGGTTTTTCTTGTCTATGTCCATTCAAGGCACTATAGATTCATCCTGCATTTGTCCTGGTGAGGTGACTATTGTCACAAGAACAAACAGTGATAGGAAATGATAAATTTGACAGTTCTCACAAAAAGAAAAAGGTGAGGGCACATCTTCCAATGGGACACCTTTTCCTGTGACATCTATGATGTGAATTTCCTCACATTGGCGATAGTGTCTCCACAGCAGGAAATTATAGGAAGTCTTCCCAACTAAATACAGAGGGCAAAACATAAATTGAAAGGAACTTAAGTAGACCTATAGGCAAAATATTTCCCATTTTGGAGGAAGTAGGGGAGGGTAATAATCCTTCAGTTTTTTTGTTTTTTTTCGCCATCTGTATCCCATTGCGGACATTTTCCTTCACCTCCTGTCCAATAGCCAAAACAGGAAGTGAGAGGAAATCCCTGCAAATTAAGGGAATTCCCTGGGGACCCCCAGGTCACCAGAACTAGTGTCTCCATTGGAAGATTTCCCCCTCTATTATATTTCTGGGAACAAACCAAAGTTTGGGATTTTCTTTTACTTTCAAGGATAATGGTAAACAGGACAAATAGAGAGAGTGAATCTCCCTAACGGGGACACAGACAACAATAAAAGTAGACAGGTGTTCCAATTCCTCTCCACTCTATCCATAACTAACAAAAAAAAGGTTTTGCCTTTAGTTTAAATCCCTTTCTGACTCTATCCAAAGTTTCAAAAAGTTTCAAAAAGGGGTTGACTATTCATACACTTTAAACCCAACTTCAGCCAACATTTGCTTTAGTTTTGGGCTAATGGGAATTGACCAGATTTTACTGCAGTTGGTATTTCTGGTAAGATTTTTCCACACGTTCTGTCCTGAGTGCCAGGCAGCAAAACCTCGCAGATGGCATTAAAAATTTGGCAGGTTAATTCCCCACGTTACCACACAAGAGATTTTCTTTGCTTTCATTTTAATCATTGGAGAGACCAGGATTCCCCAAATCTATCTAAAACAAAGTGAACGTTTGGCTTTATTTGGGCTTTAAAGTCATTGAGGTAAGGGTATGCCTTTAGGCCCCGTTCACACGTGTGTTTTTAGGTCTTTTTTAGGTGCAGTGCATGAAAAAAAATAACAAAAAGTTCTGCATGCTGCATCTTGGATAGACTTTCATCACTATGCACATTGGATAGAGCTCAATGGTAATGTGCCTAAAATGCAAAGAACCGCACAGGTGTGAACCAGCCCTTACACAAATGAGATCCCAACTGAATAGAGCACTCTAATACAATACAGTAGTTTAGTTATGTTATGTAAAGTATCCTTAAATAACCTCCTCCACTGAAGTGTATGAGCCAAGCAATGATAATAAGGTCTGATTTAAAAGGACTGCACAATGCCTTTTTTCTGTTTAAAATAAATTGGTCTAATGCAATCAACTTAAAATATCTTCCACCAGTCGCTTGCAGAGGCCAAAATAACTGGATTGAAGGACAGCAGGGTATACAGGGTGGAAAAAAGTATTTCATCCCCTGCTGATTTTGTGTGTTTGCCACTGACAGTAGGTTAATTTTAACAATGAGAGACAGAACAACAACATAAATATCCCAAAAAAATGCATTTAAAAAAATTAATTGATAAATTGATTTGCATTTTAATGAGTGAAATAGGTATTTGATCCCCTATCAATCAGCAAGATTTCTGGCTCCCAGATGTCTTCTATACAGGTAATGAGCTTAGATTAGGAGCACTCTCAAAGGGAGGGCTCCTAATCTCAGCTTGTTACCTGTATAAAAGACAGCTGTCAACAGAAGCAATCAGATTCCCAATCCGTCCACCATGGCCAAGACCAAAGAGCTGTCCCAAGGATATCAGGGATAAGATTGTAGATACACACAAGGTTGGAATGGGCTACAAGACCATCGCCAAGCTGCTTGGTGAAGGGGTGACAACAGTTGGTGCGATTATTCGCAAATGGAAGAAACACAAAATATCTGTCAATCTCTGTCGGTCTGGGTCTCCATGCAAAATCTCACCTCGTGGAGTTTCAATTATCATGAGAATGGTGAGGAGTCAGCACAGAACTACACGGGAAAATCTTGTCAATGACCTCAAGGCAGCTGGGGCCATATTCACCAACAAAATTTGTGGCACACTACGCCGTGAAGGATTGAAATCCTGCAGCGCCTGCAAGGTCCCCCTGCTCAAGAAAGCACAAGTACAGGCTCTTCTGAAGTTTGCTAATGAACATCTGAATGATTCAGAGGATAACTGGGTGAAAGTGTTTTATGGTCAGATAAGACCATAATCAAGCTCTTTGGCATCAACGCCACTCGTTTGGAAAAGGAGAAATGGTGCCCATGACCCCAAGAACACTATCCCCACTGGAGATAGAAACATTATGCTTTGGGGGGGTTTTTCTGCTAAGGGGACAGGACAACTTCACTGCATCAAAGGGATGATGGACGGGGCCATGTACTGTCAAATCTTGGGTGAGAACTTCCTTCTCTCAGCCAGGGTATTGAAAATGGGTCATGGATGGGTATTCCAGCATGACAATGACCCAAAAAACATGGCCAAGGCAACAAAGGTGTGGCTCAAGAAGAAGCACATTAGGGTCCTAGAGTGGCCTAGCCAGTCTTCAGACCCTAATTTCATAGAAAATATATGGAGGGAGCTGAAGGTTCAAGTTACCAAACTTCAGCCTCAAAACCTTAATGACTTGGAGAGGACCTGCAAAGAGGAGTGGGGCAAAATCCCTCCTGAGATGTGTGCAAACTTGGTGGCCAACTACAAGAAATGTCTGACTTCTGTGATTGCCAACAAGAGTTTTGCCACTACGTACTAAGTCATGTTTTGCGAAAGGGTCAAATACTTATTTCACTCGTTAAAATGCAAATTAATTTAGAATTGTTGAAATGCATTTTTCTGGATTTTTTGTTGTTATTCTGTCTCTCACTGTTAAAATAAACCTACCATTAAAATTATAGACTGATCATTTCTTGTCAGTGGGCAAACGTACAAAATCAGCAGAGGATCAAAATCATTTTTTCCCACTGCAACAGTTGTCTCCTGCTCACCAAGTTTCTTGCTGACTGTCTTGTGGCCCATTCTAGCCTTGTGCAGGTCTACAATCTTACCCCTGACGTCCCTTGACTGCTCTTTGGTTTTGCCCATGATGGTGAGGTTTGAATGGAAGAAAGATTCTGTGGACTGGTGTCTTTTATACACATAACGAGTTGTCGTTAGGAGCACCTTCTTAAATTGACAGGACTAATCTGTGTACCACGAGCACATACTGTAGCCAGTCTGAGAGCCAGAATTATTGTTGGTTGGTAGGGAATCAAATACTTTTTACTCACTGAATTGCAACTCAATTTATAACATTTGTATCATGTGTTTCTATGGATTTTTGGTTGATATTCTGTCGCCATCATTTAAAATACACCTATGATAAAAATTATAGACCCTTTCTTTCTTTGTAAGTGGGCAAACTTCCAAAATCTGCTGGGGATTTAATAATTATTCTCCCCACTTTATCGATATCTTTACAAAAAAAAAAAAAAAAAAAAGGTTTTGTAAAACAAGACCAGCATTCATACCTAAACTTCTATGTTGTTCTTCCCATAGTGAGTAGCTTTGTTCATTTAGGGTATCTTCATTTGGTCGTAGCTGCCCATTGGTGACGATGGATCCTGTCTGCTGAATGAATTGCTGAAGGTTACACTGTCTGAGGTCCTTGTTGAGCTCCTCGAGTTCTTGGGTTTTGACCTGTAAAAGAATTCAATACATTCTCACTAATGTGCATAATTATATATTAGGACCATTACTCGAATTGTGCATTTAAATGCAGTACAAATGAAGATGAAGTGTCTATGGGATTGTACAAATGCAGAGTCTATAGGATTGTACAAATGCAGAGTCTATAGGATTGTACAAATAAAGAGTCTATAGGATTGTACAAATGCAGAGTCTATAGGATTGTACAAATGCAGAGTCTATAGGATTGTACAAATGCAGAGTCTATAGGATTGTACAAATGCAGAGTCTATAGGATTGTACAAATGCAGAGTCTATAGGATTGTACAAATGCAGAGTCTATAGGATTGTACAAATAAAGAGTCTATAGGATTGTACAAATGCAGAGTCTATAGGATTGTACAAATAAAGAGTCTATAGGATTGTACAAATAAGAGTCTATAGCAGTGATGGGGAACCTTGGCACTCCAGATGTTTTGGAACTACATTTCCCATGATAGAAACATAGAAACATAGAATGTGTCGGCAGATAAGAACCATTTGGCCCATCTAGTCTGCCCAATATATCTGAATCCTATGAATAGTCCCTGGCCCTATCTTGTATGAAGGATAGCCTTATGCCTATCCCATGCATGCTTAAACTCCTTCACTGTATTTGTAGCTACCACTTCTGCAGGAAGGTTATTCCATGCATCCACTACTCTCTCAGTAAAGTAATACTTCCTCATATTACTTTTAAACCTTTGCCCCTCTAATTTAAAACTGTGTCCTCTTGTGGTAGTTTTTCTTCTTTTAAATATGCTCTCCTCCTTTACCGAGTTGATTCCCTTTATGTATTTAAATGTTTCTATCATATCCCCTCTGTCTCTTCTTTCTTCCAAGCTATACATGTTAAGGTCCTTTATCCTTTCCTGGTAAGTTTTTTCCTGCAATCCATGTACTAGTTTAGTAGCTCTTCTCTGAACTCTCTCTAGAGTATCTATATCCTTCTGGAGATATGGCCTCCAGTACTGCGCACAATACTCCAAGTGAGGTCTCACCAGTGTTCTGTACAGCGGCATAAGCACTTCTCTCTTTCTACTGCTTATACCTCTCCCTATACATCCAAGCATTCTGCTGGCATTTCGTGCTGCTCTATTACATTGTCTTCCCACCTTTAAGTCTTCTGAAATAATTACTCCTAAATCCCTTTCCTCAGATACTGAGGTCAGGACTGTAGAGTGCATGAGCATCATGGCAGATGTAGTTCCAAAACATCTGGGGTGCCAAGGTTTGCCATCACTGGTCTATAGGATTGTACAAATGAAGAGTCTATAGGATTGCCAAGCATGTTCTTTGCATCCATTGACACTGAGATTTACTAAAACTGGTGCACACAGAATCTGGGGCAGCTGTGCATAGTAACCAATTTATACAACGGTATTCAGATACCAGAGAATAGAAACTAGCAGGAAATTAAACCCTTCCATACTGTAGCCAAAACTAACGAAAAACTAAAAAATAAAAGATTTGTCTATACAAACAAACACTTTAGAGTAAGAAAACCATATTTTTAAAAAATGTTTTTTTATAGTAGACTAAATCTGTAACTGCAGTTCTCTACCCTGTACAAGCGGCAGGAGACGGGGACCCCCTCTGTTATTACACAAAGGGGTCCCACTCAAACTTCCAAGGTTTTGAGCCTTCCTGAAAATGCCACTTTAACCCACTTGCCTACTAGGCACTTAAACCCCCCTCCTGCACATGCCAATTTTCAGCTTTCGGCGCTATCGCACTTTGAATGACAATTGCGCTGCCATGCAAAACTGTACCCAAATGAAATTTTTATCATTTTTGTTCAAACAAATAGAGCTTTCTTTTGGTGGTATTTAATCACTACTGGGGTTTTTATTTTTTGCTGAACAAAAAAAAGACCGAAAAAAAACAAAAAAACAAAAAAAAAAAAAAACTGTTTTTTATAGTTTGTTATAAATTTTTGCAAACAGGTAATTTTTCCCTGTCATTGATGTGCGCTGATGAGGGGGCACTGAAGGGCCCTGATAGGCTGCACTGATGGGGTGGCAATGATAAGGCGGCACTGATGGGTGGCACAGATGGGCACTAATGGGTGGCACTGAAGGGCATTGTTTGGTGACGATGAAGGGCACCAATAGGCAGCACTCATGGGCACTGATGGGCACTAATAGGTGGCAATGATGTGCAATGATAGACACTGGTAGGTGACACTTATGATGGGACACTGGTAGGTGGCGCTGGTGGGTACTGGTAGGTGGCACTGGCAGATGGCGTGATGGGCACTGGTGGGTGGCACAAAATCCTTTCCTCTTCGGGACCGATGTCCCTCTGATAACAGCCGGCGATCGTTTTTGTTTTTCCTCCTCCCACTGACAGTGTGAAGAGAAAAAAAAAAAGCTAATCACCGGCTGCTGTTTACTTTACATGATCAGCTGTCATTGGCTGACAGCTGATCACGTAGTAAGGGGGTGGGATCTGTGATAAGGCGAGTCTCATGGACTCGCAGATCACATAACGAGCTGGACGCACTCTGCAGGGAGCGCACAGGCCGCTCATGCACGAGAGGACGTCAATGTACACCCTCCCCGCAATTTAGGTCCGTGCTGTAGCCGTCATTTGGCTATAGCGCAGGCGTCATCTAGTCTGCATCTCCCCTGGGTAATACTTAAAATCTGGCCTGTTGGTGTGCCCTGAGGACCGGAGTTGAGAAACACTGGTCTAGGGAACACTTTCCCACAGGGCCTCAAATGTAGCAGAAAAATGAAGAAACCAAAAACAGAAGACAGTGTGTATGTGGTTTGTATTATGAAAAAGTCCTGAGATAACAAAAACTATTGGCGTATATATCTTTTGCAGTTTATAAATATTCCACTAGATGGCACTAATGAGCCATGAATGTATATATAAAAAAAAAAAAAAAAAAAAAAAAAGGAATCATTACTTCATTTTTCATTGTATGGAGGAGAGCCAATAACAGGTTTATTTGTTTTTAGTAGTATAGAGCCAGCACATTTTATTTCATGCAACTCATCCCTAAAACGATTTGATTAAATATACATTTGTGACTCATTAGCTTCCATCTGCAATTTTGTACAAGTAGGGTGGATTACTCACCCCTCCCCCACACACACACACACATACACAAATCTGCATAAATATATGAAATAAACACATGGAGCATATTTATAAAGCAGTGAATCTGACGTTCACCTAACATTCACTGCAGGTGAATTTTCCAGGTGTATGTATTTTAAGTGACACTGACTGATTGACCACCATGGTCTAATTCACTGCTTTATGAATATGTTCCAATAGTATTATTCAACAAGGAAGAGTGGAAAAAGCTCCATGTCCCCTAGCTGAACAAATAGAGGGCTCAACACCACATGAAAAATAACAACCCCCCCCCCCCCCACACACACACACAAAACAAAAGCAGGAGGAGTGGTTAAAATAAATAAATAAATCTGTCAACACACTGACTTTCATAGTTCTAACAAGGCATGGTTATTATTGAATATATATATATATATATATATATATATATATATATATATATATATATATATATATATATATATATATATATATATATATATATATATATATATATATAGGTAGGTATGTATGTATGTGATCTATAATATACCTCTGATTCCTCCTTGTATTGTAATTGTTGTCTGCCCTCATGTTGTAAAGTGCTCTGCAAACTGTTGGTGCTATAGAAATCCTGTATGATAATAATAATCAAACTAAATAAAATTATATATATATATATATATATATATATATATATATATATATATATATATATATATATATATACACACACACACACACACACACACACACACACACACATACACACTATCTCACAAAAGTGAGTACACCCCTCATCTTTTTGTAAATATTTTATTATATCTTTTCATGTGACAACACTGAAGAAATTACACTTTGCTACAATGTTAAATAGTGAGTGTACAGCTTGTATAACAGTGTAAATTTGCTGTCCCCTCAAAATAGCTCAACACACAGCCATTAATGTCTAAACCGCTGGCAACAAAAAAGAGGTACGCGCCTAGGTTTAAATGTCCAATTTGGGCCCAAAGTGTCAGTGTTTTTTGTGGCCACCATTATTTTCCAGCACTGCTCTTAAGCATGAAGTTCACCAGAGCTTCACAGGTTGCCACTGGAGTCCTCTTCCACTCCTCCATGATGACATCACAGAGCTGGTGAATGTTGGAGACCTTGCGCTCCTCCACCTTAAGTTTGAGAATGCCCCACAGATGCTCAATAGGGTTTAGGTCTGCAGACATGCTTGGCCAGTCCAACACCTTTACTTTCAGCTTCTTTAGCAAGGCAGTGGTCATCTTGGAGGTGTGTTTGGAGTCGTTATCATGTTGGATTACTGCCCTGTGGCCCAGTCTCTGAAGGGAGGGTATCATGCTCTGCTTCAGTATGTCACAGTACATGTTGGCATTCATGGTTCCCTCAATGAACTGTAGTTTCCCTGTGCCGGCAGCACTCATGCAGCTCCAGACCATGACACTCCCACCACAATGCTGGACTGTAGGCAAGACACCCTTGTCTTTGTACTCCTCACCTCTTTGCCCCCACACACGCTTGGCACCATCTGAACCAAATAAGTTTATCCTCTGCAGCAATGCTGGCAGCACTCAAACGTCCATTTCCCAAAGACAACCTCTGGATATGACGCTGAGCACGTGCACTCAGCTTTTGGTCGACCATGGCGAGGCCTGTTCTGAGTGGAGCCTGTACTGGTAAATGGCAGTATGGACTTGGCTACAGTTCTGCAGCTCAGTTTCTGCATCTTGGCAATCTTCTTATAGCCTAGGCCATCTTTATGTAGAGGAACAATTCTTTTTTTCAGATCCTCAGAGAGGTCTTTGCCATGAGGTGCCATGTTGAACTTCCAGTGACCAGTATGAGAAAGTGAGAGCGATAACACCAAATTTAACACACCTGAGACTTTGTAAAACTAACGAGTCACATGACACTGGGGAGGGAGAATGGCCAATTGGGCCCAATTTGGAAATTTTCACTTAGGGGTGTACTCACTTTTGTTGCCAGCAATTTAGACATTAATGGCTGTGTGTTGAGTTATTTTGAGGGGACAGCAAATTTACACTGTTATCCAAGCTGTACACTCACTACTTTACATTGTAGCAAAGTGTAATTTCTTCAGTGTTGTCACGTGAAATGATATAATGAAATAGTTACAAAAATGTGAGGGGTGTACTCACTTTTGTGAGACACTAATATATATATATTATATTTTTTTTTTTTTTACACACACACACACACACTTTATTAGGTGCACCTGTTTAATTGCTAATCAGCCAATCACATGGCAGCAACTCCATGAATTTAAGCATGTAAACGTGGTGAAGACAATTTGCTGAAGTTCAAACCGAGCATCAGAATGGGGAAGAAAGGGGATTTAAGGAACTTTGAACGTGGAATGGTTGTTAGGTCAGACGGGCTGGTTTGAGTATTTCAAAAACGGCTGATCATTTATATTTTGATATCTTGTACTTTGTACTTTTTTTTTTTTTTTTTTTTGTGATCGTATGTATGTATGTATGTATGTATGTATGTATGTATGTATGTATGTATGCATGCATCTACTTCAATAAAAGTTACAGCCAAAGTAGAAAAAAAAAAAAAAAACTGGAGATCTAGGGGATTTTTACGCACGACCACCTCTCAGGTTTACAGAGAATGGTCTGAAAAATAAAAATAAAAAAAAAAAATCCAGGGAGCGGTAGTTGTGTGGACAGAAATGCCTTGTTGATGTCAGCGGTCAGAGACTGGTTTGAGATGATGGAAAGGCAACAGTAACTAAACCACGTGTTACAACCAAGGTATGCAATATAACATCTCTGAATGCACAATACATCGAAACTTGAAGCAGATGGGCTACAGCAGCATAAGACCACACCGGATGCCACTCCTGTCTGCTAAGAACAGGAAACTGAAGCTACAGTTTGCACAGGCTCACCAAAATTGGACAATAGAAAATTGGAAAAATGTTGCCTGGTCTGAGGAGTCTTGATTTCAGCTGGGACATTCAGATGGTAGGGTCAGAATCTGACATTAACAACATGAAAGCATGGATGCATCCTGCCTTGTATCAATGGTTCATGTTGGTGGTGGTGTAATGGTGTGGGGAATATTTCCTTGGCACACTTTGGGCTCCTTAGTACCAATTGAGCATCGTTTAAATGCCACGGCCTACCTGAGTATTGTTGCTGACCATGTTCACCCCTTTAGGACTACAATGTACCCATCCTCTGATGGCTCCTTCCAGCAGGATAATGTCACACAGCTCAAATCATCTCACCACTGGTTTCTTGAACATGGCAATGAGTTCTCTGTACTCCAATGGCCTCAACAGTCCCCAGATCCCAATCCAATAGAGCGCCTTTGGGAAGTGCTGGAATGGGAGATTCGCATCATGGATGTGCAACCGACAAATCTGGAGCAACTGCGTGATGGTATCATCAGTATCACCCAGTACTAGCAAGGTGCACCTAATAAAGTGGCTGGCGAGTGTACATACACACCGATCAGCCATAACACGATGACCATCCATCATAACCAATTGAGGCACAGACTCCTCTAGAACTCTGAGGGCATACTGTGGTATCAGGCATCCAGATTGGGCTTCCATGGATCTACTTGGTTTCCAGCACATCCCACAGATGCTCGATTGGATTGAGATCTGGAGAATTTGGAGACCAAATCAACACCCCAAACTTGTTGTGTTCCTCAAACCATTCCTGTATTCATCAGACCACCTTCTTCCATTGCTCCATGGGTCAGTTCTGAGTGCCCACTGTGGACACAGGTCAGCATGGGCACCCTGATCAGCCTGCAGCTACGCAGACCCATATGCAACAAACTGTGAAGCACTGTGTGTTCTGACACCTATTGTTACCAGCATTAACCTTTTTTAGCAATCTGAGCTACAGTAGCTCTTCTATTGTATCGGACCACATAGACCAGTCTTTGCTGCCTAAAGACAATTGTGAGGTTGTGTGAGGCATCCCTTGGGCAGAGAAGGAAAAGGAGAAAAAAATACCTCCTGAGATAATACCAAGAAATAGTAAGATTGCTATTTGGGTCAATCCTCCTACAATAAATCCTGTAAATCTTTAGTTGATGTAGAATCTCAGTATTTTTTTCTTTAGTGCAAAATGGATATTTACCTATTGAAAACCTTTATTTTTCTCCAGGAGTCTGGAAAGTGTACTCTAAACTCATGGGGCCTTTAATTGCCAGTGGGGACTGGCCAATCAGAAGATGGTGGTGTTTCCACAGTACTCCTCTGCATATAAATACAACCCAAAATTCCAGAAGAGTTGGGACGCTGTGTAAAATCTGTTTAACAGTGGACATTGTTACTGGGAATGCAAACTTTGCCAACAAGATGGCAGTGCTCACAGTTTTGCTTGGCAATTGCCTCTAATAAAGGCATTCACAGCATTCTGGGAAATGTAGTCTCGAAAGAGGACCCTGCCTACAGTTAAGCTGTAGTTAAACTACAAGACCCATAATGACCAGCAAAGAGGGGAAGAACGGGAAGAGATAAAATGAAAAGCCTGGGAAGAAGCTGGGCAGTTAGAGAGAGGTGCAACAAACAGAGAAGTGGATGGGAGAACTGTGCTGAGTCAGACCAGGCAGAGCTGGACTGCATTCAATAGGGCCAAACAGGAGTTCAAAAAAAGACGGCTGCCCAGCTGGATACGGGGATCTGAGGTGGTGCGGTCATTATCCAGAACTGCCGTGAGCTGCACCTGCCCAAACCCCTGCTGCTGCATTGCTAACTAAGGGGGCCCCCCACCGTGCAGGGAGAGAGACTGCTGCAAAAGGATCGGGTAAGTCTTGGACCTACTTAACAGCTTTAACTAACAAGTGACTCCCCTTTGCAAATCAGGACCCAGGGGATATTTTCTCCCTATGTTCTTCTGATTCCTCTAAGAGAAAGCAAAAGTACTCTATTGCTACCCCTTCCCACTGGAGGCAGAGAACCCCAGAGGTCAAAGACAATTTCCATAGTTACTATGTTCCCAGACTGCTGACTCGGTTTGTACCCCCTTTTTACACTGCAAGTGCTGGACAGAATTCTAAACTGAACTCCTCCAAATTCTCTGTTCACAGTGCATTCCCAACTCCTTGCACATACCTACATTGACCTGCCACTACCCACTAGCTGAGGGTGACCTCTCCTTGGCCCTAAACTTTCCATCCCAAAAAACACCACAGTTTATGTGAGCTAATATTAAAGGGCCCCACCTGAGCTGGCAGAAGCAAACATCCCAAACTGTCCAGATTTTGTGACCAACCTGGAGGCAGAGTAGGGTTGAGGGTAGTATGTCAAACACTCAGGCCAAAGCCTAGTCCCTCTGGTCTGAGAGTCCTCAATTGAACTAGGCTGTCGCATTTATTGTTAGCCCATTTTGATCACTTAAGGCATAATCTCTCCGATGGAGGGCTATTGTTTATGCTTAGTACTGTAGTAAATACAGAGTTTCATCATAGAGGTACATTGGTTGACTGCATAGTATCGCACTGGTTTCTTATGTATTAAATGTTGAACTACTGATTTACTGTGTTGCTTGTCTAATTTGGTTTTCCAATACAGATTGTTTATTTTACAACAACCTGTGTGTGCCATTTCTGTGTGACGGCTGGGAGACCCCAGCCGAGGTATTATGGTGGGGCCAGGAGGCTCCAGCCAAGGCCAGAGAACAAGCAGAAGAACCAGCATCATCAGCGGCTCCTGCGGGGGTAGCACTACATCTACATAAAAACAGAATGCAATGATTCGCAAATCTCATAAACCCATATTTTATTCACAATAGAAAAACAGAATAGAAAACATATCAAAAAGTTTAAACTGATAAGGTAAAATAAGGTGATTTTGAAATGGATGGCCACAGAAGACCGAGAGTACGGAAGAAAATTCCAAGTCACACTGGAGTGTATACTGGAACATCCTATTAGGACGCAGCTAAATGAAAGCATATTTCATGGTGTTATTGTTCCACCCGTTTTGATTCTACATTATGCGGCAAAGATATATTTTGTGTAAGCGATATTACGGACTTTCATTTTGAGTGTTAAACTGTTTTCATGGGGTCAGATCTGTGTAATGTGTTGAACATTAAACACAATATTGATTTTCTGCCAGTCCTGTCTTGCTTTGTACATGGCCTTGATTTTTTTAAAGCAGACCTTACACAACAGGCAAGATCCCCTTTTTTTTACCTTGCCCTCCCCATGCCAAAATTTAAAAAAAAAAAAAAAAAAAAAAAAAAGACCTGTATAGAAAAAAAAGGAATAACTATACTTTCCCCATACTGCAGGGCATTATGTCAAGCTCTAGTATAGTTTATTCCCTGGGATCTCAATGGAAGGAGCACGATGTCACCCTCACCTAGGTGTATTTTTAGTGCAAGGTCGGTTTTAGGCAGTGGACTAAAACATGGCACATTAAACAAAAGTTTTTGCTGATTTATTATATTGGTTGCGGATTCAAAGTATAAGCCTACTAGAACTTCTGCAGCCATGTAGTTTATTGTAAACTGGCAGCACTCCTAGAATATTGCCTTATTCGTCAAAATTATTATTAACTCAGGTGCTATGCATCCTTAAAATTATTAGCAATACAAGGAGTATTTCTTGACCTTGAACTGACAGATTAAACAGAATTAAGCAGAATATTAGGCTGAATATCAAAGTGTATTTAATTTTACATTCTACAAATTAATTAGTAACAAGGAACCAGTATTACTCTGTACTGTATGCTTTCATACTTTGAAAAAGAGCCACTCTGCGACAAACCTGGAGACCTAAGACTTGAAAGGTCCACCAGGGTCTATTACAAAAGCTTAAAGCAGTAGATTTGGATGTCTCTACATACATAATCCAAGCCTTGTTCTACAGGTGAGTGAGCCTACCTCAAGAATTCTTTTGGCTTCCTCGCAGGCCCTTTCCACATTGGACAAATTAGTCTCCCATTGTTGGCTCTGATCAATCTTTGTCTCCAGTTCTTTTTTCATTTTAGTCACCATTTCCTCAATTTCAGCTGGACTGGGCTGCCCAGAAAGTCTCTTTGAGGTCTCTTTTTGGATTTCCTTCTCTAAAGCCTCAGTCCTTTCACTCAGCTCTTTGATTTTCAAGGTGTAATCTTCCATTGTGGTTCTTAAGTTTCTCATTTTCTCTTGCCTTTTTTGCTCATCCACTCTTTCTCTTTCCAGTTCATCCATCCAAAACATTTCCTCTCCAAGTTCTGAATCATTTCGGCGAACAAGTCTCTCCAAGAAAGCCACTTCATCCTCATCCTCCTCATAGGGTCCACCAACCCTGCCCCGTTCCCAGGTCTGGAGGTCCTTGCCTAAAGAGACGTTCTGCATTTCCAAGGCCTTTAACTGTTCCTGTTGTTGTAACACCCGCTTAAATACATCATCTTTGCTGGGTTGCCTGGGGGAACTGTCTTTTGCTACTGTACTATTTTGTTGCTTCTGCCTATGTTTTAGCAAAAGGTCACTTGAGCTCATAGGTCCTAAATTAAAAGTCAATGATTTTTTTGGTTCCTTCGACCTAGTGACCTCTGTACTGTGTACTTTAGGATTAAGAGGCAGGCTGGACCTTGCAAAAGTTCTCTCTGGAGGAAGCGGACCACTGTCTGAAGATGGGCGTTCAGTTAAGCTGGGCCCTGTGCGTTTCAGTATGAAATGGACGTCATTGGCGTATTGTCCACTCTTGGACAAGAATTCCAAAGGTCTCTCATGGGGCAGAAGTTGTCTCTCCTTGTCCCGTAGTGTCTGAACTAAGACATAGCGCCCTGTCTGACCTGTAAGAAAAGAGATATACAAGATAATTCTGTAGTAATACCAAATCATGCAATTCAGTAAGAGTGTCTCGTGAAAGTTTTGTTAAAATAGTAGGAGATCAGACACGTATTACATACCTTTACACTGGACATTATTAGGATAATAAGCTAAAAAATTCTGCTATAGCGTTATTTCTTTGAATACTACTTTACATAAGAACAATTAATTTTAAACTTTGTATTGACTTAAGCTGGCTTTGCAGGCTTCACATTTTGGCAGATTCCTTCTAAATTGGCCAAAACTCTGTGAGTGGCGCGGTCAGGAACACACAGATCAACAAAAGCTAATTTTCTTAAATTGAGTTTTGTTAAAGAATCCGGGCAGAGAATTCGCAACCAAACAGCACCTGCACCCAATTAAATGTAGGCACTGTTTGGGTATACCCAGGCGGAGAATTCTCAACCAAACAGCACCTGCACCCAATTAAATGTAGGCACTGTTTGGGTATACCCGGGCGGAGAATTCTCAACCAAACAGCACCTGCACCCAATTAAATGTAGGCATTGTTTGGGTATTCTGACAGCTGGTGATACCGGCTGTCAGAATATGCAAGTTTGCAGTGGAAAAATTGTCAATCTAGGCTGTTTAGCAGGGATAGAAGATTCTCTTTGATTTCTTTTGTTCAACATGTATATGAATGTATGGCAGCTTTAGTGTCGTTGCAGATGGATGTCAAATAAAAGGATGTTCAAGACATTATGTAGTTAACTTACTATGTGTTTCGTTTGTTAATATATCTGTCCAAATCACAACTGCTTGGTAAATCAGATTGTTACATGTGTGTCTAGCAATGTAACAGACTTGTTCACATGGGCATTAAGACTCCAAGCTATGTATGTGTTTCCAGGTGTCAATAACCCCAAGTTCGCTCACCTATGGCCTGTGCCAGTGCAATGACCACGTCTTGACAGGATGTTTGCGCTGTTACTCCACATACGACTCGCTGTACTCCATCCACCCAGACTTTTAACTCCATGCTACAGATAAGGCACAGACAGCGTGGGAGAGACTGTTTGATGTGGAAGTCTCTGGCTTAGTTTCTCCTCATCACAGTTTGCCAGGTATTTTCCTAGAAGCAATATCAATATAATATATTAATACAAACCAGCAGAATATAAAACAGGATTCAACTTGATGCAATAATAAATGTACAGGTGTATTTGTAAAAAAAAAAAAAAAAAAAATTATTCTGGAAGGGGTGACTACTTTTTTTTTTTTCCACTTCATGAGAGGATAACTAAATAAAAACGACCAATTAAAAGAAGTCTGAACAAGTAAAACTAGAGTTGTGGCTAGGATGCACAGGCTAAACTGCTGCTCATATTAAAGCTGAACTCCAGCTCTAATTTACTGGGCATAGTAATTTCCTACACATAGTTATACAGGCTCCCCTTCTGTACTGAGAGCGTCTCAAAAGTGCTCATATACCAAATGTTAACCACCTCCAGCCATGTCAACTCACCCCAAAATTCAAAGAATCACCCCATTTTTTTTTTTTACTCCTCTCACCATGTCCCTTGCACAATGCCCAAATCTTCCATGATTCCTCGCCTTCACCTGCCTCAGCTCTCTTCCCAGCATAGTTGCCAGGTGTTCTATATTTTTTAGTTCTGCCCTGATAAGTTCACAAAATGTGAAATGAGGTAAATGCAGTATTGGTCGCGGTTTCCAAAAAGGTTGACAACATTTAGACATTGCATACTACTTATTCTTTTGCTATTAACACTGGATAGCATTCTTTTTTTCAGTTTGCTTTGCACAACCTCACTGCACGGGATACATTTTTTTTAGTTGCCTGGAGTTGGGTTTTAAGCTAAAATCTACCCTTCTGCCCCCTATACTACAAGGGTTATACACTCGGTTTTGTCAAGGGTACAGTTAAAAAGAAGTTTAAAAATTACCTTACCCCTCACTCCCCTGCCAACTGGTGCTCTCATTTTCTCTCCCAACGTTTTGAGCTGTGGATAGGCCCTTAGATTTTTCATTTACAGTGCAGCACCATTGGTCCTTCATTGTACATGATGGCGTCAGAGCATCTGCGGCCAATGAAGCACCAAGGAGAAGCAACTTCAAAAGGACTGGTCATACGGAGAGGAGGGCAACTGCAGCAGCAAAGGGAGAAGGTAAGTAAAATGTTTTTTTTTTTTTTTTTGCATTTTCCTCTGAGTTTGGTTTTAGGCCGGCCATACACGGAGCTAACTTCTTTCCTGCAAAAAGGAATTTGCTTGATTCCCCATCAGCACAGACCGAGTTAATGCGGAAATCCCCCCTGCCGAGCCACTATCTTCCCCCAGCAAGGGAGCAGGGAAATCCCCCCCCCCACACAATGACTACTGCTAGCGGCTATAGCAGCCGCTTGCAATAATCACAAGAGAATCTGGCAGGCTGGTTGTACCCAAGTTTATTGAGCGATCAACTTGGTACATTCCTGCCTGCCCATTAAAGGTTCAAATCTCAGCCAGTTCAGCATTCGAACCGTGTATGGCCAGCCTTAGGACCCTGAGCGTAATGAAGTCTTTATGGTAAGGTGGATACACCCGAATAGAAAACCTCAATACTCCAATATTCTCACAGCAGCAGACTTAAAGGTGCGCTGTCGGCAGCGTGATTGATGGTAAATTGTGTTTATAAAAAGAATGGCCTGGGCACAATAGAGAAAGAGGCAGAATAGAAGGAAGGCCTGCCCAGAAATGCAGAGACTCAAGTTATGAGTCAGAATGAAAAAATCCGAGATGTAACATGCAAATCAAGTTATGGGATATTTATATCCATGAATGTACAGCACAGTATATCTCACTCAATGGAGTCACAACAGGAGCCACATAGGAATGGAAGTCATACTGTATTCATCAAATGCATCATTTTAAGTCACCTGTTTGCCTAAGGTGTTTTCACCACATCATAGATCATGCGTGTCACAATATACCACACACAGCGGATTGCCCTTCCTTAGCATGTTCTAGCAAGCACTATTCACACAAGTTCATTTACAGCTACTGGACATAATTCTGCTGTAAAATCACTAAGTACATTCTGTAAATGATTACCATGCACATTGTAGGCGATTCAGTTTTTTCCTTTCATTTAGTCAAATTGAAAGACTGCTTGCAGAACTAAAGGATTATCTATAAATGAAAACCTACTTTAACAATAGTGTTCTATAAAACATGAAACTACCCAAAAACATAGCAGGCACAGTCCTTGCATGATTCAATAGATTTTAGCCACATCAAACAGAGATCTTCCAGTTTGTGTAGGCGCTTATATCTAGGACTAATTATTCTCTGAATTGGTGAAGCTAGATTCAGCGCTTGTGTTACGGTTTAGCCATTATGAGATTTGAGAGCACATGTTGGTGGAACCATGCAATGTTGGTTGGATCATCTACATGTCCGGTGAGGTATATGGTTAGGATATCCCTTCTATATTGTAAGCTCTAACGAGCAGGGTCGTCTAAATCCTCCTATATTGAATTGCAACTGTACTGTCTTCCCTCATCTTGTATAGTGCTGCGCAAAACTGTTGGCGCTATATAAACCCTGTATAATAATAATAGTAATAATAATAGTAATAATAATATTAGGCAGCAGCTGAGATTTTGCCACTCTGAAATGTTCATCAAAGACCTTTGTCCATGCCCAGCTCAATCATCACAGGTACTCTAAAAATTTATTTTATCTATTTTATAGTTTACCACTGCACCCCATACGCAAATCCTTACTCTATAGCAGGGGACTCCAAACTTTCTAAATTAAGGGCCAGTTTACTGCTTTTTAGACTTTAGGGGGCTGGACTAGGGTCATTGGGAGTAGAAAATGTCCTGGTGTCCAATGGGAGTAAACAATGCCATATCATTGGTGTCAGTGGGAGAACTAGTGCCCCATCGCTGGGGTCAATGGAAGGAATTGGGCCCTTTTCATGGGGTCAGTTGGAGTAATAGTACCCCATTGTTTATGTCAACAACAGGAATGATGTCCCATTTGTGGTGTCAGTGGGTAGAATAGTGCCCCAAGGGCATCTGGCCCCAGGGCTGCAATTTGGAGGCCGCTGCCCTATAGTAATGTAGAGGGTTCCCTTGCATCACTTTTTTTGGAAGTAGGACCCACAATCACAGATTTCACATACAGCAACAGTGCAGGTAAAATCAAATGTGACAGCCCGGTAACGTAGATACTAATGGGCCATACACACTATAAGATTTTCTGAAGACTTTTTCCTTTAGACTTACCAAAACCATAGAATATGAGGTCAAACCTAAACACTTTCAATTTGTATGCAATCTGGCAGACCCTTCTACTACATAGAAAAGGTAAATCTGAAGGAAATCTAACCACAAAAGTTGGATAGTGTGTATCCAGCTTTAGTAAAGATGATCAAAAGATGGATAAAGTCCCCACCATTTTCCTGGATACTTCTCAGAATCTCTGTGTTACTATATGAAGGAGTAAGGATAGTTTTTCTTGTGAAGGCAGGGACATAGTTAATTTCTTTAGCAACACAAAATTATCATTGAGGTCATATGCATATGACTAAACAATGTGAAGAATGCAGAGGCAGCTAGTTAAACATTATCAATCTAACGGATGGCAACATTAAAAAAAAAAAAAAAAGAACTGATGTAGCAAGATCCAAATCCATACAAAACTCGATGCCTGGACAAAAACTACATGGAATCAGCCTACTCATTGCGGTTCTATTATTATCTTCATGACTCATTAACCAAATTATCATATGCTGCAAACATGGAGGCACTGAAGACACACCCAAATGCAGGAACATGTACAAGGAATTAAGATTGTAGATGCTAAAGTTTTTAGATCATTTTCTTAGACCCTACGGGTTTCCACAAACAAAGTGCACTAAAGAGGTCATATGTAGATCACCCTACCCAACTTTTGCCATGGCACAGCATAAGTAATATGAGTAATAGTGTATCCAGGCTCCATTCACACTTGCAAATGGGGTGGTTAAGTAATAGATGCAGGATAAATAGCAGGGGTTTCCCCTAAGATTACCTTCAGGCAGGAAGCTTATCGGGACTCAATAAGGCTGTCAGCTTCCATCCGGGGGCCGATCATTCACAAGTAATCGTTGCTTGAGCAGCCACAAATAGGTGCGGGAATGGTCAGCCTCCAATTGTTTCAGTGGGGTTTCCCATTCGCAGCTAATCGCAGGAACCCCCGTTTTGTCTCCTGCATCTAATTGCAAATGACCCCATTGGCAAGTGTCAATGGGGCCTACAAGGCACTTCAATTACTGTTTTTTGGAGGGAAGAGACAAAGAACCATGTATATGGAGACTTTCTGTGCCCATGCAGTACAGTATATCTAACCCAAAGTCTGTTTTTTTAGGGGTTTATTTTTGGCATTTGGGGAGATTTCCCTTCACTTTCCCATAGGTACATCCGGAAGTAAATGGAAACCTCTCAAAAGTGACTAAAATTTTTTACTAGACACTACCTGAAAAAAAATAATCCTAACTGCAAGATTTTTCCTCTATTCCGGATTCAGTGGTGGCTCAAAATTTAGAATTTCCCTTCGATTTCCGTTCTGTTGACAAATGGAGAGAGTGAATTTCACCAGCAAAAACACAGAACATCAAAAAATACCTGAAGGGGTTGATAACACTTTCCTACTTTATGCACTACTGAAAGGCTTCACATACACTTTAGGAATTCTGTTACGAACACCTTGAACAGAACTCAATTGGAGCGTTTTTGGCACAGAGTACAACAGAGTATTCATGCCCCAGGTTAGATGGGGCACGAGCAACAAAACCCCTTACCTAAATTTGTCTGTACATTTCTGACTCTTGTGAGTATTGATGGCTATAGCATCCTCTTAAAAACTTTTTAACAATGAAGAACCTATGAAATAAACTTTCAGGTCTCAGGGAACCCCTACTAAGAATTGCTATATCTAGCCACAGCTTATTGTAAATTAAGCAGGCCATAGACACTCCATTACCCCATGAACACAGTGTTGATGGAGGAATCCCCCCCCCCCCTACGGAGCCATTATGTTCTCTCGGCAGGAAGTGGAGGGAGGAAGGCGGAAGCCATCCCCACCGGGACAACACAGTGATTACTGCTAATGGCTATATTAGCCACTTGCAATAGTCGCATGTAAAATCCAACAGGCTGATTGTACCCATGTTGATTGATCGATCAACTTGGGTACATTCAGCCTGCCCATACATGGTTCAAATCTTGGCCGGTCCCTGCTGAACCAGCCGAGATTCAAACAGTCTATGGCCAGCTTTAGTGTGGTGGTCAGTAGGAAGAATGCTTCTTTCATTGCTGGTCAGTAGAAGGAATTCCCTGCCTAGCAGATAGCCAAAAAGATGACCAGTGCCAGTGGTTAAATATTTTGGAGGCAGAAATTGCTTAGATCTCAAGAAAACTCTAGCAACCTTTGGGATTAAACAAAACCCTGGTTGAGAAAGGTTGGGCATACAGTGATCATCAACTGAAAAACATTCAATATGCAAGACAAGTGAAAAATGTTGTTGAATAAACTTAAGTAAAAGTCCTTTTATGGCTAGCTTTGTAGACTATTGTAGAAGCCCAGCCAATAAGAAAAGGGTGGATTGATCTAATAAAATGAGTAATGATCCATCAAATACTCATGTCACAACAAACAAATCCAGATGACCAAGGAGCCTTTAGAGAGAACATTTGCTTTCTCTTTTCAGACTACTTGTCTCTAGTAAGAAAATGACTCTTCAGAGGAAACCTATTGTACAAATATAATAACTGTCATTTGTCAGCCATTATACATTTCTCATAGTCAAGGCACGTGGAAAGCAAATTCTATGAATGTGACTCATATTATCCGCATCACACTTTATGAATGGCCATGTAGCTGCTTTCAGTGATTAAAAATTGATAAAAACAAGGATGAACGCAAGCATCACAATATTGGTATGTATAGCCTTATGCCATTAAAAAGTAATTCATGATAACAAAATGTGGACTAATACTAATCAGCAAACACTGCACCTGTGGTAACATTTGAAAGCTCACTTAACGTGGTAGTAAAGCCTCGACAGGAAAAAAAAATAAAAAAAAAGGTCCCCCCTGGCAGGTTTAAGCCATAAATGTACTCGTATGTACTGCACACTATTATATTATGACAGACTACAGACACACAGGTTTCCAGCGATGCGCTGTCAGGGCTCTCCCCGGTGCTTCCACTTTCACCCAGTCTTCCTTCTGGGCTTCGCGCTTTCAGCCGCTTGGTTGGCCAGGCTGACGTGACATCACTGCAGCACAGAGTGGGCCGTAAATGTGGTCTAAGCTGCGCATGTGCGGCTAAGATCACATGACCCGCTGACAGGCAGGGGGGACATTTATGACAGAAGAAACCTCTAGGGTCTCTTCTGCTATTAAA